>NC_142063.1:154869964-155203297 GCF_059756535.1 Pantherophis guttatus
CCGAAGGGGTTGTAAAAAAAATGCTTTTAAAAGTAAAAAAAAAAAGCCTCTGATGAGGTGGGCGGGGTAAGAGAGCGACGACCAGGACGGGGACCAGTTTGGGGACATGGTCAGCCAATGTTATTACCGGTTCTCTGAACTACTACAATTTTTTACTACTGGTTCTTGCGAATCGGTGTGAACTGGGAGCAACCCACCACTGTTCTGAATCATCTGACTTTGTGGTTCATGCCAGAAGTGGCTGAGCTTGCTTAGAAAATTAATTTATACTGATCAATTCATTAGGGGCAGTGGTGAAATTTTTTTTACTACTGGTTCTGTGGGCGTGGCTTGGTGGGTGTGGTGTGGCGTCATGGATGTGGCAGAGGAACGATACTGCAAAGTCTACATTTCCACCCCACTCCTGGGAAAATAATATTGCAAAATCTCCATTCCCATCCCACTCTGGGACCAGCCAGAGTTGGTATTTGCCAGTTCTCTGAACTACTCAAAATTTCTGCTGCTGATTCTCCAGAACCTGTCAGAACCTGCTGGATTTCACCCCTGAGATGAACCCTTATACTGATTGAAGTGTTAGTAGGGTAAGCTAAGAGCATTTTCTATGTGGTATCCCATATTCCTGGAGTTATTTCACTAAAAACATTACTATATAGCCTTGTTGAATGCTTTGTTAAATATCTAGAACAGAACAGGGGTTTAACTCTTGGCCCAGTGATTTTATTAAGAAAATCCGTTACTTTTTGTGTTTATGTAATATGTGGAAGCAGAAAGTTTAGATCCCAAGAGTGAATGACAAGTTTTACACAAGGCTTCAGATTCATGGTGTTGTGGGAATTCTAAAAGATGGCATATTGGACCCTTTTTAAGGCAAATTGCTGTAACTGATTTATAGCTTAAAATATGTCTATATTATCCTTACATATTTCTTCACACTGATTGATACTTTGAAATATCAGGAGGGCATATGGATATTCCTTAAAATGCATGAGTTAAGACATGGGTTTTTTGGGATCTTATTGTTCGTTGATATTAGGATGTTTGCTGAAGAAAGTTTGCACCCTATTTTGCTGCTATAGCCCCTGAACTATATATGAAAACATTTGGAACAATTGAGGGATCCTCCTGAACAGGGATATTGGGAGTTACAGGACAGAGGTGGCTAAGAAAGTTTCCTTCTATAAATTTCCTGAAGTTCACTTACTCAAGGACAAACCATGCTCTCTCACCGAATGTCCTTATTTCAAGCTTGCTGGCTTAATTCAATGAGACGGCCAGCAAAAACCGCAAGAGTTCCAATGATGCACACTAACATGAAGATGCCAAGGAGAAGATGATCCACCACCATTGCAACAAACTTCCATTCTTCTGCAGCCTGATGGATAGAAAAGAAATGTAAGGAAAAGAAATTAGAGTTTTCATAAAAAGCCAGGAGTTATGTAAACAGATTTTCTCTTCAAAATCTTTCTTCTTTTGATTGACCAAAGATATATATATATATATATATATATATATATATATATATATATATATATATATATATATATATATATATATATATACATACATATACATATATATATATATATATATATATATATATATAGCGGCTTACAATGCGTTAAGCAATAGCCTTCATACTTTTGAATCTTTATACAAAGTCAGTTTATTGCCCCCACAAACTGGGTCCTCAATTTACCTACCTTAGAAAGGATGGAAGGCTGAATCAACCTTGAGCCTGGTGAGATTTGAACTTACAGTAATTGCAGACAGTTGGTGTTAATCACAATGCTATCAGTCTGCTGAGCCACCAGGCTCTGCTTGGTATGATATGATGGGCAATGAAAGTCAACATCTATAATGACCATGACATATGGAAGACTGTGACTTAGAGTGTAAGAAAAAACAACAGAGGTTGAATTAATAAGTAAAATAATAATAATAAAAAATAAATATGAGGAATTGAAAGTAATGATATAATAAAATGAAAATGAGCTAAAGACAAAAGTAAGTAACCAGTACAAAAGAAATACGTCCCTCCCCCATATTGTTAAATAAATGTAACATATTTTTGGGTTTTATGGTTAATTTCTCAACAAAGATATAATGAGCACTAACTGTACAGATTCCACAATTCTTTTGACCAATTACTGTATTGTACTGATATATTTATGTATCAGCTATTTTTTTTTCTTTTTTAATTTGCTCGTTCACTCTTTAAAATGTTTAATAAAAGAAAAATTTGGTCAAATAGAGACAATGAGCACTGACCACGTTGCACAACAAAAATAAAATAATGCAAGATTTGGTTGTTATTGGAAAGTGAATTCCAAACACACAATTCATCCTACAGATAGAAAGATAAATGATTCAGGAAGGACCAGATAAAAGCTCTATTTATCCCAGAACATATTTTACCTGCTGTTACAACAAGCTAGATTGTTGTAAATAGATTGTTTCCAAATCTATTTACTGTATTAAACAATTATTACATTTTTGGCCAGAAGAGGGAGCCAATTACCATGCAGTAACATTTGACTAGGTGGCTACTGAAACACTGAGCTGGAAAGAAAAGACAAAAGTTTCTTGTAGCAACAACTTTTTAACCTTTTGGGTATTTGGGGAATAATAAACCTTGTCACCTGTCTGGCACCCTGCCCTGCTGAATTATAATGTTTTATTTAGAGTTTTTTTTTTTTAATCTAAATGGAAAGATAGGATGGTGCATAGAAAACCATCAAAATCAAGTCTCATTTTTTATTTCTAAGATTTCTCTAGAGCAGGGGTGTCAAACTCGATTTCATTGAGGGCCGCATCAGGGCTGTGTTTGACCTTGGGGGTTTGGGGGGGGCATGGCCAGGGTGGGTGTGGCCAGCTCAACATCTGTTTTTAACCATGATGGACTGCTGCATCCCTCTGCCAGCGAAAACAGAGCTCCGTTTTTGCTGGCAGAGGCACCGCAGGCCAGATCTAAGCACCTTGAGTTTGACACCCCTGCTCTAGATTGTAGATTAGATTTAATAAGACTTTTCTGGAAGAATAAAAAGAATGGGCGGGTGGGTGGAATCCAGCACTTTGTTTGGAAATATTCCCATCTCTCCATGGGCTGGGGAAATCAAATGGCTTCCTCCTAGTAAATGGGGATTTTCTATCTGGCCATCCCTTTTGCTGCAGCCATTTTAAGAGAGGGCCTGTGATATATTATCAGAGTTCCAAGTAATGCCTTGCTGAAGCCCCCACCCCACATCCATGGGAAATGCCCATAATAGATAAGGCCAGGAAACCCTCTAAAAGCCACCCAGCCAAGTTGTCCAGAAAAGGGTTGGATTCTGTACCCAAACTTTGTGGATATGCATACACATCACTTATCTACACCCCCACCCCATTCCCCTTCAGAATCAGCCATATTATGCAAAGTATCGGAAGAAAGCAACAAATAACATGCACAGGAAATTAAAGAGAAGAGTTAAAAAAGAAGGAAAGAAACATAATTCTGGTGTACGTCAACACTATTCACTATGCTGTAACTTCCTTTCTATTCTTGCAAATGATTCAGTCCGTATGCTGGTTCTAGGAATGTGCAAAACTCACCAGTTCAGAAATCCAACAAGTTTGGGATCCCAGAATTTTCTGTTTCCCTTCTGAATTGTGCTAAACCTACTTCAGACCATGCAGTTTGACACTATCCAAAAATAAATTCCCCTAACTAAAAGCAGATTGTTCTGGACCAGTGAGTATTAAATGTTCCTAACTGAATTTAAATATTAGGCTCACATTTAATTTAATACAATATATACATTGCTTTTTATTCGTATTCTCTATACACATTGCTTTGCTTTTTGAGGATTACAACTTTCTTGGTCTTCCCTGTCCTCTTGATATATTCATTTTTTCTTTTTTTTTTAGGCACTAACATTTATAGAAGTCAATTCCACTCTTCAACATATGCTCTTTTCACCATCCTCTCAATTCCTTTTCATCCTGAATGATTTTATCTCTTTCATTTTTAAGTTCACTTACTCTGCTGGAGGCTCCTAATTTAGCTTGTTTTCCCTGCACTTCAAAAAAAAAAACAATTTAGAATGAAACTGAAGTGATGGAATGCTGAAAGGAATATTTTAATTATGTGTATAAGATGGATAATAATATGTTGAATATGTTAAAAGCTTTCCCCCCCTGGTATTTCCAAAACCAATTTTAATTCTGATCAAAATTGTTCTATATTTCTTAATCTTAACCTTTTCTTGCTCTCTTGGACTGTATACTTTGCAACTATTTTTTCTCTATAAATTATACATAGTCTTCCTCTTGATATAGATCTACTGTAACTCCACACATTTCTGTGGAACTTCATAGCATAAGTCTTTACTGTCTGACCAAAGCAACTTTCCCAGCCTTTATGAATATATGAATACATTTATTCTTAAATTAAAACAGATATTTTAAAAGCAGATCTGCACCAAAATTCTTGGACCTGTAAGTAATCCAATCATTTTTCTCTATGCTTTCGTCTTGTTCTTATTCATTTATTCGTGTTACCTGATGTCATATTTTTCTTCTTATTTTCATTCACTGAGAAAGTTGCACAAGGTTTTTCAAATATTGAAAAATACCTCTGCTTTTTCCATTGTATAACAGGCAACTTTCACCAGCTTATGGATTTCTTCTTTTATATACACCTATAACTATCCAGATGACCTCCATTCATACTTTCTGATGTGTGTTTTAATCCATTTGTTTATATTATGTTTATTTATCAATGTCACTGCACAAGATTTGTTCTCCGTCATGCAGCTGTTTCTCTTTCTTTCTCTTAATTTCATAAATACAAAAGACCTTTTTATTCTTTTCTTCATTTTCTTCATGTTCTTTACCATGTAGTCCTTATCAAGTTGCAATTTTCCATATGCCATAGTTATCAACTGATGAAACGGGCTCATCAATACAGGTAGTCCCTCCACTTACAACAGTTCATTTAGTGACTGTTCAAAGTTACAACAGCACCAACGAAGTGACCATTTTTGACACTTGCAATCATTGCAGCATCCTGATGGTCACCTGATCAAAATTCAAGTGCTTGGCAACTGACTCATATTTATGACAATTGCATTGTCCCAGGGTCATGTCATCACCTTTTGCAACATTCTGCCCAGCAAAGTCAATGGGGGAAGCCAGATTCACTTAACAACCGTGTTACTAATTTAACAACTGCAGTGATTCACTTAACAACTGTGGCAAGAAAAGTCGTAAAATGAGGCAAAACTAACTTAACAAACGTTTCACTTGCAACAGAAATTTTGGGCTCAATTGTGGTTGTAACATGAGGACTACTTGTATTTACCTACATCACCCATTAGGAATGAAATTCACCTGAGAAGGCTCAAAACAGTATTATCTACTTTGTGGTTCAGAATATTTTGGGGTTTTACATATTCCAAGAGCGCTCTCTCTCTCTCTCTCTCTCTCTCTCTCTCTCTCTCTCTCTCACACACACACACACACACACACACACACACACACACACGAAAGTAATGATTTCAAAGGATTCGCATTGGATTACTAATTCTTACATTATTGGATTCTTGATCTGATTTCATTGACTCAGCAATGTATTTGATGCCTTCAATTGCACTTTTAACATCTGGATTTTTAGTAAGCGATGTCTGGAAATTCATAGCTGCGGGTCCTTGTTTCCCTGAGATTTCAGAGATATCTATGTCCTCAGTGAAAATCCTGTTCTCCTGCTTATTTTTGGATGGACGTTTCATTGTTGAGAAAAACATAAAGTTTGGAATTGTTTCAATAAATATCTGAAAGAAATAGATACTGATTAAAGAATTTAAGTAAATTACTATATGTCGCTTCTCTTAATCTCAAAAGGAAATAGATGACAGTACTATTTGACACTGGGATGCTGGGACTCAAGGAAGCAACTAGTAGTATATTCAGAATAATTCAAGTTACCCACTATTGCTTACTTGTTTAATGATTATTAAGTGTTCAACTATTGCTTAGGATGGGAAGTTAGAATTAGATGGACTTTTATCAATTTTTAGAGCAAATACTGGTTTTATATATATATATATATTTATTTATTTGTTTTCTCAGGTTTTCGCGGGTGTTCGTATGTAGGTCTTTGGTTATTTGGGTTTTCTCCCGCATAAAATTGGAAGTGTCTTGGCGACGTTTCGACGAAGTCTCATTCATCATCTTCAGGCTGGTGTTTTCAGCTTCGTGCTTCTAGGAGCAATGTGTGATCGCAGCTGTTTCTTCCTTATAACTGCCAGTGGGGGTGAGAGCTGATTGGGTGGGAGCTTGGCTGTGTCCTGATTGGGTGGAGGCTTGGCTGTGCTCTGATTGGATGGGGGGTTGGCTGTGCTCTGATTGGATGGGGGTGTGTTCTGTTTGGGTGGGGGCTTGGTTGTGCTCGGGTTAGTCTGAATTGCAGGGGGATTTGAGCTGGTGAGCTGCATTGCTGTTGTTTGGCTTCGCGTTCGTGCCACATCTTCATGGTGGGTGTCAGTTTGCTTCATGTATGGATTGGAGGGGTTTAAAGTGGCTAATGATGCAGCTGTGGTCTGGCTTCTGGTTTGTGGTCCACGCAAAAAGCAAACCCAAACCCACCCTGATGAGGCATGACCACAGCCAAGCCTCCACCCAATCAGGACACAGCCAAGCTCCCACCCAATCAGCTCCCACCCCCACTGGCAGTTATAAGGAAGAAACAGCTGCGATCACACATTGCTCCTAGAAGCACGAAGCTGAAAACACCAGCCTGAATATGACGAATGAGACTTCGGCGAAACGTCACCAAGACACTTCCAATTTTACGTGGGAGAAAACCCGAATAACCAAAGACCTACACACACACACACACACACACACATATTATTGTTTAAAATTAATTAAAATGGAAAAAAGAGAACTGCAAGCAGTATTAACAAAATAATACAACACTAAAACTAGCCACTCAAAAGAAGATGAAATAGACAAGAAAAAAAGAAGGGGTTATTTGACATATACAAAATAACTTAAAGTTAAAATCTAAAATAAATTTAAATTTAACTTAATTGCTTGAAAATCCTCTTCCTTGGCCTTTCAGTTCAAACACTGACTTAACAACAAGCCATTGCTACAACAGCTTTATAGAGTTAGATGCTTCTAAGAAGTAGTATCCTTTGGCACATGCTTCTCTGGAGCAATTGGAGCTAGGATATATATATTGCCTCTGAGAAAAAGAGATAATATAGAGCTATCTTGTCTAGGATCTATTGAGAGCTTGTTTTATTGATCTCTTCTTAAAGGTGTCCATCACCTCATTTGTCTCACGAAGGTCTATTGTTTGGGTTAGGACGGTACTGAATGGAGATATACTTCCCTTTATTTATCCCAATCTCCTGTCCTAAATTTGAAAAATGTAGGTCATCTTACCTTCCTCACCCACTGTGGCATCGTGTGGGTACTAGGTGAGCGATGGTGGGTATTGATCACTATGACAGTGATAATGATAGAAGTTATGACAAACACCATGGTGAACAACATGTATTTGCCAATCAAAGGAACAGCACTGGAAGTTGAAGGAATCAGCTCCACAATGACGAGAAGAAACACAGTCAAAGAAAGAAGGACAGAGATGCTCAGAGTCATCTTCTCCCCTGGGATAAATTAGGAGGAAATAGTAAATTGAAGGGATTAACAAACAAAATAGAAGGAAGTGCAAATGAGAAGCCAGGTAAGTATTATTGTATTAAATTTGGATCAGTGATCTTGATGGCCTCTATAATGGGGGATTAAATCCTGAACACAGAGGTCAGTTCCTTGCTGCCTGATTTAATCAACATGACCAATACCATTTGGGGGATCAATAATCCAGGGCACCAATTGATTCCCAAGATCTATGCAGAGGATTGTGTGGGAAACCCACATCCTTAAGAGGAGCAAGCCACTCTGACATCCAACATCCAGCCACCAGATCCACACAGATAAGAAAAATATGCTCTGCCATTTTTCCTCTTTTCCCTGTCCCCCTTCCTGATTTTGTAGCATGTTTCCTAGGATGCCAAATCCTATATGCCTTTTAGCTGCAAAGGCGAAGCAATTAATTTTACCAAATTCTCAAAATGCTTCCCAACATCATTCCAAGTGGATTTTTGTTTTCAAAAGGCAATAAAGGCATGTTTTGTTTTCAAAAGGCATGCACAGACATGCTGTATATGCCAAAATAGCTTTGCTGATGTACACAGACAAACCTGGTCTCTTTGGCTTTAAAACTGTTAAAGTTCACCTTTAAAGCAGAATAACTCAGGGTAATGAAAGGGTTTTGCCACATAGAAGAGAGAGTCAAGCTATTCTCCAAAGCACCTGAGGGCAGGACAAGAAGCAATGGGTGGAAACTAATCAAGGCGAGAAGCAGCCTAGAACTAAGGAGAAATTTCCTGACAGAACAATTAATCAGTGGAACAACTTGCCTCCAGAAGTTGTGAATGCTCCAACACTGGAAGTTTTAAAGAAGATATTGGATAACCATTTGTCTGAAGTGGTGTAGGGTTTCCTGCCTAAGCAGGGGGTTGGACTGGAAGACCTCCAAGGTCCCTTCCAACTCTGTTATTCTGCTCAGTGGTGAAATTCAATTTTTTTTACTACTGGTTCTGTGGGCATGGCTTGGTGGGCGTGGCAGAGGAAGGATACTGTAAAATCTCCATTCCCTCCTCACTGCTGGGGGATGGATATTGCAAAATCTCCATTCCCACCCCACTCTGGGACCAGCCAAAGGTAGTATTTGCCAGTTCTCCGGACTATTCAAAATTTTTGCTACTGATTCTCCAGAACCTGTCAGAACCTGCTGGATTTCAACCCTGGTTTTGCTTCTGCTGGAGAGATGCAGTCTGATATACATCTGCACATACCTGAGTCTGTAGGGAGATAAAATACTAATCCAGTCAAGAATGAGAAGAGAAGGCAAGGAATGATGACGTTGACAATGAAGTAGAGAGGCAAACGCAACAGTATAAAGTGATAGGTGATATCAAGATACGGCGTATCAGGGCAACAATCATATTTCACCGAGTGCTTCCAACCTTGGTAATCTTTCATTGCCCATTCTCCACTTTCCATGTAGTTATCCAAGTCTGGACGGGGATCTTCCTGAAAAGGGAAATGCTTCCTTCTAATGAATGAATAATGAATGAAATAACGAAGTCTTGTGATTCTATATTATTCCATACTAGATATTCAATATTAAATACTGCAAATTGGTATTTAATGCTTAGCCTGGGTTTTTAACTTCACTTGAAAGAATTTCATGGCAGGATTAAGATATTTTTGTCTTACAGGTATCCTCAATTTATGACCAGTCGCTTAGCAGCTGTTTGAAGTTACAATGGTAACTTTTATGATGTTTTTTTTTTTTGAAAACTGGCCCTTAGAGAACCACTGGTTCACTTAACAACCACAGTGTTCGCTTAGTGACCAATGCTAAAATGGTTGCAAAATTAAGTCAGTCATATGGGTGACCTGGTTTACCATTGTCATGACTTATGATCATGATGGGAAGCTCTATTATGTTGGGAACTATCTATATTTATGTCTGTGTACAAATCAATCATGCTGGGAGTTGTTATGTATGTATCTAATTTGTGCAGGAAATTCAAATGTACAGTGAATTCTGATTGGTTCTTGTCGCCCCTGAAAAGTATATAAAGAGGGCTGTTGCCTGTGTTCTTTTGCTGAAGTCTCACCCTGAATTAAAGAGCTGTTGTTACTAGCCTGCTTGTGCCTCTCGTTATTCCCGCGCTACAACATTGGTGACGAAGGTGGGATAGAGGACACAAGAGGCAATTCAAAAGAGCTTGGAGTTTCAGCCAGGGTGACTAGCGAACATGGAGACACGGCATGTCTGCCTACGTTCCACCAAAACCCTTCGACCTGACCTGAGAGAAGTGGGGATCATATCTGACCAGGTTCAAGTGCTCCCTGGAAGCGAGCGAAATGCAAGGGCTCTCAGCGAACAGAAAAAGGGCTCTGTTCTTAAGCCACTGCGGGCCAGACATATTCGAGATGGCCGAATCCCTCTGCGAGCCAACCCCAGTCCAGATGGTCCCCTGGGACATCCTTCAGGCCAACCTGAGAGCCCACTAAGCTCCAGTTCCGTCTAAGTTCGTTCAGCGCTACGAACTCCGGCAACAAGTTCAAAAAGAAGGAGAGCCGGTCAGTGCTTATGTGACCGCGCTTCGAAAAGCCGCAACGCATTGTGACTACAGAGACTTAGGCGTTAGCCAGACCTAACGCTAGCCGGTGCGCTAGATGAAGCCCGAGCACACGAGGCATCAACGAAAGCTTCGGAGGCGCTGCAGTGACCAGTTCAAGCAAAGACGGGCCAAAAACAGCCCCCGTCCACAGAGAAGAGGTGCGAACCAGCACAGAGGAAGAGTCGGACGAGGACGTCTTCGATACAGAAAAGAAATCAAGCGAACAAAGCCACCGCCACGAGAACTGCCCTAGCTGTGGCGGGGATCACGAGAGACATTCGTGTAAATACAGAGAAGCCATTTGCAGGCGTTTCGACAGGAAAGGCCACCTAACACGAGTTTGCAGAGCTCAATTTCTGCGTAGTCGAAAGTCACGTGACTACCGCGACCAACTAGAACCGGCTCGTTCAAAACAGCCAATCAAAGATGATGGCGCAAGAAAATGGAGCGAACCTCAAAAGCGGGAGACCTACAGCACGAGAATCGGCCAAGCCAGCACAACCAATGATGAGAAAGTCTACACGAAAGTAGAAATCGATGGCAGATCGTGCGAAATGGAAATCGACACCGGGTCTACGTTATCGATCATGTCCTGGTCAACACTCAAGGCACTCTTGCCCAAGCTTCAGAAGAACCAGCTGTCCCGTCAGAAAATCCGCCTACTCGACTACCAGGGAAACTGAGTTCCCGTTGAAGGCGTGGGCACGTTCCGGGTCACCTACGGTGAGTTCCAGAAAGAGCTGCCCCTGACTGTTGTTATCAAGCCCCTACCAAGTCTACTGGGCATGAAATGGTTCCGGGCCCTCGGCATGGGCTTCACGGGTGTTCACAGCATCAGCGGATCATCACTTAAAGAAACCCTGCTCCACGAGTTTCGGGACGTTTTCGAAGAGACTCTAGGCAAGTACGTGGGGACCCCTATATCCTTTAATTTAGACCCCAACGTAGCGCCAATCAGACTGAAAGCAAGACGAGTTCCATTTGCTTTAAAGCCCAAAATTGATGCGGAACTCGACAAGCTCATTAAGCAAGGGTTGCTAGTTCCCGTAGATCACGCTAAGTGGAAAACCCCAATAGTCACGCCAGTCAAATCGGATGGCTCAATTAGAATTTGCGCCGACTATAAATGTTCGATTAACAAGGCGTTGCAGCAGAGCACCTATCCGGTTCCGATAGTCCACCATCTACTACACTCCCTGGGGCCTGGCAAGCTATTCGCAAAACTAGACCTTGCGCAGGCGTACCAGCAACTGCCAGTAGATGACGCTACGGCAGAATCACAGACAATAGTAACTCACAGAGGTGCCTTTAAATGCACCAGGCTTCAGTTTGGGGTCAGCATCGCCCCAGGACTCTTTCAAAGCACAATGGAGTGCCTTCTACAAGGCCTCCCAGGTGTCGTCCCATATTTCGACGACGTTTTGATTAGTGGCCAAGACGAGACTCAGTTAGGCCAGAGGGTTAGACAAGTCCTAACGAGGTTCATAGAAGTGGGACTTAAACTCAAGCGAACAAAATGCAAGATAGCGGTTCCATCAGTGGAATTCTTAGGCTACGGAATCGACGGCACGGGCATTCACCCCACAGAAAGCAAAGTCAGGGCCATTCAAAGCGCGCCCACCCCCAAGTCAAAATCCAAACTGCAGGCTTTCCTGGGCCTGCTCAACTTCTATACGATGTTTTTGAAACACAAAGCCACCGTTGCGGAGCCTCTGCCCAGGCTCCTTGGAAAAAACGTTCCGTGGGTTTGGGGCAAGCGAGAAGCGGCCGCATTCAACGTAGTAAAGAGACTTTTGTCTGAGGACAGTTCCCTCATTCAATACAATTCCGAACTACTTCTAGTATTGGTCTGTGACGCTTCCCCCTTTGGTGTAGGCGCGGTTTTAAGCCATAGACTGCCGAATGGGTTAGAGGCGCCCATCGCCTATTACTCTCGCACTTTGTCTAGTGCTGAAAGAAACTATAGCTAGCTAGATAGGGAGGCACTAGCAGCTGTAGCTGGGGTCAAAAAGTTTCACGCGTATTTGTTTGGCTGCACTTTTGAATTTATTACGGACCACCAGCCTCTTTTGGGACTTTTGGCTGGAAATAAACTGACCCCGGCTGCTCTTTCCCCCCGGATGACCAGATGGTCCATTTTCTTAGCCGTGTACTCGTACAGACTGCTACACTGGCCGGGCAAAACTTTAGGACATGCTGACACCCTCAGCTGATGCCCCTTGCCTGAATTGTTGGACAACCCGACCCCAGAAGCCCCGGTTTTACTGATTGACATTATTTCCCCAGGCCCCATTTCTTCGAACGAGGTGGCGAGGGTTTCTGCCAGAGACTCTGTTTTGCGCACTGTAATGGGCTGGGTAACAAGGGGTTGGCCTACCAAGGTGGACGGTGGTGACTTTCAATTGTACTTTAACAAAAAAAATGAACTGTCAATGTTGGGGGGTTGCTTGTTGTGGGGAGACAGGGTGGTCATTCCTTCGCGGTTAAGGCACAGAGTTTTAGAAATGCTGCATGCGGGACACCCTGGGATTGTGCGTATGAAAGGCCTAGCTCGTAGTTATGTTTGGTGGCCACATCTTGACCAAGATGTTACTGAGTGGGTGGGGAAGTGCAGGCCCTGCCAGGAATCCCGCCCTGATCCGCCTATAGCTCCCGTTCGTGAATAGGAAAAACCAAAGGGGCCATGGGGGAGGATTCACATCGATTTCGCTGGCCCGTTCCATGGCCAGAATTTTCTTATTATTGTAGATGCATATTCCAAGTGGCTCGAAATTGTCCTAATGCCATCTACCACTTCTGAGGCCGTAATCAAAGTATTCAGAAAACTGTTCGCAACACATGGGTTGCCGGACACCCTGGTATCCGACAATGGCCCCCAATTCACGGCAACTCAATTCGAAGGCTACCTAGCCAAATTAGGCATAAGACATGCATTATCCGCTCCTTTTCATCCGGCTTCTAATGGCCTTGTAGAAAGATTTGTAAGAACATCCAAAGAAGCTCTTTCCCGGCTTGATGCAGGGGATTGGCAGGCTAGAATAGATGAGTTCTTAGCGGTACAGCACGCCACCCCGTGCCCGACCTCAGGCCGCAGCCCAGCCGAGCTCTTAATGGGCCGAAAGCTAAGATGCGTTCTCGACCGACTGCATCCCAATTACTCCCCCGATAGCTTCAAGGGGGAAGGGGGAGAACTAAGACAATTCCAAGTGGGAACACCAGTTTTTGCTAGAAGCTACACCAATGGGCCCTTATGGGTAGAGGAAACCATCGTAGGAATTACCGGCCCAAAGTCATATACAGTCGATATAGGCCATGGTAAAATCTGGAGAAGGCATATAGATCAATTGCGTAAATGTGTACAAAACGAAAACTCATGTCCTAACTATCAAGGTCTTCCTGACACAGCTACCTCAAGCCCAAGTAAGCCGGAATACTTATCTGGCAACCCTGAGTTCCAGCGCCGCCCCAGCGAGTCGACACTCCCAGCCGGAGATAGCCACACCTCTGGAGAAATCCAGGAGGTTCCATTGGCGGAGCCAGGAGAGACGGGAGGTTCCTCCGACCGGCTCAACACCTCGCCAACAACTGAACTGTGCAGGTCAACCAGGATTAAGACACGCCCTGGTCACCTGCGTGATTTTGTATGTAAATATGTAAATAGATAGAATAAGTGCCTTCTGGGAGTAGAGGGGTGTTATGTATGTATCTAATTTGTGCGGGAAATTCAAATGTACAGTGAATTCTGATTGGTTCTTGGTCACCCCTGAAAAGTATATAAAGAGGGCTGTTGCCTGTGTTCCTTTGCTGAAGTCTCACCTTGAATTAAAGAGCTGTTGTTACTAGCCTGCTTGTGCCTCTCGTTATTCCCGCGCTACAACAGGAGTGATCAACAGAAAAAGGAGAAGGAACTGCCCTGGTAGACACTGGTTGAATCAGGGGTGAAATGCTCCAGGTTCGGACCAGATCACCTGATCTGATAGCGATGGAGGCAGATGGTTCGGAGAACCGGTAGCAAAAATCCCTGCCGCCCCCCATGCCCAGCTGAGCCGCATGATCATCAGAGGCTTTTTTTCTTTTAAATGGCTCTGACGGTCCAAGCTGAGTTGCCTGATTGGCAGAGGGTTTTTAAAAAACCCTCTGACGATCAAGCAACTCAGCTGGGATTGTCAGAGCCTTTTGAAAGCATTTTTTTACAACCTCTTCGCCGAAGAGGCTGTAGAAAAAATGGTTTTAAAAGTTAAAAAAAAAATTGGCCACACCCATCCAGTCACATTACCCCACAGACACACCAAGCCACGCCCACAGAACTGGTAGTAACAAATTTTAGATTTCACCACTGGGCTGGATACTGGGATGACCATGGTGGATCTGAAGGAGACAGTGCGAGACAGAAGGGCATGGAGATGCATGGAGATGCTGATCCATAAAGTGGCCGAGGGTCGGACACGATTGAATGGCTGATGAGGATGACGATGTACAAATGGATAGGTTAAGAGGCAAATAGAAATGGAATTTATCATTCCTTCCTTAACTCTCAAAAGAGCCAGTCAGGTGTAAACAAATTTTAAAATGAGTTCCTCTGGGAGAGAATTTGATATTGGTGGTTTCAGCAAGTCATGATGGAATTAAATCAAGAATATGCAAAGCTTAACCAACGTTGTTCTTCTCCAAACCCAAATGGAACTCAATCCAAACTCTATTTAAAAAGTCTTTGGTATTCCTGTCTTGAGAGTAAATCTAAAACATAAGGGATATTTTGTCATGAAATCAAATTGTGAATAGAAGTTATTAAAATTCAGATAAGAATGTAAGTTAAGATAGAGCTAGATAGAAATAGAATTTGTGTACAGAAGTTAATTAGAATAGAGATACCGATGTAGAAACTAGTGTTTAAGTTTTGATGTGTTTGTTTTTGTTGTGTGTTATATTTTCTATTTTTTGCTTTTTTCTACTTTTTGTACTGTGTATTTTAATGTTTGAAAATTTAATAAATATTATTTTTTAAAAAAAATCTTTAGAAGGGTTGGGTTTGCATATGCTTTTTTAAAAAAATGTGTACATTAGTTATGTAAGGTTACCTGGTTATACCAGGCAGTCCTAGAAAAGGGAAGATGGCGTTCTTCAAAGAAATCAGGCGCCACGCTTTTGAAGATTAAATAGTCCTTGCCAATCTGTTACATTTTTTAAAAAAATAGCATGGCATGGGTCTCTGTAGGATTCTTTTTAAATTCTGAAAAAAAATCTGCCAGATCACAAAACTACAGGAGAATGAAGTTTAGGGACCTTATCCATCTGTAAGATTAGAGCATCTGGATACATTCAGTATTTCTCAGCATTTTTCTACAATTGCACTTTCGTTGCACATATAGATTTATCTGGGAGAGGTGGAGGCTTCCTTTTATTTTAAGCATTTTCTAGCCATTAATAAAACATTAGAAAAATGATCTGACAATTAAGTCCCATGATATTGTTCAACATTTCAAACCGATAAGCTACATTCCATTACACCTCTGCATAGTGCTAAAGAAAACTGCAGGGCCTAGTCCAGATGGTTGCCAGGTGTCAAGACTGACTTGAAAACAGAACAAACCAAAAACAACTACCTAACTAAAGCTTACCGGGTCAATGACAACCACAGAGCCATCGTAAGTCCACGTTCCCAGCTTCATACTGCAGTTTTGCTCATCAAAGGGGAAGTGGGTGACTTTAATTTCACAGTAGCTTTTGAAGATGGCTGGTGGAGTCCACGTGATATGTCCTGTGTAGTTCAGAAGAACTCTGGTGAACTGGTCGATAGCAAAAATTCCATCTGCACTAAAAAGAGAGGGGGAAAAAATCAATCGTAGGAATAGCATACAATTTTAATAAACTGGCTACATACGTTGCACAGAATGTTATCAGTGGTTTGGGATCTTCCTATTTTTGGCGCCTTTCTTTTCAAATAATGTACTCTGCAAACTCCATTTGGTAGGAAAAGGGTTGCATTTTAAAAAAATTTAAAAAGTATAGGAAAGTCTGTATAGCGAGGAATTAAATCTTTTATTCACCATGCAGAATTAAATTAAAAGATTTTTTTTTTAGTTTTAAAAAAAATCTTTCGTTTGAAAAGGTTTGATACCATCTTTTGCAAGTTAAACTGAATGTTTGTGATAGCTGACCATGGATGATGCGTTGGAATAAAATAGCTGTGCTGTTACAGATAGTGAGTTGTGGTGAGTTAGTTACCTTAAGAATTAAGAGGTGTCTCCTTAAGAGATTGCATTGTGGGAGATGTAGTGAGAGATTGCATTATGGGAAATGTAGTCCATGACATGTGACCTTATCTGTGTGTCTGATTGGCCACTGAGGCTCTCTGCCGGGATTTTAGGACAAAGACCTGGCCATATGTTGAATTACCTCAGAAGAGAGAACATGCTTTCTGAACAGGGAGTCAGAACTACCATCCTTTTACACTAGGAAATGGGACAGATTATGAAATATGGATGCACCTCACCTGGACTCACTATGATTGTAAGTCTTATGTGTTCAAGGATTCCCAAATAAATATAATCTGCATGAAAACCTGTTTGCTAGAGTTTATCTGCCTGTTCCCAGTGGAGCCAGATGTCTGGGGAACAGAACAATAGCACTTCTCACCTTTTCCCCAAATAATCTTGCTTTAAGAATATGATAGGGAATATAGGAAGTCCAGCGTCATCTAATCTGGCACTGGTTTTTAACTTTATTATAATTCTTTTACATTGTACTTCTTGTTTCGTATGAAATCAGTATTTTGCACATATTTTAAAACCAACTAAAAAAACCACAGGAGAGTAGAAATGTACAGTCATTTCTTTTGACCAGGGGCAAAAATATGTAAAATTAGCAGATTGGGGAAACAACCAAGCCTTTTTGTACCTGGAGTTCCATTTGGGCGCCATTTCAAGCCATTTCAAACCACAGACATGGCTGATGACTTAACTTGCCCCCTTCAATCTGGAACTAAGGAGAAATTTCCTGATAAGTGAGAAAAAATTAATCAGTGGAACAGTTTGTCTTCTGGAGTTATGGGTTCTCCATTGTTGGGGGTTTTCAAGAAAAATTTGGATAACCAGGAATTTGGATAATCAGGAAGAAATAAGGACTTCTGCCTTAGGCAGAGGATTGGACTAGAAGTCCTCTATGGTCCCATCCTGCCCTAGGATTCTATGATTTTATGATTCTCACATTCTTCCTATTAGCCCTTCAGCCAGGAGCCTAAACTGAACTATCTGAACCAAGGTAGGCCTCTTGGAATATGCCCCCTAGTGCTGAGAAAGCATAAATCCCTAGACCCCATTAAGCCTGGGATGATAAAATATGGCACAGAGAAAGCAGCATGTGCGTGTTTGTGTGACAGGACTACTTTTCCTCTTCTTCTGCAGCAGCAACACACAGGTCTTTCCCATCTCTTCAACAGTTGCCCAACATCCCCCATCCCAGCTGTTATACAAGGGAAATTACTCTCACTTTCTCATTTAGAAGTCAGCTGGATGTAGTAGAGTGTTCATGACCCTCCCCTTCAACTTTCTGAGATTATGCTCTTTGCTATGTGAGAGGCAGAAATCCAGATCATCAGATGGCAGCAAAGACTGATTTCCTTGTCTCTTTACTGCCATCTAATGGTCATCTGGACACCTGATGGCCAGAATATACCTATCCTCTCTCATTCCTTCATAAGCAGGAAGGAAGAGGAGAGGAAGGGAGCAGCCAGCAGCAACCCCAGGGAAGTCACCAGGACCTCTGAGGGCTCCCCTTCCAACATTTCCTACTGGAGCTGAGGCAACAGCTTGTCTTGGAAAGAGCAGTCGAGAAGGAGGTGGCAGCAGCAATAGCACTGGGGTCCCCATTGGCTCCTGCTGGGGTTCTGTTCCACATGTGAGTTATTATATCAGAGCTGCCAAGATGGGACAATAGCTGGACTTGTCAGCAAGGAGATACTGATCTCCAACACTTTGTTCCCACCTAGTGGTCATTCAGGTTTTTGCATCCTGATCCCAGTAGCTCCACCATACGCTGTCAAATTTGTTGAAAACATTGGACAAGGAGTGAGTCCTGAGGGCTCCCTGTGCCCAAAAGCCAAGGTAGCTGTTTCTCCACCATATTCTTGCCACTGGGGGCAGCCATCTCTTTTTTTTGGTTGAAGCTAATTGTAACATCTGCAGGGTATTTCCAGTTGCATCAAAGCAGGGAGAATGGTTCCCCCAAGGAAGCCTTTATTTCAGAGGTCACACTCATGCAGAAGCTGGGTTTACAGCCGTTTGTGTAGTCTGAATGTCTCTCTCTGTGTTCTCATGATGGGACTGTTCCTCAGAATTAAGGTGTAGATCAAAAGCTCTACTTACTTGTTATACAAAACTAAATCTGGACGCCAGATATTCTCCGAAGGGATGCGGATTTGCTTCACACCACCATACTCTGATGGATTCCATCTCAAATTTACATCTACCCATTGCTGGAGGGGAGAGAATTTCAGAGAATTTATAAAGTCTTATTATAAGTTTAACAAAGAATAATTGTTTTATTCATGAAATGTAAGTTATAGAATGAACAAAAGCAATTTGGCTATGGCTGGTTCAGGAATGTGTATCTCCTTATGTCATAAAATGATTATCAGTGTATGTACCATGTTTCCCTAAAAATAAGACCCTGTCTTATATTTTTCTGAGCCCTGAAATAAGCTCTTGGCCTTATTGCCATGCGCTCAAAACCCAATTGGTCTTATTATCAGGGGATGTCTTATTTTGGGGAAAATGGTTTACATTTTCATAAACATATATACATACGCATACGCATACATATAAATATACATATACATATACAGCTAAGTTCTTATCATTACTTATTATAAATTGTCTCAGCTCCTTCTCCCGGGCGATTCGCAGGTAGCAAGAAAACACAATGGGACACATGCAGGGTCTTCAGTGAAGTTGGTTTAATGCTTAGCAGGAACTCCGGAATGTCACTGCGTTATTTTATTTGCCAGCTGAACTCATCATTTCTGGACTGTCAGACTCTCCGTAGCTTGCCAACTTCTTATCAGTAAGCTACGTGTTTCCGTATCCACCCACATTCCATTCCTTGCTTCCTTCACACTCTTTCCTTTGTTCTCTTTCCAGAAAGGTCCGGCTGAGAGATAGCCGGCCCGAATTACTTTCAAAAATGTAGCAATTACTTTTCTTAGTTAGTGAGGTGTTTTATTTTCTTTATAACAAATAAATGAGTTTTATTAGAAACTTTTCCTCGCGTTTCTTTTTAGAATATTGCAAACAAGGAGGAGCCACGATTCATCTCCTCTAATTAAACCAGGGTAATTAGTCCCAGAGCCAAACATGGGATTAATAAATGCACTGACACGGAACAATGCTGAGCACTATAGTAGTTTAAAGTTGGCGCTAACAGCTGCTACGTAGTGCCCTTTATACATTTGCTCCACCCTTCCCTTATTACCGGCTGGAGAGCATCCAGCTGTGACACGCAGTCACACATGCCTCCCTTCCGGGTACCTCATTCATGGGAGCGTCCCGGCCACTGCCCCCCTTCGCCCTTCCCTAGCCCGACGCCCCGGCCGCATATTCCCGTTGCCACCACCACCATTTGTGAGTTTTCTGTGTTCAGCATCTGGGTGCAGTCCTGCGTCCTTGTTTGCTCGGTTTGCTGAGCGCAGTCCTGCGGTATCAGGTACATGTGCACGTTCTCTTTCTCCTCCTCCCCATCTCATTATTGTCGAGTGGGGGGCTTGGGCTCGACAAATTGATTATGTTTTAATTTACATACTTTTTTACTTGGCTGTGCACCACCCTGAGTCCACTAGGAGAAGGGCGGTATACAAATTTAAATAAAATAAACATACTTAGCTACTTAATCATATTTATGTAGGGTAAGGAACTCAATGATGATGTGGTCTGTATGAAAGACCTACACTTTGTTTTCAGAAATATGATACTTAAGTTGGAAAATAGGAAACTATACTTTGAAACCATTTGCTGCATTCCAACTCTCCAGGGGCATTGTGGGAATTTTTCCTTGGATGTCCCCCCCCTCAGCTAGATCCAGCTCATTTGCATCCTTTTGAAAGGCGTTTGTCAAATGTATTATGGAAATGGAAAGAGGAAGAAGAGCTACTTCTGGAAATCCAACTCAATCCTGTCTGGTGCTTAGAATAAGCTATCTGATGGGTTTATCTCAACCAGATGCTAGAATATGTCCCACAACAAATAGGCATTTAGAAAAAAAAAATGCTGAGATCAGGTTTGGTTTTCTAAAATCCAATTATCAAAATGCACAGTGCCGCTGCTGTGGCAAACTTTATAAAATCCTTTAATTGTGCCTGTCTTTAGTTGTAACCCACAGGAATATCGCAAAGGAATTCTTCAACCCTTGGAAAAGGCAACTCTAATCCAAAAGCATTCCCCGAACAGGGGAACAAGGCCGATCAAAACGCATCTTTGGGCATCAAACACAATGTGCTGGTTTATAAACCAGCATAACTTGGGTGTCCTCCTGGACGCATGGCTGTCTTTAGAAGAGCATATGACGGCCGTGGCCAGGGGGGCTTTCTATCAGGTTCGCCTGATACGCCAGTTGCACCCCTTTCTGGATTGGGACTCCCTATGCACGGTCACTCATGCCCTCGTCACTTCCCGCCTCGACTACTGCAACGCTCTCTACATGGGGCTCCCCTTGAGGAGCACTCGGAGGCTCCAACTGGTGCAGAATGCGGCTGCGCGGGTACTTATGGGGGCGACATGGTGCTCCCACGTGACACCTCTCCTGCGCGAGCTGCATTGGCTTCCGGTGGTCTTCCGAGTGCGCTTCAAGGTGTTGGTTCTCATCTTCAAAGCGCTCCATGGCTTAGGACCCGGTTACTTACGAGACCACCTTCTGCCTCCGATAACCTCCCACCGGCCAACATGCTCCCACAGAGAGGGCCTCCTCGGGGTGCCGTCTGTCAGGCAATGTCGGCTGGCGACCCCCGGGGAAGAGCCTTCTTTGTGGGGGCACCCACCCTCTGGAATGAGCTACCCCCAGGGATATGACTAATCCCGGACCTCCGGACCTTCCGCTGGGCCCTGAAGACTTTTTTATTTCAGCAAGTCGGGCTGGGTTAAAAAATTTTTAATTGGGGAATTTTATGGGTAAGGGGTTTTAAATTGGAGAAGCCAAAGATAATTTAATTTCGTTTTAATGTATTTTAATATTTGTATTGTGTGTTTTTAATTCTCGCTGTTCACTGCCCCGAGTCCTTCGGGAGAGGGGGCGGTATAAAAATTTAATAAATAAATAAATAAATAAATAAATAAATAAATAATGGAGTTATTACCTGTTTCAGACGCACATTGGTGCTTACTATTTGATTTACTTCATCCTTAGGAGAGAGAAAAAAATACAAGGTTAATAGAAAACAACTTGTTTGCAATAATCGCTGTTGAGATTATTGGTTAAAAACCTTTGTTGTTTTTCCTTTCTTTTCTTTCTCTCCAAGCACTGATTTCCCACTGCCAAAATGCAGACGGTTAACTATTTGAGTCGGGAATCTGCTTCTCTTTGCTCTGAAAAGCAAGATAGTTGACCAATTGTGCTTTAGAAATTAGTTAGATTTCCTCCACCCAATTAAAGAAAGCTTAATCAATTACTGCCACCAGACTGTTCCTTCTTAGTCAAAGATCTTACAAATAGTCCATGACATACAACTATAATAAAGCCTGCCATTACAGTTGTATGTTGTAGTGGTCATTTACAACCTTTTTTTGGCTCAGCCTTATCTTTGAACAGCCCCTAAGCGACCAGCTGTAACTTGAGGATCACCTGCCCTGATGACATTTGCACAAATTTTCTGAAGAGAGAAGCAAGAGGTCTCTGAATTGGGAGGGTGCATGTAGACTCTTGCAGGAGGCAGCATTGGAGAGGTGGCAGAGAAAAGATGCTGAAAAGGAATTTGCCATCTTCCTGGGCAGAGCCAACTAGAAAACACTGTACTCCAATTGGACAGCATAAATTGGACTAAGGTAACATTTTATACATGGGCTTGCAGCTAAAGATACCTTTGGAAGTTTTGATTAGGGCATCGTTTAGGTACCAGAATGTCATTTACATTGCTAGTTTTCTTGCTTCAAATCACTTCAGCAACAACAAAACAACATAAAACAAACAAAAAAAAAAAGCATTCCACTCTGGATTTGTTGCATTCTATTGTCTGGATCTTATTCCAGATCAGTGGTGGGTTGCCCCCAGTTTGCACCGGTTCTATAGAACCAGTAGTAAAACCGTCCGGAGGCTCTGCCCACCAACCCCGACGTCATCAAAATGCTTCTGCGCGTGTGCAGAAAACCCAAAAGCAGGCAAAACCACGCTTCCTCTGGTCTACGGAAAAGCCTCTCTCCACAGAACCCGTCCCAGGTGCCCAAAAGTTTGGGGTCCCCTGGCCTAAAGAACCCCTCCCAATTCTGTAATTCAAGTTATTATTAAAAGCTTCAAGCTCCTATATTTAAAAGTGTACCTGTGCCCATGCCAGTCTGCCAAAATCCGCAGTTGAAGTCCTCCAGGTTTAAAATTGCCAAGGTTGGAGACCAGTAGTGGGTTCTAAAATTTTTTACTACCGGTTCGGTGGATGTGGCTAGGTGGGGTGGCATGACTGATTGGGCGTGGCCAATGCGACATCACTCACGTACTCAGTCACATGACCCCCCAAAGCCACGCCCACCGAAAAGGTGGCTAAAATTTTTGGGACTTTTTGAAACTTTTTTTTTTTACACTCTGGCCCCATATCCAGATCGGGACGTGTGGGGTGGCGGTGGCCGTCTCGGCTTTCCCTCCATTTTTTTCCTGGCCAAAAGGCACCCCTTCTCGCCTCTGACAGGCCTTCTTTGTGGTTGCAGCTGGAGCAACCCACTCCGCCAGCTCAGGGCAGTGGACTCAGCTGCAGCTCAGATGAACCAAGGAACTGCGGGGAGCCTCCCGCGTGTTGCACCCGTTCGCAGCCTTCCCCCTGTGCCTCCGCACCATTTTCAGGCACCCAGCTTACTTGGCTGCCCCATCCCTGTCGCAGTTCCAACGGCGGCGGCTTTGGGAGATGCTGGCAGCACGGAGGCGCAGGCGAAGGCTGGGAAGGGGATGCAACACACAGGAGATTCCCTGCAGTTCCTCAGCTCGTCTGGGCTGTAGCTGATTGAGGTGCTTTAGCAGCCATGAGCTGCGCTTTCCTCCAAGTCTCACAGAGAGAAGCACCTGTTTCCCTCTGCCGCCCACAGCGCTTAGAGGAAAGCACGGCTCATGGCTGCTACCGGGCTGCCCCAGTCCCTATCGCGGCTCCAATGACGGCGGCATCTTTGGGAGATGCTGGTGGCACAGAGGCGCGGGCGAAGGCTGGGAGGGGGGTGCAACACATGGAGGGCCAAGTCCACTCCCCTTCGCCTCCCCACACTTGTTTACCCATCCCAGAGAGCTCAGGCTACACCTCTCTCCGAACCAGCCGCCTCCCTTGCTGGCATTGCTCCTGAGCGAACTCTTCCATCCTTGGCTGTTGCGAAGAAGCAGCAGCTCTGGGTGCGCCACGCCCACTTCGTTCTCTTTTGAGAGCCGCTTTGTACCTTGTTTGCAAAGCAGCTCTCAAAGAGAAAGAAGCAGGCGTGGCGCACCCAGAACTACCGCTTCTTCACAACATCCGAGGACTTCTTCCGCTTGGAGCTCCAAGCTGCGGAGAGAGGGGTGGGCTGCAACGCCGGCAGCTTCGGTGGGCTCCTTGCCTCAGTGGTTTGTTTTCTTCTACCTCATCTAGGCGACTTTGTCATTAAAGGCTGCTCTGTGCCTTTTGATCTTTCTCTGGCACAGATAAAAGAGACCCTGTGTGAAGGGACTGAGCCGGCTGCTGAACTTGGAAGCCGAGAGGCTTCTTTTCCACTCAGCCACTGGCGCACAGCGCCGAAAAGACCTCTGGTTGCTGCCGCCATCTTCACGCATGTGCAGCTTTCTTCTCACCAGCTGAAGGACTTTTCGGCACCCTCCGGCCAGGTGGCTGAGAGGCTTCTTTGCTCCGGTCAGTTTCGGGTGGGTGAGCAAGCAGCGACCAGGGAACCGATTCGGGGGTGTGGCCTGGCTGTCATTACTACCTGTTCGGAGAACTACTTCCTAAAGTTATTACCTATTTGGTAGAACCGGGCCGAACCTGGAGCAACCCACCACTGTTGGAGACCCCTGGGCTAGATGACCAATCTATTGGATGCTGTGATCACATGATATTGCAATTTACTACCGCATCACTTAGAAACAGAAATTCTGGTTTCAATTGCCATCGTAAACCAAGAAGTAAATGCACATGGAAGTGAAGCTGTAGGTTTAATTATGAAAGAAGTTACAATGTATATGAAAAGATAAGATTTTATGGCATTGAGATTGTTGGTGGTGAGAATGGAAGAATGAATGAATTCATTCAGTTAATTATTTTTTTTTATTAAATTTGCTTGCCGCCCATCTCGTCACAAGGTAACTAATTATTTGATTAATTAATTCATTAAGCAAACCCCCCAAAAGAATGGGAATACTGATAATAATGATAACGACATGTTAAGAGCTGTGGTGGCGCAGTGGTTAGAATGCAGTATTGCAGGCTAAATCTGCCCACTGAATGGTGTCCGATCCTGACAGGATCAAGATTGACTCAGCCTTCCATTCTTCTGAGGTTGGTAAAACGAGGACCCAGAGAGTGCCGTAAAAGCACCATGGAATGACATATAAGTCTAAGTGCTATTGCTATTAACACTTTCACCATACCACATTGATCAGCTGGATAAGTTGCAGTCCCACGATGACTTTCACAGCATGAGTATGATTGCTTACTGGACGCACAACTTTGTTGTAGTTCGCAAATAAATCTTTAACCAGGCGGGTTTCATGACTGGAACCATAGACTAGAATAGCTGCAAGACAATATAATAAAAAAAGCAACATTTGAAAAACAGTGAAAAAACATTGTGAAAGGCTGAGTGGATGCCAAGTGTTTGGAGCTGAGCTGGGTGTTTGGAGCCTGAGGGAGAAGCCAGAATGACTGCTCATGTCCTAGGCTTTCCAGGATGATCTCTGATTCTTTCCTGGGTTGCAGACATCACATTGGGGTGTAATCAGGGGTGCTGTTCAGCAGGTTCTGACAGGTTCTGGAGAACCGGTAGCGGAAATTTTAAGTAGTTCAGAGAACCGGTAAATACCACCTCTGGCTGGCCCCAGAGTAGGGTGGCATGGAGATTTTGCAATATCCTTTCCCCAGGAGTGAGGAGGGAATGGGGATTTAGCAGTATCTTTCCCCCAGGAATGGGGAGGGAATGGGGATTTTGCAATATCCTTCCCCCAGGAGTGGGGAGGGAATGGGGATTTTGCAATATCCTTCCCCCAGGAGTGGGGAGGGAATGAGGATTTTGCAATATCCTTCCCCCAGGAGTGGGGAGGGAATGGGGATTTAGCAGTATCTTTCCCCCAGGAGTGGGGAGGGAATGGGGATTTTGCAATATCCTTCCCCCAGGAGTGGGGAGGGAATGGGGATTTTGCAGTATCCTTCCCCTGCCACGCCCACCAAGCCACACCATGCCCACCAAGCCATGCCCACAGAACCGGTAGTAAAAAATTTTGAATTCCACCACTGGGTATAATCCTTCTATTGTTTAAATTTCCCAAGAATACTTTTGGATTGGATTGAGTTCTTTTGCAGAACTCAAAAACATTTGGAAAATCAAATCGATGTTGGCTTTTTTCATTGCAACACGCTTGCTTTCAATTTAGGTTTTTAAATTAAACTAATCTTTAAAAAAAACAAAAAACCTGAACCAATAAATGAAGTTGGAAGATGCTAAATGATTGACAAATGCTTGCATTCCAGGCCTATAGTGGAGTTTTAATCAGTGCTGATTTCTCCACTGTAGTCACATGAAAGAGTATTTATTCAGTCATTCGTTTACAAGGTTTAGAGGTCACCCAACTCTGAAATTACTTCAGGGCAGCTTATTCTAAAAATAGAAAAGAATAAAAGAATAACAATAGAAAGTAATTTCAGGCATTCAGACAAACACCCTCGAACACATAGCTACACATTGTAAGCATATCCAACTGGGCTTCACCAATACTTTACTACTCAAAGGGCTGAGGGAACAATCAAGTTTTTAAAGACTTCCGAAACATAATGAGATATCGTTCCAGACCATTTTCCAGACTTGGTAACCGCTGGTCTGGTAATAACTAGTCATTCGTCAACCAGCTGACTTCTATTTTTTAGTTGTCCCTTCCATCTCATAGATTTTGGCCATAGAAATATACCAGGTTCTGACAGCAGTTCCCAGCATATTTTGCTGACGAAGACATAGAGAATAGTGTTTCTCGTCTTCTCTTTGAAAAACCTGATTGAACTGGCTGTCATTCAATATCTGGGGAATCTGGGTTTTACCCTCCATCACAGGAGAACACCTAAAGAATTCTATAGGAACTGCCCTGGGATCTACCATTGGCGCCTCAAGGAGTTGCTTCTCTCAGTGTAAATAAATGCCTCATTCCTGTGGTTGGAACTGGGGAATTAAATGATGGTTAATTACACCCCAAATGCTAATCATCACTGAAGGAATGCCTTGGCCACCAGACTTCCTTTCAACCGGATTCTCTCCCAAGCAATTCGATATGGTTAAAATTGTGTCTAGAACGACTTCTACAATGAATAAAAATAAAAATAATTTTCTTATTTTGGTTGACATCTTTAAAGAAGAAAATGGTTATTATTAAAGTTCTTTGCAGTGAAGGTAACAAAGATCCACTGATAAAAGCCAGCTCCTCTTTCTTCTGTTGCTTACACTTTTGGTTCATGCAAATCCATGATTTGATATTTGGAGAGTCTCAGCATAAAGGAAGCCAAAATGACAGCAGCCATTAGAAGAGGAAACCTAGACTGTGTCATGAGTAAAACTGAGAGGGATTGCAAAAACAACATCTTATCAGATTATTAACCCCAAGGCTGCCCTCTCCACTTACACGGAGAATTTAAGATGAAGTCAAGAGAATAACTGACTGCAGAGGTATTTAGTTTTCAATGGATTGCATATGTGCAATTAAGAGAAAGCTTTAATATAGTTAAAAAGGTAATAGGCTATCTAAGATGGAATTCAAGGCTGAACTACTGCTTGTACATGTAAATTCTGTGCAATTTTCTGCAGAAATGATAAACATGTGATTGCGAATATGTATAAATGTTTGTTGAAATTTGAAATTGAAGAAGTTAAAAATGCATGATTAAATGGGCTAGGAACTTTGGTTATAATATACAGACGGATCAGTGGGAAGGAACGCTATAATTTAAGAGAGAATGACTATAACATGATGTAAAGTTGGTAAATGACAACTAGAAATAAAACGATTAGACGGATCCAGAGTAAATGGCTTGCAAATATCAAGCTATAGAGAAATTAAAGCTACAGCTGAAAGAAGTGCAGAACAAAGGTTTGGGGGAAAATCTGATCTTTAAGTAAGGCTGGTCCTCTGTTTAAGATATACCGGATTCAATTCCAGCCTCCAGCTCTTTGAAAAATCTCTTTAATAGATTGTGGATCTCTTCAACAGAAAAGGATTCCCTGCAAATTAGGTGGGGAGGGTAGTTTTGGTGTGAGGAACTTTCAGTGAAGCACAAAGAAAACTTTGACTGTCTGTCAATTAAAAAAAGAATACATCTAAAATTCCTATTGAAGAAATACTTTTATTAAAGTAAATGGGATGGAAGGTGTAAAACAATGTCCATGATGTCTTCAAAAGGCAAGCAAGTTTAGAATTCCAAGTTCTATTGTTGGTATTTTAATATCAGGTTGTTTCCAGGCAGAATGAATGGAATCCCTGTGGATCAGAAGTTAAAGGAGAGGGGCAGGTACAGTCAAAAGGAAAACAAAGAGGAAACAAAAATAGGTTTCTTCCCTCATATAACCTATTTGTAGCCCTCCAAGTCGGGGCGTAATTAAGGCCTATATAAGGCAGACAAAGACAAAATTCTCCTCTTTCCTTTTATCTATTATTTATCTATTGGGTATGAATCACTAAGATAACAACACAGTAAAGGGAAAATAAATGCTGACATGTGCTCTCGCTCTCTCATGCATATACATTCAAATACATAGACATGCAGACTTCCCTAGGAATGTTTTTTCTCTCTGTCTGCTCTTTCCATAGGAGCTGCTGTACCAATGAACAAGTTAGACTAAAATTATGCAACCGATTGAAATGATTTACCTGAAAGTAGAAAGATGAATAAACAGTAGGTGTCCATCACTTTTCTTCTTTGATATAAACACTTGGACATCCAATGTGTTCAAGATCCTGGTTGAAATCAAACTTTGTCTTTTTTTTTTTTTTTTAACAAGGGTGCTTGGAAATAGGACCACGGAGCTATTGTTTCACAACACCTGCTTATGCGGACGGGCAGCTGAAAGCCAGCATGCCAACTGGAAGGAGGTACAGTCTATTTTTAACAAGCCAACAGGAACAGTCTATTTTTGACAAGCTTAAACTCAGGACAATTTTTGTCTAAGTTGCACATCCCATGGGTGTGTGTATAATTTTTTTTTTAAAAAAAGCTGTCGATTGTTCCAATACTCCTAGTGCATTGGTCTTGCAGTAAATGACATTAATTTCACCAAACTTTCCTTTTCTAATGGCTTGTTAGCTGTTAGCCAGGTTCCTTTTGAACAGTTCCATGTAAACCTTTGGGCATATCCTAACCCTTGTCACATGGCTAAATTTGCCAGTCTAGCCATCTACTAAAACTCAACTTCTCCCAGACTCCTCCAACATTATGAAGAATGACTGATTGATCTGTTGATGCCTGTTGGAAGGGGCAGGAACATCGCTGAGGAACTGACCAATCTCTTTCTTTAGCTTGCCATGTATACTGGAAATAAAGATTTCCCCTAGCCAGTAGTGTCTAGTGACTCTAGGGGGCGGTGTTCATCTCTGTTTCTTAGCCAAGGGAGCCAGCATTGTCTGAAGGCATTTCCAGGGTCATGTGGCCAGCATGACATCACGCTGCAGCGCAGAGCGTGTGGTGAAACATGGAATGCTGTAGTTTCCCTCTGAAGTGGTACCTATTTATCTACTCACATTTGCATGCTTTCGAACTGCTAAGTGGACAGGAGTTGGAACAAGAACAGGAACTGTCTGTTGTGTGGTGCTCAGGTCTCGAACCTGGGTTGTCAAAGCTCACAAGCTCAGCTTCCTAACTGCTGAGCCATCGTGCCTGGAAATAAAGACCCCATTTAGTGACAACCCACAACAATGGCTAGATAGAGGTCAGCATCAGGCACTGCAAACCTCATGCCACTATAGTTTTCTTCTAGCTCAGGAACTGGTAAATTGTGGGTAAAGAGCCTGAAAGAAAATTTGGAATATATATGTTGAAAACCGTAAGAATCTTGTATGCACAAAGATGGAATGACATAGTAATCCCCACAATGGAAGAATGGGCAGTAAAAGCGTTGGCATTGGCCAGAGATGGCAAAACTCACTATTCTAATTAAAGAGAAGTTATCTAGTTTTGTATCCATTTGGAAACCACTTCTGGATTTTGAAAAACTGAAAAACGGAGGTTTTAATTTTATTTTCATAAAATTTTCATAAAATTAATTTCATTTAATTTTACTTAATGATAAGAATGATTTTGATGCTATAGAAATGGCTTGAAACATTTAGAAATAGGAAGCAAAAGGTTGAGGCTGTAACTTTTTTTTTTTTTTGTATTCCATTGCACTGAAAAATGTCAGAAGTTGACTTACTTTTTTTCTTTCTTCTGCATTCTTCTCTTTTCTTTTCTCAATTTTTTTTTATTTGTATTTCATCCTACAATAATGAAAGTTTTAAAAAACCCCACTGCACTCCAAAGATCAGTAGTGGGGGATTTTTCTCAGGCAGGCTTCCTCCAATTTCAAACTAATTTCTATTCAGGAATTTATTGTAGTGATCATGTTGATTTGAAGTTGACTTGTCCTATTTAACTCTGCATCCTCCAGAAGGGTATATATAACTGAAGGATCAAATATGCTAAGTAGGAAGCAAGAGTTTTTCCTTTCAATAAGAAAGGAACGGTTGAATGTAGAGAAAATAAGGAGACATTTCCTGACAGTTAGAACAATTAATTAATGGAACAACTTGCCTCCAGAAGTGGTGAATGCTGTAACACTGGAAGTTTTTAAGAAGAGGTTGGACAACCACTTGTCTGAAATGGTATAAGGTCTTCTGCTTGAATAAGGGATTGGATTAGAAGACCTCTAAGATCCCTTCCAACTCTGTTATTCTATTCTATTCCATTCCATTCAGAGGTGGGTTTCAGCAAGTTCTGACCAGTTCTGGAGAACCGGTAGTGGAAATTTTGAGTAGTTTGGAGAACCAGTAGTAAAAATTCTGACTGGCCCCACCCCCATCTATTCTTTGCCTCCCAAGTCCCAGCTGATTGGGAGGAAGTGGGGATTTTGCAGTAACCTTCCCCTGGATTGGGGATAGAATGGAGATTTATAGTATCCTTCCCCTGCCATGCCCACCAAGCCATGCCACGCCCATCAAGCCACAGCCACAGAACCGGAAGTAAAAAATTTTTGAAACCCACCGATTCCATTCCATTCCATTCCATTCCATTCCAGTTCTGTTCTGTTCTGTTCTGTTCTGTTCTATTCTGTTCTTTTCTATTCTAAATTCTAAAATAGATGACTGATACAAATCTATTCTATTCTATTCTATTCTATTCTATTCTATTCTATTCTATTCTATTCTATTCTATTCTATTCTATTCTATTCTATTCTATTCTACAGGAGAGAAAAGAAAAGTTGTAAAGAGATTTCAGGCAGAGAAGAAGGAAGCAATGCTACCTATTGGAAGATCCAGTGCAATGAGTTGCCCGCCAAATCTGGTGGGTTACTAGTTAATAGAGACTGTAATTGGATCTCCCCAAATGTGTTTGTGACCACTTTGAAGAGTTGCTTGTGACAGTTGATCTGCATTGCAAGAATACCTCTAGGATAAGATCCTTCCTGTTTCACAGCGTAAGAAAGAGCACTGGCAGCAGTCAAGGTAAAACCACTAGCAGTATTGGAAGAATGTGTTTGGATGATGAACTCAAAGAAGGAATTTCAACCTCAGTTTCTCTATTTATAGGACTGACAGTGCGTCTATGAGTTCATTGGCACTCTTGGGCACCACATTAGAAACCCCAACTTCAGTGGACTGTGTGAAGCAGATCTATAGATAAGAGCTTGGGTGCTCAAATTAATTGAATAGGTAATTCCTGGTAATAAAAAAAAGGGGGGGGATCAGATTACTTAACACATTTGTTCTTAACTACATTATTGAAACGTCTTTGGCATATTCGCTTAGGTTAGTGAGAATCTGTTCACCTCATTATAAAATGAAGTTATGTTTCTTACTACCATCATAAGTGACCATTACATAAAGTTAATTCCAAGCAAACGAGACACAATTGCGGAAAGATTATATTTTAGCCACAAGAGGGAGCATTTGATCTGCAGATCCAAGAGCCGCAAAAAAACCCCTTTAGGGTCAGCTTTTCATTATTGATTTGGGCTCACTTTTTTAAAAAATTAACATCACAATAGATTTTTGTATAAAAATGCAACACTGCTTACCTATGCTCAAAACACCCTAAAACAGCAACCACGGCTGAAATTCTATCTCCCCTTCCTTCCTTCCTTCCTTCCTTCCTTCCTTCCTTCCTTCCTTCCTTCCTTCTCTTCCCCCTCCCTCTTTCCTTCTTTCCTTCCTTCCCCCTCCCTAACCTCCTTCCTTCCCTCCCTCCCTCTTTAGTTCCTTCCTTCCTTCCTTCCTTCCTTCCTTCCTTCCTTCCTTTCTTTCTTTCTTTCTTTCTTTCCTTCTTTCATTCCTTCCCTCCCTCCCTTCTTCTTTCTGAAAAAAGTAACCCTGTGTTCAGTTCTCTGGAGTGGACATGCACAGGACTGTCCTGCAAAAATCAGCTTTGTTAAGGTGGTGATAGAGGATGCCATTGCTTCATTTAATATTGCCAGTGGAGACAAACCAGGCTTGCTTATCCTGCGCACGCATGAGATACCCACAGCCTCCTTTGCCAGCTTCTTTTATTGTTGGCTAGGAATGACGCTAGAATGGTCAACCGCTCTGCCAGCATTCTTGGCACTGGAAAGAACTCCCTTAAATAGAATTGAAAGTGATTTAGAAAAATGCATTGCTGAAACTACGGTAGTGAACAGAAATGGAAAGCTATTAAGCTCAAGGAAGATTTTCTGGAGACAGGAGATGTCATTGAAGCAAAAAGCAAAAGCCTCAAGATGAGAAGCAACGTAGGGAATAGTTTCACTGGATTCAGATCAGCAGTGAGCCTTGTTTTTTTACACACTTCCAGTTAAACATTTGGGAGTCAGTCTATGGAAACAAAGAACCAAGTTCTTCCACTTCAGTTATTTGGGGTTATATGATCCATTTTTTTTAAAAAAAATTGATTTATATGCCGCTCTTCTCCGGAGACTCAGGGCGGCTTACAATGCGTTAAGCAATAGCCTTCATACTTTTGTATATTTTATACGAAGTCAGCTTATTGCCCCCACAAACTGGGTCCTCATTTAACCTACCTTAGAAAGGATGGAAGGCTGAGTCAACCTTGAGCCTGGTAAGATTCGAACCTGCAGAAATTGCAGTTTGTTAAGGAATAGATGTAGCCAATAGGTATACTGCTCTTTCTTTACAAAAATAGATAGATGGTTCCCTCCCTCTTTACTAAGGAAGTATCTGTCATCAAAAAGATTTCATTGCATTTTTGTAAACCCCTGATTCTCTCTGGAGAATTGGAAACTGAGTTGTCATTATTCAAGGGACCTGAGTGAATTTTTCCCTTTGCTTTACTGTTTCAAAGGTTCTTTATGAAGAATAACATTTTAAACATTGGCCGATTTTTCTGCAAGTCGAATGACTGTTAGAAGAGACCATGGAATGTATATTTTTGGTCTTGAGTTAAAAAAAAAAAAGAGAGAGAGAGGAAGGTTCAAATTGCCATTATATAGCTTGTACACTCAAAACATTTCGAGTTGTTTTCCATAGGAGCACTTGAATTGTTTTAAGCATTGTCCATTACAAAGGACATAGCGAATTCAGACTTTCTGTTCCAAACGCAAAGCATTTTTTTAAATTTTGGGCATAAAGTTTATAGGGGAGCATTACAATAATATATACAATATAAACATCAGGGTTACCCTGCTTATTTAGCCTTGAGTTTCACCAGTTTCATGGAGAATAGGTAAACAAGTGGAGAATTATAAGCATAGTTTGTGATCCTTTTTAAATGAAGACAGATTCATAACATGTTTGTGTTATTTACTATGGCCTTTGAGTAGGGGGTCACATTCATAAGTAATGTTGCTTCTTTTAAAAGATCCTGGTATTTGACTCACAGGAAACATCTCTCGTTTCTTCAGCCAACTGGATAGGGTTCATATTTCAGAAAGCATGTAATGACCAGTTTACTTGAATTAATAGTCCTCTTTAACATTTGCTGTTGTCAATCAGTACTGCTCCTTTATAAGAGTTCTATGCAAACAAAAGAAAATACTTTTTCAATTCTGATTTGTCTAAATATTCTTGATGGAAAAGAAGACAAGAAACAGCATTCTCCAAGCTATCGTAATTCCTGTGATGCTGTATTTTTACTCTTTATTCCTGAGAGCGTATTACTTCATAATTCTTTTCTGGTTATAACTTTTTACAAAGTATTAAGTCCTAGATTGTTTTAGGTTAATCTTAAACCCAAAAAAAAAAAAATGTATTGAGTACCTGCTTTGTCTAAAAGCTATTACATAACCACTGGTTGAAAATATGCATCTTTTCAAAAGGCCCAAAGGATCAGTAATGAACTTCTATACCTTTTTCTTCCATTCACATATATGAGGGCTTGCAGAAAAGTTCAAGATCTGACTCTTGACTAAAGGAAGCTTAGCAGCACATGTTTAATGTGAGAGATGGCAGCTGAAATCGAATACATCAGATCTGAAACAGGAACTGTCCATTTTTATCAAGCCATAGTTTCTCTGACTTCCTCTCAGTGTTAGGTTGGTCTAAGTTACATGCTCCGTATTTATTGCCGTGCCAGCATTCATGTTATGAAGTTACATAGAGTAATGGCTACTTCTGCTTGAAATGGATAGGTGCCACTGATTCCAATCATCTGCATAAAAATGCTGAACATATTTGAGTCTGGAATCCATCACCTGTTTATGGGTTTATGTGAAGTGCAAGTTCATCTCTGAACAGAATGGGAATGATCAAATGACCTATAAAAATAGTTCTGGTTTTGTGTGTGTTGAGTTTTTAAAATTCTGTCAGAGGAGGTTAAGAGCTACCCTGGTCTTCCATTCATTCATCAGTTCTGCGGCTCCATGCATTTGGAATTCCCGCAAAAATATCTTATATTCAATGATCAGGAGGAAAATTCCAAACCATTCAGAGATGTATCAAGGTCATCTCCATATACCACCATTGTCACTCCTCAAGTCCTCAAAAGCATTTTGTTAAGATTTAGTTACAATAATACAATGCTATTTCATACTTATGCTTCTCTTTCTCCAAAAAACCTTCTAACCAGTATAGCTTTATCCCAGCTTGTCATCATAAGGCCCTTGTAGGGTAGGTGTTAGGAAGCCCATAAACTAACTCAATGGGCTTCATGACTGTATAGAAACTTGAGCTCAGCTCTTTTATCTTAAAGGCACTTCTAGACAACCAGCTTTTCAAAACTTCTGAATCTAGTTTAAACCCCTTATGAGATTAATTGAATTTGTTTTTAGTATATTTAGAGTATTTGTATAGACAGTGGTGGGATTCAAATAATTTAACAACCAATTCCCTGCCCTAATGACCGCCTGGGTGGGCGTGGCCATGGTGGGCATGGTGGGCATGGCCAGGGGTATGTCTCGGCCTCTTGAATTACTTCATTCCCAGCTTAGTCCAAATTAATTGCAAACCAAGTCTTTCAGAATAAGTCCTTCGGGCTTATCACAAACCTTTATCTTCTTTGGCACCCTGCCAAAGGCCTCTCTTGGCAAAGCCCCACAAAGTTCAGAAGCAAGAGACGCCAACCGGAAACAGATTTAGCAATGTTGCTTTCCTACAAATAGCCCAAGAGCCTTGTGGCAATTGTTAAGCAAGCACAGTGATCTTTGAGCAAATGTGATGGTCATTAAGTGAATCCATTTCTCCTAATGGGTGTTGTTGTTTTGTTTTCCAGAAACCTGAAATAATGCTGGAAAGTGGCAAAAAAATCACCACCACATAACTCAGGGATGCTACAAATGGCTGCAATTGTGGGCTGGTTGCTAAGTGTCCAAAATGCGATTACGGGACTATGGGGAGGGGTGCCTTTGTCAGAACTTTAAAAAGGGATCCCAAGTAGTTCAGAGTACATGTGTCCTAACTTCTAACAGCTACCAAGTTACTAGTCATTAAGTGAGGACTACCTATGAAAGACAGCCTTTGAGTTCCAAACATATGTAGTAGAAAAAACCAATCTGAAATATACTAAAATAATTCAGTTAATATTGTAGACTTTACAGGGATTGTTAAAAGAGGCTGTAATTACACATAATTATCAACCTAATTTTCCCTCCATTTTAATGAAGATTCAATCTAATTGGTGCATTCTAATTACTTAATAATAATGAGTATTTAGTCTGTTTTTAAAATGCTTTCTTCTCCTTGAAAATCTCTTTTCAGATTCAGCTCCCTGATAACGTCCTATAAATTAACCTGGAAATGGTCCAATCTAAAAAAAAGAAGCACATTTTAAAGTGAGGGATTAACTCCTTACCGGTCTGAGACTCAAAAGGCCAGCTCTCATTTTTAAGATGTACCTGATGATGAGAGGGATTGTCTACAGACATTCTTTTTTTTGGAGACAGCACTACTGTGGCCCCCTTCCCCCCCACCCAACATCCATTTGTTTGCTTTTCAATGCCCAGTTTACAATGTGGCATATAAAGAATGGTGCACTTGTGGGGGAGATTGCAGGCTGAATAGTCTCCTGTTGTATATCTCCGAGGGCAGGACTCTAAGTGCAGGGGTGAAATCCAGAGGTTCTGACAGGTTTTGGAGAACCAGTGGCAGAAATTTTGAGTAGTTCGGAGAACCGGCAAATACCACCTCTGGCTGCCCCAGAGTGGGGTGGGAATGGAGATTTTGCAGTATCCTTTCCCTGGAGTGGGGTGGAAAGGGAGATTTTGCAGTATCCTTTCCCTGGAGTGGGGTGGAAAGGGAGATTTTGCAGTATCCTTCCCCTGCCACGCCCACCAAGCCACACCACACCACACCCACCAAGCCACGCCCACAGAACCGGTAGTAAAAAAAATTAATTTCACCAGTGTCTAAGTGGTATATATTTTTTCTTACTACAGCTTTGTTTCTCCCTCCCTGAATTAAAGGCGTATGCAATTGTAGAATTTTAAAAGGTATTCTGGATCTCCCAAATTAAGATGGATTCTGTAGTCTTTGGAGCAGTTTAATAGGATGAGCATGGACTTAAATACCAAATGCAAACCACAACCAATTTTAAGCCATTCATTAAACTAGACTGAAAAGACAACAACTAAGATATTATGGCACAAAATATTGCAGCAAATACGCTTTGACCTGTAAGTTACATTAACTGTGAACATTTGTTTGTATACATTAGCTCCTATTACAGTAGTTATTTAGTATTACGATCGGAAGTGCAGTTAGCTTCGGTGATCGTATTTATCGTTTCTTCAAATTGCTCTAATTGCTCTACACTGATTTGCCCCCCCAAAAATAAAAAAAAATAAAATGAAAGGATTCACTTGTAGCTTTATAATTATTCTAAGATCCACCGTGTTTCCTTCATTCCCTTCTATTACACAAGTTTTCCAGATATGTTTAACTTTTGAAAGCTGCAATTTCTTTGCTTATTGCAGCAAAACATAAGACTTAAAACCACAAATTGCTAGCTTCATTGGTAGACATTTTTTTTCTGACGTAAAAGCTATACCCAGATTTTTTTAAAGAAGAAATTCAGAATCTTTTTACCATCCTACAAAAGCTAGCGTAGCAATTTGAAGGAATCAAGCCTTTATAATTTAATCAATTGCAAAACTTAGTACCCCTTTTTCATAATCAAACTGCCTCTCCACAGTTGTTTCTACCTGTCCCACTGACTAGTCTAACACAAAAGGGGCATACTCTGAGTCCCCTCAATTAAAGAATATTGTCTAAGGCAGGGGTCTCCAACCTTGGCAACTTTAAGACTTGTGGACTTCAATTCCCAGAAGTTTTGCTGGCTGAGGAATTCTGGGAGTTGAAGTCCACAAGTCATAAAGTTGCTAAGGTTGGAGACCCCTGGTCTAAGGAAACTTTGGAAATGTGCCTTTTCTTTTGCAGTGCCTACAATAACATCTCTCCTGAGATTAGAACTGGCTTTCCCCAAAGCATTAAAGACTTGGGTATACTAAGTTTGGAGCCTGGGAACTGGAAGGTTTAATGACCCTTGGAGGGGATTCTGTTGATTGGTTTGCCTGAGTTAATCCTCAGTAACCACTGTAGCTTTTTGAGATGATAGATAGATAGATGATAGATAGATAGATAGATAGATAGATAGATAGATAGATAGATAAGAAAGTTAGCATCCACCCCTCTCCTCGAAGAATGAAATATTTTAGGAAATATTAAAAAGTCAGAATATTATATTTCCCTTGATGAGAAATGGAGAAACATGAGGGTTTTTTTGAGGCAAGAAGCAGACTCACTATTAAGCTCCAATCCTCCTCAATAGCCCACAGCAGATGTCAGCACTTAAGAGATAAAGAGATGGCTAGCTCTATTCATAAGCAAATACCCTCACCCAAGATCCAACAAAAGTAGGATTAACCCTCAACCATAATAGGAATTGCCCGACATCCTTTCAGAAAACAAGCTCCTTCATTGCATCATCTCAGTTGCACCACACCCTCCAGGCTTCAACCAAACGAAACTGTGTTTCGGCCAAAATATTTAATAATTTTAAGGGATTTTTAATATTTGTATTATCTGTATTTTATCTTGGCTGTTCACTGCCCTGAGTCCTTCGGGAGTAGGGCAGTATAGAAATTTGATTAATAAATAAATAAATAAATAAACTCAGATAACCTATGAAGTTAGCTATGACCCCTACAACAGCCAATAGAATACATGTTCTTGCACAGGAACAGGAAGCTCAAAGGCAAGGCCCAAGAGAGTGTATAAATAACCCTCTGTCTCCACTCCATGTGGTCAACTGCACCAGGACCATGTGCTTGGTGGTTCTGTTCACCATTAAACCCTCTTTCCAATCAGCCTCCAAGTTTCCAGTGTCTTTATCCTGGCTTGGAACTGAACCAGATGGGTATTTCTTCCAATGATAGATAGATAGATAGATAGATAGATAGATAGATAGATAGATAGATAGATAGATAGATAGGCAGGCAGGCAGGCAGACAGACAGACAGACAGACAGACAGACAGACAGACAGACAGACAGACAGACAGACATAGATGTAGATAGATTATACATATATAGATACATACCGGTAGATACATACATACATACATGGAGAGAGGGAGGGAAGGAGGGAGGATGGAGCTCTTGTAGATAAAAAAGGGTGTGATTCCCCCCTGAATTTACCTTTATTAAATTGGCAGCCTAATGACCTCATTCCAGCATCATGCAAAACCAAAATGGGATTTTGGGACCTCAGCCAACTGTGACAAACTGTATTGCTTAGTATAGTGTGAACACAATTGCTGAGCATTCAAGGGTTTTCATAAATCCTTCTTTCAGAAATGAACATGGGAAAGATACAATCATGTGAGTTGCATAAGAACTGTATGACCAGCAATGGCAAATACGAGTAACTATTTCATTAGCTTTACATAGTCCTGGCAAAAAAAAAATTAAGACGTCCAAGAAAATATGAGATACATTTAAAGCCCCCATGATTGCCATTACACACTTATTAGGGAGTGAGTCCCAATGAACTATTAGGATCATACTATTAGACTCTCAAAGGAAGCATTCAGTATTATAGTATTTCTGAGAGCATTATCCTGGCAATAGAGAGGGCCCAGATTCCCAGCAATCTGGCCTCTAAAACGCTTGCATTAGGGATCAAGATTTGGAGGAGTATATTGTTTAACATAAACAACAGCTGTGCCAGTGGTGGGTTGCTACCGGTTTGCCCCGGTTTGGTGAACTGGTAGCGGCGGCAGCGGGAGGCTCCTCACCCGGACGTCTCTGCACATGTGCAGAAGGTTCTGCGCATGTGCAGAAGTGTCACACGCGCAAGCGAGTGTGCACACGCCCATGAGCGAACCGGTAGCGACCGGATTTGAATCCCGCTACTGAGCTGGGCCCTTTCAGTTCAGAGATGAAAAGACAGAAAGAGGTAAATAGCTGAGGATCACCAGAAAAGCAAAGCAATGCAGCACTTTAATCAACCACTTGCTTTCCTGCAGTTTCCAAGTTAGACTTTGCATTTGGGAATATCAGATCACTCAACCCAAAGCAACTCCTCCCTCTTTAAAGATTAAAGGCAGCTGGGAATGTTTCGGGTTCTAGCCAGTCTGATCCTTCAAAAGATTAGTTATAAATCCAGGACCCATCAAGAAGTAGTTGCTGAAAATAACATCAGTTTCCAGCTTTCCTTTTAAGACAAGGTCACTGAAGAACTTTCTCGGTCACAGGTGTCAAACTCACGGCATCACGTTGCCATCACGTGACATTTTGCGACGTTTTTCCCATTCGGAGAGCTGGTGGGCGTGGCCTGCGCATGATGCACCCGGCCCGCAGGCCACCAGTTTGACATCCCTGTCTAGGTGTCAAACACCTTTGTGTTGGGATTTCATCATCCTAATTGTGGGTGGCCCCTTATGGCTGAGGAATGGACATTGGGGGAAGTGTTTGGGCAATTGGAACAGTTGGAACTTTCACTGTTTCTTTTTGTCGGTTCTTATTAATTGTTGGTAGGCTTTATCAGATGTCAGGGAGATGGTGAGAAAAGGAGGAATGGAGTTTGGTCCAGGAGCAAATATTAAAATAATAACTGGTCGGAGGATATACAGGCAGTCCTCAATTTATGACCACAACTGAGCCCAAAATTTCTGCTGCTAAGATGTTACGTGCATTTTGCTTCATTTTACAACTTTTCTTGCCGCAATTGTTAAGTGAATCACTGCAGTTGTTCAGTTAGTAACTGGTCTGTCCCGGTCTCACACACGCAAACAGACAGCCGGGGGTTAAATAAACTGGCAGAAACCAATTCTTCCGATAAGAAGCTTGGCAGCAGCCCAGTAGCTGCTTGCCAAGAACTTTACTCAATAAACAAAATACACACAGTCAATTGTCCAGTTCATAAAATAAATCCAAGGCCGATAACGTTGTTTCCAAAGATGCAATGTGACTCGATAGTAGTTAGTTTTGTCCGTCACAGAATCTGAATGGCCACTTCACCCCCTTTTATACCCTGTGGGTGTGGTCCAGTGACTCAGCTTAATCTCTGGCACGCCTTTTCTTCTGTTGCGCGTGCTTATCTCTGTGACGCTGCTGAGGATCCTGCCAAGACTCATTTCCCTCATCACTGTCCACCTGTGGCTGCGTGGACATGCTTGGCCCCGGCCCTGTCTCTTGCCCTTCGGCGGACACCGAAGGCCTTGCCAGAGAGGAGGGTCCTGGAGAGGGAAGCCTTGCCAACTCCTCTCCTTCACTCTCGGAGTCCTCTCCTGCCAATGACACAGGCTCAGGTAACGGAGCCACAACAGTAACAGGGTTGTTAAGTGAATCTGGTTTCCCCATTGACTTTGCTTGTCAGAAAGTCGCAAAAAAGGATCACGTGACTCCGGGACACTGCAACTGTCATAAATATGAATCAGTTGCCAAGTGTCTGAATTTTGATCCTGTGACCATGGGGATGTTGCAATGTTGTTAAGTGTGAAAACTTTTTTTTAGAGCTGTTGTAACTTTGAATGGTCACTAAAGGAACTGTTGTAAATCAAGGACTACCTGTATAGTAGGAGCCTATTGCAAAGAAAGGAGATTAAGCAGATGGCTGGCCTCTCTTCCTGTGAAGCCGCAGTCTAACCAGGTTTAAGTTAGAGGAGTGTCTCTCAGCTGCAGCAACTTTAAGTTAAGAAGTGGACTTCAACTCCCAAAAGCTGGCTGGAGAATTCTGGGAGTTATAATTCAGACTGACCAGGGGTGAAATGTAAAATTTGTTACTACCAGTTCTGTGGGCGTGACTTGGTGGGGGGGAGGTAATGTGACTGGGTGGGCATGGCCAACTTTTTAAAAAAAAAAACTTTTCAAAGCATTTTTTTCTAATGCTTTGAAAAGCCTCTGCAGATCAGGCAACTCAGCTGGGATCTTCAGAGACTTTTCAAAGCATTTTTTAAAACCACCTCTTCGGCCAAGAGGTTGCAGAAAAAAATGCTTTGAAAAGCCTCTGACGATCTCAGCTGAGCCGCGCGATCATCAGAGGCTTTTTTTTTTTTACTTTTAAAAGCATTTTTTCATTGGAAGAGGTTGTAGAAAAAATGCTTTTAAAAGTAAAAATTAAAAAAAGCCTCTGATGATCGCGCGGCTCAGCTGGGCATGGTGGGGGGGATGGGCAGAGATTTTTGCTACCGGTTCTCCGAACCACCCGCTGCCATCGCTACCAGATCAGGCGATCCGGTCCGAACCGGGAGCATTTCACCTCTGAGACTGACTAACACAGGATTAGAATAATAGTGGGCCTTCTAGCATAAAAACTTGTTTGTCAATACCATTTTGTGTAAACAAAAAAAATCCAGGATTTAATTCAACATGAAACTGCTGGCCTGGCCTATATAAATTAAATATTTATTTTACCATAGGGCAGAGAACCAGATGGTTGACTGCATCACATGGGGAAAAAAATGCTGGGGAGTTCTTATTATAAGACATTTGTAATATTTTAATCTTCCATTACCCTGTGCTAAACATAAATTGGAAGATTTTATCATGCTTGACATGTTTTGTTTGTAATCATGATTAACTACTGGAGAAGGCTGGGGGAAGTGGGGGGAAGGAACAAGAAGAATGTACAGCAAATTCTTTCCTAATTAATTAATTGTAAGAAAGGGTATAAATGGGTAGCAGGCAGAACAGATAAACTTTCCAGGGAATAATTCAGTCTGGTTCCTCCTGGTACAGGGGTGTCAAACTCGCGGCCCAGGGGCCGGATGTGTCATGTGCTGGCCACCCCCACCCACCCCCATTTTAGCAAAGAGGGGGAAAGTTGCAATACATCACATGACGTCGTATTGTCACAGGTTTGACACCCCTGCCCTAGTATATTTTCTTTCTGCGCTACCTTTGGACAGCTTACTCAATTTCAATGCTGAGAGGCTTGAGTTTCTCCTGACCATGGGTGGTGGGTTGTCTTCTGTTCTTATTACCAGATGACCCCTCTTCTCTCCCCACACCCAGTGATTCCATTCATTAACAAGACAGCTCCTACGATCCCCTTGAGTGGAAAACAGACAGTGATCCAGAGTCCAGAAGGTGAAATAAAATCCCACAGCACTTTTGTTTGATCACTGGCTGAAGGTGTAGAGAACAAGAGCTACTCCACCAGGGGTGAAATCCAGCAGGTTCTGACAGGTTCTGGAGAACCGGTAGCGGAAATTATGAGCAGTTCGGAGAATCGGTAGCGGAAATTTTGAGTAGTTCGGAGAACCGGCAAATGCCACCTCTGGCTGGCCCGAAAGTGGGGTGGGAATGGAGATTTTGCAATATCCTTCCCCCAGGAGTGGGGAGGGAATGGAGATTTTGCAGTATCCTTCCCCTGCTACGCCCACCAAGCCACACCATGCCCACCAAGCCACGCCCACAGAACCGGTAGTAAAAAAATTTCAATTTCACCACTGTACCCCACCCTTCTGAGCAGCTGCCGGGCCTGTTGGATAAGAATGATTAACACAACAGTTTCACATTGTTCAAAGTGAGCGTCACATTGACTTTGCAGCCTTATGGTTGCATTCCCTGAGGCTCTGGCTCACGATTCAGCTGAAGACCCGGTGGCCGCCTGGGATAGGGCGGCCGCTGGAGCTTTGGATCGTGTCGTGCCTTTGTGGCCTCTAATCCGGTGCCGGTCCCGTGTGGCTCCCTGGTTTTCCGAGGAGCTGAGGGAAATGAAGCACCAGAAAAGACGCCTAGAGAGCGGTTGAAGGGCCAGCCGTTCTGAATCCGACCGAACACTGGTGAGGTCTCATATTAAGACCTACCTAATGGCGATAAGAGCGGCAAAATCTGACTATTTTTCTGCTCTTATCACGTCTGCAGATAACCGTCCAGCCACCCTGTTTAGGGTGACCCGCTCCCTGCTCCATCTAGGAGCGAGGGAAGACCCCTTACAGGGTAGGACTGAGGATTTTGTGCAATATCTGCATGACAAAATCGCTCAGATTCGGGAAGGCTTGGACTCTGACTGGGTAGGTTCAGACGGGGTGATGGAGGTGGGTCTTGAGAATGTTATCTGGGAGGAGTTTGACCCGGTGACTCCCGAGGACGTGGACAGGATTTTGGGCAGGCTTAGCGCGGCCACATGTTTATTGGACCCATGTCCCTCCTGGTTGGTGCTGGCCTCCTGGGAGGTTACACAAGGCTGGCTCCAGAGGATTATCCATGCTTCTTTGAGTGAGGGTTTCCTCCCCTCTGCCTTGAAAGAAGCGGTGGTGAGGCCCCTCCTCAAGAAGCCTGCCCTGGACCCAGCTGTATTAGCAAGTTATTGTCCACTCTCCAACCTCCTCTTTGTGGTGAAGGTTGTTGAGAGTGTGGTGGTGCGACAGCTTCCCCGGTACTTGGATGAAGCTGTCTATCTAGATCTGTTCCAGTTGGGTTTCAGGCCTGAGTACAGCATTGAAACGGCATTGGTCGCATTGGTTGATGATCTCTGGAGGGCTCGGGATAGGGGCTGTTCCTCTATCCTGGTCCTATTAGATCTCTCAGCGGCTTTTGATACCATCGACCATGGTATCATGCTGCGCTGGTTGGAGGGGTTGGGGGTAGGGGGCACCATGTTGCGGTGGTTCTCCTTCTTCCTCTCTGACCGGTCGCAGTCTGTGTTGGCAGGGGGGCAGAGGTCGACCCCGAGGTGGCTTGTGTGTGGGGTGCTGCAAGGGTCGGTCCTCTCGCCCCTTCTGTTCAACATTTATGTGAAGCCACTGGGTGAGATCATCCGTGGTTTCGGGGTGTAGTTCCATCAGTACGCTGATGACACTCAGCTGTACATCTCCACCCCGGACCACCCCAATGATGCCCTTGACATGATGTCCCGGTGCCTGGAGGCCGTGCGGATCTGGATGGGGAGGAACAGGCTCAGACTCAACCCTTCCAAGACTGAGTGGCTGTGGCTCCCGGCGTCCCGGTATAGCCAGCTGATGCCATCGCTGACTATTGAGGGCAAGTCGTTGGCCCCCACGGAGAGAGCTCGCAACTTGGGTGTCTTCCTGGATGTACGGCTGTCCTTAGAAGAGCATGTGACAGCTGTGGCCAGGGGGGCCTTCTATCAGGTTCGCCTGATTCGCCAGTTGCGTCCCTTTCTGGACCGGGACTCCTTACGCATGGTCACTCATGCCCTCATCACTTCCTGCCTGGACTACTGTTATGCTCTCTACATGGGGCTCCCCTTGAAGAGAATCCGGAGGCTCCAACTGGTCCAGAATGCAGCCGCATGGGTGATTGTTGGAGCGACATGGCGCTCCCATGTAACACCTCTCCTGTGCGAGCTGCACTGGCTTCCGGTGGTCTTCCGGGTGTGATTCAAGGTGCTGGTTACCATCTTCAGAGCGCTCCATGGCTTAGGACCTGGGTACTTACAAGACCGCCTGCTGCTACCAATAGCCTCCCACCGGCCAGTACACTCCCACAGAGAGGGGCTCCTCCAGGTGGCATCGGGCAAACAATGTCAACTAGTGACCCCCAGGGGGAGAGCCTTCTCTGTGGGGGCACTTGCCCTCTGGAACGAACTGCCCCCCGGGATACGGAGGATTCCTGACTTGCGCACCTTTCACCCTGCCCTCAAAACGTTTTTATTCCAACAAGCCGGGCTGGCCTAATTTTTAAACTTTTTTTAAAAACTTTTTTAATTTTTTAAAATTTTAAAATGGGTGTTTTATTTGAATAGCTGGGCCAAATTATTTAATATGCTTTTAAATTTTTTTTAAATTTTATATTTGTGTGCTTTTACTTTTGGCTGTACACCACCCTGAGTCCTTCGGGAGAAGGGCGGTATATAAATTGGAATAATAAATAAATAAATAAATAAATAAATAATAAATAAATAAATAATAAATAAATAAATAAATAAATAAAATTTTGAAGCAACTACAATTTCCAAGCAGATCCCAAGAATAGTCCAATGTAAAAGTTCTTAGGATACACAATAAGGGATGTCAGCAAGATGTAGCTATCTGTGGCTGGGTCTGATTATCTCAAGAAGATTTGCAGTTGGTATACTGAGGCAATATGCCTCTCACTGTGGCTTTTACTAGACAACTGCAGATCTGTTTGTTCTAGAGTAGTACAGCTCCATCCAAAAGGTTTACCATTTCAATCAAGTTCACCAACAGTAACTACATTTTATCTGATTTTAATTTCACCTTGTTCTCCTTTCTCCAGCCTATTTAAGCAAAGTGAAGCAACATTCAGGGGTGTTGATGGCTTCCATGGAATTAGAAACCAGAAAACAATAATGCTGGGGACTCATCAACGTATGATAGGATCCCACTCCAAAACTCTGAATTGGATCCCTGGCGATTTCCTATAGATGTTAAACAGCAGAAGGACAAGACAGAAACTAGTGTGACACCATAGGATTACCTTTCTGGGCTCATCCTGACAAGATGGACAAGAACTGCAAAAAATTCTGACCCACAATCCTGTCCTGCTGATCAGTAGGCTACTATGGACATGGTTAAAGTTCAGGAAAACTAGCTGGGCTGTACTCCCTGCGCAGTGGTGGGATTCAAAATTTTTTACTACCGGTTCTGCGGGCCTTGCTTGGTGGGTGTGGCAGGGGAAGGATACTGTAAAACCTCCATTCTCTCCCTACTCCAGGGGAAGGATACTGCAAAATCCCCATTTCCTCCCGATAAACTGGGACTCGGGAAGCAGAGAATAGATGGGGGTGGGGCCAGTCAGAGGTGGTATTTACTTGTTCTCCGAAGTACTCAAAATTTCTGCTACTGGTTCTCCAGAACTGGTCAGAACCTGCTGAAACCCATCTCTGTCCCTGCATCTACCTTCCAGGGATAAGTCATCTGTCAAGGCAAACAAAAGAGTACCAATAGGATGAGGAGCTTTGGTGGCGCAGCAGACTCACGTGCTGTTAAGTAACACCAGCTGTCTGCAATTACTGCAAGTTCAAATCTCACCAGGCTCAAGGTTGACTCAGCCTTCCATCCTTTAGGGGGGCCCGAAAGCCCTACTAAGCAGGTATATACAAAAGTATGAAGGCTATTGCTTAACGCATTGTAAGCCACCCTGAGTCTCTGGAGAAAGGCGGCATATAAATCGAACCAATAAATAAACAATAAAATAATAAATATCCTGAACAAATCCAAAAATGAATCCAGAACATCCATTTCACCCAGGTGCCTCTAGAGCTGCGAGGCTGTCACTTTCTCAATCCCATTGCCCAAGAATAGAAAATCTGAGGCTGGTCTACCGATTGAGAATTCTTTGAGGTCAGGCAAAAGTAAATTTTTCTCCCTAAATATTTTAAAACTGCCTCCATTAAGCAAGTCAGAATGCCTCTGTCATTCAAAGACTTGTGCATGCATATGCACAAAACAAGACAAAGCATGGGTTTTAAGAAATGTCTTAAGACTGCATGTCTACCTTTTTTTTTTTTGGAGGGACATATAGGCCGCCTGATTTAAAAATAGTAAGTCTATTGTGGAAGTCTAAGGCAGTAATGATGCTGTATGCCCATAATTGACTCATGGTCCAGTATTAACCTGTACTCAATAATAGCTGAAATATATTCGGTTCAACGAAAATCTACATTAGCCCAATGGAATTTTCTGGGCACAGGATTCCCCTTGTGCACGTGCCAAGCTATTTGTTTCAGATACTCAGATGAAGAATTTCCTTTCCGTGCTGAGAGAGAGCTGAGCTCAAACTGGATGAAAGAAAGTTTAATTTTCCTTCAAGTTATCACATGCTCACTGCAAGATGCCACCCAATTACATTTTACCTGGTCTTTCCTTCTTGACAAGGCCTATGGAAAAACAATAGTCTCATCCAGCTCTTACCTAAAATCTGCCTCTCTGCATTTAAAAGCAAATTTAGTAATATGCTGTCAGAACTTGCATGCAGAGAATCTATCACTGCAGCACACTTTTGCATTTTTGTTCAATGTGTTCACATGCAATTTTGGGATAGTCACTTTCCATGTCCTTTAAGGTGAGAAAATCTTCTGTTCTGGGAATATATCTGCACTCAAGTAGAAGGTGCTATTTCTGTATTTCTACACCTGGAGTACTTTGAGGCCAACAAACTCTTAACATAAAATGAAGAAGACATAGAAAAAAAAGGGGGGGGAATGGGAATCACATGAACATTCTTCTCTCAGTTCATGTTCCTTTTATGCAGGGCCTATCAGAAGGGTAAACCATCTTTTCTATATCCATTTATCAAGAAAAGAAATTGGTAGTTTAAGTGCATAGTGAAGTTCATTTTAATTGTTTTTTCTTCTTCTGGTGGGCCACAAAATTCTGGACTGTACACAACAATCAGGACAGAGAAGGATAGCTTGGTGAATATCTTAGCAGGGGAGGAAAATGAGTGTCCTTGCTAAGGAGTTGATCTTCCACTGGGACCTGGGCTACTTTACTTGATTAGCTAACATAATGCAAGTTCTCCCCTCTGGGATTTTGACCAGTGTTAAATCTTCCTCTAGACATGTAACTTTCAGTGGGTCATTCCAGCCTTTGAACAGTGAGTCACGAAAGAGAGCAGAGTCGCATGAAATGATTTAAAATGTGGGTGAAGGGCAAACTTTAATTAAGTAGTTCTGTTATTATAGCTAGTTAATTATTTCATAGAACTATGCATTACTTCAATTGCGCATAGGTCAAGTGTTACTCAGCTGAAGAGCCAGTTTGGTGAAGTGACACAGGTGTTGGTTTAGAAACCAGGAGATTAAGTAGTTTTCCCTTGGAAATGAAAGCCAGCTGGGCAATTTTGGCCCGGTCACTTTCTCAGCCCAACCCACCTAATAGCCTTAACAGGGTTGTTGCTGTAGAAAAAAATAGGAGGTGGGAGCATTAGGCATATATGCTGCCTTAACAAAATATAAAGACAGGATAATAATTTCTTAATATGATTTGATTGCTTATTTGTACCCTATGACTATCATTGAGTGTTATATCTTACGATTCTTGATGAATGTATCTTTTCTTTTATGTACGCTGTGAGTGTATGCACCAAGACAAATTCCTTGTGTGTCCAATCACACGGCCAATAAAGAATTCTATTCTGTTCTGTTCTGTTGTTGTTCTGTTCTGTTCTGTTCTGTTCTGTTCTGTTCTGTTCTGTTCTGTTCTATTCTATTCTATTCTATTCTATTCTATTCTATTCTATTCTATTCTATTCTATTCTATTCACCAAAAATAAACTGGAGTTCCAGTCATGAAATCCTGTCTCTTTAAGCCCACTTACAGCGGTACTTAAAAGACTGTACATACATCCTTTGAAATTTTCAATATTCCTACATACACACAAAACCCCTTTTGCCACATACAAATATGTACAGTAGTTTTGGTTTATTTAGTTTGGTTTAGTTTGGTTCATCAATGAACAAGTGTAATGTTTTGGATTCATTTATTTTTTTAAAATGTAAACATTTAAATCATAAGTCATTTTTTCTGACTTCAAGGCCCCCTGAACCAAGTCCACTATATCTGAAGTAATCTGAAGGAGTCCCTTAAATTTACGTTGTTTACAATATTTCTGGAAGCTGGAAACTATAGGCCAGTGAGCTTAACATCTGTAGTAATGAAGTTAATGGAATCACTCCTGGGGGAAAAAAAAAAGGATTAATGAACATTTAAAAGCGCACAAGTTGATGGACCCAAAGTAGCATGGCTTTACCGAGTGCAGATTATATTATACTAATCTGACTGATTTTTTTAACTGTGTCACAAATGTTTTGGATCAAGAGGATACTGTAAACATAGCCGATCTGGATTTTAGCAAAGCATTTGATACAGTTCCATGTAATGTGCTCATAAAAAAAGTTGTACAGGCTAAGGCTTAACCATGTTCGCTGAGAGCATATGCACCAAAGACAAATTCCTTGTGTGTCCAATCACACTTGGCCAATAAAGAATTCTATTCTATTCTATTCTATTCTATTCTATTCTATTCTTGATGTTTGTACCACAAGGATCAGTCCTAGATCCTGTTCTGTTCAATGTGTTTGTTAAGTGATACATCACTTAGACTTATATACCCACTTCACAGTGCTTTATAGCTCTTTCTAAACTGTTTACGGAGTCAGCATATTGCCCCCAACAATCTGGGTCCTCATTTTACTGACCTTGGAAGGATGGAAGGCTGAATCAGTCTCAAGCCGGTGAGGATCGAATGCCTGGCAGTCAGTAGAAATAGCCTGCAATACTGCATTCTAACCACTGCGCCACCATGGTTCATGGATACAATAGAAGGATTGCTAGATAAGGTTTGTCTTCTTGCTGATGACACAAAAGTATGCAATAGATTTGATGTTCCTGGGGGTATTCATAACATAGAAAATTTGGCACTGCTGGAAAATTAGTCAACAATGTGGAGACCCTAACCCTCAGTGTTGTTGTGGGGAAAACAAGAGGAGGGAGAAGCATTATGTATGTCCGCCGCTATGAGTTATTTATACAACACCCCCCCCCCAATAAATATATAAATAAAGCTTGGTAAGGTTCTAAAGCAAAACTTTAATAAATTAATATGCATGCCCATCAGAAGTACAAAAGACAACTGAAAACCACAAAGCCATTTTCATTCATTCAGTGTTGCCATCTCTAACTGGAAATACACTAAAAGGTTTTACTTAAAATGGCAATCAGAATATGTTTCTGGTACATGAAAATGTATTTCCAGCAGTTAAAAGAAATGTTATGAAATCCAACAAAAGTTATCCTTCAAGTAGGAAAAGAACGACAGGAGATGTCAATAAACATTTAGAAGTTCTGGTTCTCTGGAGTTTGTTCCCCCCTCCCCCTCTGAAAGACCAATTACAAAACAGAGCAGGAAACCACCACAGATTGACACTGAGAAACATGCTAAATCACAGTCACAGACTATTTCAGAATTCAGATGCTGACTCTTTCTCCTGTGCCCTTTGAGCCTCACAAAAGAGGTGAGCAAGAAGCAGACCAGGTTAACAGAAATTCTGGACTAGGATGAAACAGCCCACACAGCTATAAATCCTGGGAAGTAGAGCATATAATCACCTCTCCCCAATATTTTCTGTATGGGCAAAAGCAACATAAGAAACACCTTTCACACAGCACAAGCTCACAATAAAAATTCAGCTGCAGGAGCTGGCTCAATTATTCACAGTCCTCTGATTTTTCTCGCCATCCACCAAGAAACCCTTGCACACGTACTCCAAGTTCAAAATAAAATATCTTCATTTTTTATAAGCATCTCCACCACCAGTCTCTGATAACGGATATCATTCAGGGCAGCCATTGCATCCAGCCCGGGCGCTCGCATAAGGGTTGGTCCGAAAACAATGCCAAGGTTTTCTGCATTCATGAGGTTCTTTTTTTCATGGAGAGTTACCCTGGAACAAGACAGAATGTGATTAAAATGCCAGCCAGCAAAAGCCTGAATGAGCTGTAATCGTGATCTCGTCTACCCAGAAATGAAAAGGGTCACGTGAAATACAAATTAAAGATAGCTTAAACAGTCGTAACTGCAGCCTTTGTGCAAAGCTAAAATTCTCAGTGTTCCCTCGTTAACAGTTATGGAAATGCTCCAATATGGCTGATAAAGAACGATGGATAAGGCAACAATGATAAGGCAGATTGAAGGGAAGAACAAAATAAAATATTAGATGTCTTGTGAGTAAGGTACTGGAGCTAACAAAGAGTGACTCATTTATTCTCTCTCTCCCTCTCTCCCTCACACACACATACCTATCTTGATCTTGGGAACGTTTGATTCCTTGCACATCACAGACCACTGCCAACATAGCAAAAGATTTCTTCAGCTGCCACTTAGTTGTAGCTAATAGGAACTAGTTTGCTTTAGACAAGTTCTAAATAGAGTTGTCGTAGTAGATGAGATCTTTCCTCTTTCTCTCATACAATACTACTAGAATTCAGGATCATTGAAGAAAGATGAACGATGAGACATTTCACGATACAAGGAAATATTTCATGCAGCATCTACTTATATTACGGATAGGGCAAATTCATGCCAGGTGAGGTTTTTAGTGTACTTGCAATGCTAACGTTATATGTGATGGGAAGCAAAGTAACTCTGAAGATCAGATGTTGGTAAAAATAGCAGAAAATTGCTATTGTTCTCTGGTTGGCTATCAGCAGAAAGAGACTGAGCTAGGTGGCCTTTTATCCAACATTTCTTTTCCCTTATTTATCTAATTCATCCATCTTGTGCAAGGTTCTTTCACTTTTTGATGCCAGTTATACCACGGTACAGGCATTCTTGCAAAATATTAGATGTGTTGCACCAATGTACCAGCAGGCAAACAAATTACTGGCCTTCAGCACTCATTATTTTAGTTCCTATTTAATTCCTTTAGGGTCTAGGGTTTAGTTCCTAGACCCAATGTTTTTGGGTCTAATACCCAAGGTATTACCAGAAATATTTTATTCTTATGACTGATGCTATGCTTTGCAGCATGGTAGCTTCCTATTCATGAAAATTAAAATAATTTTACATAATAAAATTAGGCTGAGAGGTTGACAATCCTCTGAAGGTACCTGAGGTACCTGAGAGGTAACTATATAAGGCAATGGTCAGTTGATTGCACCCTGATACCACAGCGGGGACTAGACAAACACCCCATTTTCTACATGGTCAACTAGACTCTTTAAAGCCATGAACATGGCAGGGAGAAGAGGGAGGGGGTCAAGGAGAGAAATTTCCAATTTTTGCTCTTGTTTTGCTTGGAGAATTCTTCCCTCCACAGAGCCATCTACTTCCCACTACCCTTTGGAAAGGATCTTGATGATTCTTCATGGGATGGCATCGTTTAGTTTATGGTGTTTTAAAACACGTATTTGGATGTTACTTGTAAACAAGCTGGAAAAGATTTATGTTCGGAAAGTCAACATATAAACAAGTAAAAGCTATTTTGAGACTCACGTGCCATTATGAATTCCACAGTGGAAGGATAAAAGTCTAGACGTGAGTAAGACCATGTGCCTTTATAAAAGGTTACCCTTGCCTCTTCTACCCTCATGATATAAAGCAGTAAAACGTAATCCAACCACTTCCAAAGCCACTACAGAAAGACGGACCGCTGCAGATCCCACACCTTCTGCATCTAGTTAATGGCTACAGTAGGAACAGCTGCCCCCTCCCTGTTTCTGTTTTAATGGCATAACATACATACAAACTGCTGTCTTGAGAGGCTATGATTTGCTTTATGGTGGCTAATTGCCTATTTCAGAAAAAAACCTGCACATTTGTAAATTAGTTTTTGAGCAGACTAAACAAAAGCTCTAACGGATATTACTGATTTACAACTCAAGAGAAATGCCATTAAGGATTTAGTCGTTAAATAACTAGATTTCCATTATTGGAAAGTTCATGAATTATAACGAAAACATTAAAAAAAAAAAAACCATCCCAGAGGCTCTGTTTAATGTGGAATTAAATCATGCCAGACACCTATAACAACAGACAGGAGCTGTAAGTTTGGGAACAAAGGGTTCTGAAGTCTGCCCTGAATTGACTCTTCAAGTTGGTATTTTAAAGGGCCGGAGTCAGAACTGAGTGGTGTTCTGTTCCTCCAACTGCAAATTCAGATGCCTCCAATTAAATAAAATGAGGAAGTCCCAAGCCAAGGTTACTTCCAACAGTGAAGCAGAGGCTCCACAACAGGGGTGAAATCCAGCAGGTTCTGACTGGTTCTGGAGAACCGGTAGCGGAAATTTTGAGCAGTTCGGAGAACCGGCAAATACCACCTACGGTTGGCCCCAGAGTGGATTGGGAATGGAGATTTTGCAATATTCTTCCCCCAGAAGTGGGGAGGGAATGGGGATTTGCAGTATTCTTCCCCTGGAGTGGGGCGGGAATGGAGATTTTGCAGTATCCTTCCCCTGCCACACCCACCAAGCCATGCCCACAGAACTGGTAGTAAAAAATTTGGATTTCACCACTGCTCCACAGGCATGTTTAGAGAACTCAGCCAACACACCCAGTTTAAGAATAGAGCAGATAGCGTTGGTGAAGTAAGACCAGACAGAAAAATTGCTAGTACAGGTAGTCCTCTATTTACAACAGTTCATTGAATGACCATTCAAAGTTACAACGGCACTGAAAAATATGACTTATGACCATTTTTCACAGTTACAACCTTTGCAGCATCCCCATGATCATATGATCAAAATTCAGTTGCTTGGCAGCTGATTCATACTTATGACCGTTGCTTTGTCCCAAGGTCATGTGATCCCCTTTTGCAATCTTCTGACAAGCAAAGTCAATTGGGAAGCCAGATTCACTTAGCGACCGGGTTATTAATTTATCAACTGCAGTGATTCACTTAACAACTGTGGCAAAAAAGGTCGTAAAATGGGGCTAAACTCACTTAACAAATTTTTCATTTAACAACATAAATTTTGGACACAATTGTGGAAATAAGTAGAGGACTACCTATACGGAGACAGATTATTCTATGAAACAAGCTAGGTGGATTATTGGAGATGTTAGACGTTAATCTGATAATATTTATTCATTTGTTGAATTTATTTGCTGCCTATCTCACTGTGGGGTTACTCTAGGTGGCTTACAATAGTAAAAAAGAAGAAAATGAAAGAAGTGCAAACAGAACAGAAGTAAAATAATAGAACAATAAAGTAAATAATGACAAGGGAGTAAAATGAGAATAAATACATCAATATGGTAATATAAAAAAAATAAATGGGTGGGGCGGGGGGGGGAAGGGAGGTGGAGTCTGCCATCAAACTAGCAATCACCTCCAGTAAGGAATTCCCCCATTTGTTCCCCATTGATATTTGATAATATGGGTGAATTTTGGTCTTCTAATACAGTTTCATGAAGACAATGTTGCAATCAACCACACTAAGTGACCAAGCCATGAGTAACTATAGGAAAGGAGTCTGGGTCAGAAAGGGCAATAATTGGCACACTGGGTGAATTTGTGTGAACACCTTCCTAGTGAGGTTGCTACATGCTTGTCAAGCACAAGCTATGAGTCTAGGACAGGGGTATCGAACTCAAGGCCCAGGGCCAGATTCGGCCTGTGGGGTGCTTAGATCTGGCCCGCAGTACCGCCCTGGAAACAGCAAAGGACCAGCCCACGGTGCCTCTGCCAGCGAAAACAGAGCTTGGGAGGGCCATGTGCGGCCCTCCTGAGCTCTGTTTTCATTGGCAGAGGATTGCAGGAGGCTGTCGCAGCCAAAAACAGAGTTCGAGAGGGCCGTGAATTCAGTTTTCACTATCAGAGCATTGCAGGATGCTGTTGCAGCTGAAAACAGAGCTCCTGAGGGCTGTGGGAGACCCTCCCGAGCTCCGTTTTTGCTGGCAGAGAATTACAGGAAGCCATCGCAGCTGAAAACAGAGCTTGGGAGCCTATTTTTGCTGGCAGAGTGCTCCGGCCACCACAGGCGCCCCTGACATGAGTGATGTTGAGCTGGCCACGCCCATCCTGGCCATGGCCCCCCCAGGTCAATTACAACCCTGATGTAGCCCGCAATGAAATCAAGTTTGACACCCCTGATCTCGGAGGACCCTAAGTTGCACACAACTTTGAATGGGGGAGTGCAAGCCCATTAAGAACTACCAGAACCAAGAGAGCTAAATATCCACAGTTATTTGGTTTTATCAGGTTTGATTTTGAGCCTATTTTTCGTCATCAAGTCCATCTCTGAAGTGGCTCCAGGAATTAGAATATGATTTCAATAGCACAGCGTGATCAACCAGAGGCCAAAATATACAGTTGAGCATCATAGGTGTTCTGATGGTCAATAGATGTCTTTACCCAACAGTTTCATCAATATGTAGATGGGAGAGGTGAGAGCATCAACAATTTCAGGCATTCTGAAAACCAGGGGTTCTGTCAGACCTCTCCCTGAAGGATACTATGATCAATGGTATCTAGGGTTGCTGAAAAATCAAGAAAACCTAGGATGGTTGCATCACGCATACCCTGGCTCAGCCAGAGGTTATCAGCAAAAGGTCGTATATGTAGAGACCAAAGGATTTAAAAATGGAAGCAGTTAGCACAAGAACCTAGAACAATTGCTTGGTGGGCTTGAATTGAGGACAAATCCTTTCACTTAATACCTCTTTAAATGTGCCATAAGATAGCGTAAGGTTTCGCAATGCGCAGGCGGCAGTAGCTTCAATGCTTCATGAAGTATTTCCAGCTGTTCATCAGGATCTGTGGTTTCTGAAATTGAAACGTGATAAACTTTTAAGCCCAAAGATGCACAAAATAAAGTTAGAGAAGCTTCTTCCAAGACCCATGTTTCCTGATATAACACATTTTCAATGTTATTTGAATGAATTATGCGCCAGGAAAGGAAAAGTAGAAAGCTTCATATTCAACGTCAAAAGAAGGTGACGGCTGGAGAGGTCTCTTAGGAGCATTTGGTTGGCTTCCATTTCAAGCTAGTAATGACTCATACATGCCCATGCCTAGAAAAATGCTCAATCTGAACACATTCTGGTATTTTAGAGGTACTATTTACCTAAATAAGCTGACATACATGAGCTTATTTAATCCTCTTGTTAACTAAATCTGAATGGCTGGCCGAGATATTAAAAATACCAAAGCCACAAGCATACATCTATGACAGAAGGACTAACTGTTCTTCATAAATTGCACATACCACCTTCAAAAATGCGGCCACAAAATCTCTGATAATCAATTCTCCAATAATACTGTGTGTACTGGTAACCGCCTTTCTATTTCAGAATATTTTTTTCTATTACTAAAAAAATGCTGATTTCTTCAAAAGTTGCAATATGGCTTAGCTCTTTAAAGATGAGAAAAACTGGCTCTGCAATATACATATATCCCTTGTTTCAAACAAACATAACATGAACAATTTAGACAAATTTCATGGTAATAAAAGTATCCATTTGAGAAATGATACAATTTAAGGCTTACTTGCAGACTCTATGAATTTGGGGTAGGCATCATATGTGATTAATGGAATTGGCAAGTCCCTGAAGTAGAGTTTAAGTGCACCAGTGATAATGTTGATATCTTCATACATATTCACGGAAATGTCTGCTTTTTCCCCATCTGTACATAAATAAAGAGGGAGGGGGACCCCAAATATAAAATGTACATAATTTTAACGAATGGAATTGTAATTTACAATGATATTTAAAACAATACATACACTGTTGTACATACAATACAAAAGAAGGAACAAGGTAAAATGCATTTTGAAATGAAGACACTGTTCTATAAACAGCACTTTTCAAGAATTCTGTGCAAAGAATAAAAAATAAGATAGAGAAAATTGCCTGTGGTCACAATAGCTGGGCTCTGTGATTCAGCTGCAGACTACATGGCCATTTTAATTTCTATTATCACAGAACTGTAATTGATTTCAATGAGATTTGGGTGGTGTTATGCCTTTCAAATGCAAGATTATTTTTTAAATAAAAAGTGCCATGACATAGAAAGTCAGGCATGAAGCAGCAGATTTCTTCTTGTTTTGTTACACCTACAATGGAATTGGTAGAATGAGACACTATGGCATCCAAAATCTCCAACCATTAGACATAGTGAGAAGCACAGTCCAACATATATTGAGAATGTCAGATTAGGAAAGGTTGCACAAAATCATATTCAAAGACAACCTTCAACTTTTAAAAGTTAATAAAATCCAAATTTTAGCCTCATTAGCAAATTAGCATGATTAAAAAAAGTTAATTACAGTCACCTCCTAGTATTATTAATAAGAATAATTGCTACAGTAAATCAGATGACTATAAGTAATCAGAGCACGGTGGCTCAAGAGGTTAGAAGGCTGGACTGATGAAGGCTGGGCAGGCTCATGTTCGAGACCTGGTTGCTGCTGTGGGGCAGGGTGAGCTTTGGTCACACCCTCCAGCTCTTGCTGACCCAGCAGCTCAAAAGCAGGTGACTGTGAGTAGATAAATGGGTACCACTTTGGTGGGCAACCTTATAAGGACATGAAAGGAGCTCTCAACTGGGCTTCCCCCAGGCAAGGTGACATTAGTAGCAAACCCTTTCATCATGGAAGCACTTTGGGGTTTCTGACATGGAAGTTGTAGTAGTACTAAGTAATCACAAAGAGTGCGCTTTGAAAGCTTTTTAAAGCCACTCTTAGAACTCAAACCTAATTCTCCATGCTTTTTTGGGAGAGAATGAGCTGTGAAATGGCTGAGATCTAAGCAACTACTTAAAGCATGCCCAATAGTTCAAATACTAGTTTGTTTTTAATTTTAATTCTTCCCTGGACCACCGATCTAACCTGCCCAGCACATCATATCACAGCATCCCAAGCTCATGCATGTTAAAAAATGCTTCATATTTGGCACTGCTGAGAGGACTGCTTTCAGAGAACCAAATACTAGTCATGCAATATTCATTCACTGGATTCTAGCAAATATGATAGAGGTAATTATTATGGTAAGCACAGAGTAAAGAACATACCTCGATCAAAAGCCATTTTGACATCTTCAATTAGGTCGCTGAATCCTGATACTCGGTAGAGTCCTTCAGAATTGAGTCCTTTTAAATTAAAATCATTGCTAGATTAAGCAATCATTATGTTTTCTGATTAACATGTACTTTACGATTAGCAGTACATAAACCAGAGCTCATTTTTTTAAAGCTGCAACTTTCTTACTCAGCATAATTTTATAACCAGCTTTCAATTATTCTGTGCAAACATATTTATGATAATGTTTCCAGAATAAAGAAGATGCCATACATGCATACATACATACTCATCATGCTTTTCCTTTTAAGGCAAATAGCTTTACACAAAATACAGATAAGAAGTAATAAACATTAAGCCCAAGAAATTATGTGCAATTGAAGCCAAGATGGGTTCAGGCCCATCTGGTGACATCCATGACATATCAAAGATTGTGATGCAATATAAGATAGGGAATGTTAAAAAAAATGGATTAACAAACTAACAAAATAGATATTTGGTGTGTCTTTGAAACTAAGAGAAAAGAAAGGGATGTGATGAAGGCTATCTCTGCTTGTGAAACAGAGCTGATAAATACATACATAGTATTATAGGTTTAATCATGAATGAAAGAGCTAAAATGTACATAAAGTATTATTTGATGTCAGTTGGAACTATAGGATTGTAAAAAGGGAGGTTTTTTAGGCTTCTGACATACACACACACACACACACAAATATTATGAAAGAATATAGAAAAACTGACTGGGCCATTTGGAACCCCCCAAATGAATGAGAATATTGACTGTCAGCTGTTTGCTCAGAAATAAATGTCACTGTTTTGAATTGTGTTTATGTGCGGTTCATATGTACACACAGGAAAAGAATAAAAAAGGATGATTGATGTAATCATTTATGATAACTGTGAAAGAATGAGTGAAGGAAGTAAAAAAAAAGATTCAGGAAGAGCGATGGGTCCTGCATAAAAAAGTATCAGAACGGTGGTTCTTAACCATTTCTTCACCACGGACACCACAGAGATTGATTGTCAAATAGAATGAATGAAAAGTAGATGAAAGAATCTGAAAATAACCCTCTCATATTGGATATTTATACTCATTTACATATAAAGTTATGTAGGTAACAACAAACAAGCAAGCATAGCGAAGAAAGACTTGGAGGAGGAAATACATTTCTCACAAAAATGATTTAAAAAAAGGAATGTTAGTTCTCAATAGCATAAATATCATGCAAATCTAATGGAACAATATTTTTCTATCTCGGTACTATCAAAGAAAAGACAGTAATATAGAGATTTGCTATATAATGCTATTTTCTAAATGAATGGAATTTAGATTTATTTTTCTCCAGGGCCACCGATAATTTTAGGACCACCCTGGGTAAAACTAGTTAGCGCTAGCCCCCAACTGAGTGAGATCAGTTTAACAGGATTATTAGCAAGGCAACCAAATCACATAAATATACTTTACCTCTCGACTCAATTTCCCTAATGCACATGTCTACAACCATTGGTCTCTTTGTTAAGTGTACTTTTACTAGCGTAGTGAGATCACAGCTGTACACTTTCTTAACATGCTTCAAGTCCGGTTTGCAGTCATTTGGGACCATCTTGGAGCATTGTTTATGAACATTTAAGCCACAGTCTGATGAAAGAAGAAGACAAAAAAGAAACGTTAGCGTGAGATTCAGCGCAATGAAACTGTACCTGTAAACTATGCAACGCTCCCAAAGACACGGCTACAGTTGTGTGGATTTATGCAGGATGTGAGTCATAACAGCACAGAATCCATTCTCACTTAATCGCGACGTCAGTCTTTGCAGCTAACCAGGTGTGGGATACCTGTCAGTTTAATTTTTAAAATTCTAGCGCACTAAATTAGGGAACCGGGTCATTCATCACTAGAGCTGGGTGATTCTGCTAGTGGCATTTTTAGCTTGGAAGCTTTCAAAGGCAGCAGAACAAATAGGTTACATTTCTAGCTACCTACCATAAATTTTGTGGACACATCCAAAAGACATGTGAAGTTATGCTCAGTGAACTGCCTGAACATCCTCTAGCTCAGGGGTGTCAAACTCAATTTCATTGAGGGCTGCATAAGGGTTGTATTTGACCTCGGGGGGCCAGGGTGGGCATGGCCAGCTCAACGTCACTCGTGTCAGGGGCACCTGTGGTGGCTTGAGTGCTGTGCCAGCAAAAACAGGCTCCTGGGCTCCCTTTTCGGCTGCAACAGCCTCCTGCAACCCACTGCCAGCGAAAATGGAGCTCGGGAGAGACACTTGCGGCCCCTCCCAAGCTCCATTTTTGCTGGCAGAGGCACTCACTGTTTCCAGGGAGGTCCTGCGGGCCAGATCTAAAGACCCTAAGGGCTGCATTCAGCCCCCGGGCTTTGAGTTTGACACCCTGCTGTAGCTCAAGCCAGAGCTTACCTACGGTTACCATAAAGCATGAGTGAGTGGATTTTGCAAGGGCACCTTATGTTGAAGTCATCCAATACTGATTCTGGAATGCCCCACCCAAAGAGAGGTCATTCCAAATCCTGCTACTGGAACTCCTTTGAGATTCTGCCAACAGCCCCCAGTCCTTTCTTGATGCAAAGAGTATGTTTTATCACCAACCTTTGTCCCTCCCCCACCCCCGTACGTGTGTGCGTGCATGTGAGTCAAAGCAGAAACATAATTATGAAAAGGAATCATCTGAATTCATTGCTGCTCTCCTTCAAAGCCTCTAAAACCAGCAGTACTCTTTATCTCGTTATCAGGTTACCCAAATGTTTTGCAGTTTTTTCAGACCACCGAGGCAGAGGAGATTAGACCACATTTAATTTTATTAGCTGGCAAAAAGCTTCAAAAAACATTGCGAAGTGGATTTTCAGATACATTAAGCTAAAACCTCTCAGACGAGCTGCTCTTTCTCTTTCATTTCTAGAGCAGCACAGAAAAGGTTTTATATTTAGGAACGGGGGAAAAAAATCAACGTTAACATTTTCCAATGAAACTGAAATAATGTGCTTTTATTAATGCATGAGCAAACACAAGAACTATAAGCACTGTATTAAGGCTGCCCCAAGAGGATCTATTTCAAATATTTGCTGAGAGTACAATAAGCAGAGCTGTCACTTTCCCTTCTACTGCTGATTTGATTTTTATCATCCCTAACCTTCAACCTGCTTATAATTCATGAAAATATACAGTTGCCAAGTATGCATTATAGAAATATCAGAGTGTGTTAAATACAGAACCATCATATTTATAGGTTACACTGGGGAAGAATAAGTACTGTGTCGGGTTTAAGAACTAACATAAACTGGGGGGAAAAGCTTATATGCTATTCAAAAAGACAGCTATAGAGTTCTAATAGTTTTAGGATTGCTGTGAAATCAGAATTGGATTGGAGGTTAAGTGTATGAAAGAAGCTATTTCAGATATGTTGCATTCGGGGCCAATTCAAGGGCAATTTAGGATCTGGGAATACATATACTTGCTCAGAATGCAGGAAAATATGTATTTGCTGTTCTTTATATGAGCTTATCTCAATTCAAGAAAAATCGCTATGAGAATAATCAAAATGGTATATTTTATTTCTTCAGTAGACATAACTGAAAACACAGATTTTCAACTAGACCCCAGTGTTAAGATTGCGATCTTATAGAAGAATTTCTAAAAAAAAAAAACCCTCTACACTCTCATGTTGAAATAACAGGACAACCTATCATTAATGAAATTCAGGAAATCTGCCTGGCCAACAATTCACTTATAAAAGTATAAATATAAAAGTATAGATTTTTAAAGAGAGTTGCTTAAGATGGGAGGCCATATACAGGTAGTCGAACCCAAAACTTCCACTGCTAAGCGAGAATGGTTTTATGACCTTTCTTGCCACTGTTGTTAAGTGAATCACTGCAGGTGTTAAGTTAGCAACACAGATGTAAAGCGAATTTATCTTTTCCATTGACTTTGCTTAACAGAAACCCTGGGATACAGCAACTGTCATAAATATGAGCCAGTTGCCAAATGTCCAAATTTGATCATATGATCCTAACCCTAACCCCAATATTTAGCATAATATTTATGCTAAATATTAGCATAACATTTGTTTGCCCCACATTCTCATTCTTTATTTTACTATGGAACCCAAAAGATGTATAGTTTACTGATGGACCCACCAAGATGCGTGATAAATCCCAGTGCCCAATTCCATATGCCATGTTTCTCTTTGGCGATTTACAGGATCATTTGGACTGAATGTTCAGTAGAGTAAAAACATGAATAGGTTATTAAGCTATATTGTACTGGGATGGAGCTATTTACTGAAGATAACCAAGTCATTTAACTGAGAAAAAAGAGTGGATTTTATGACATAGGCAATTTTAACCTACACTTGAATACCCTGAACAAGGAACAGAACTTGTAGAAGATATTCACAATTTGTCTTGCTCATTTACCACAATCTTGATGTTTCCTCCTAGAAACAGACTTACAATCTTGGAGACACCAAAAGAATCTTGTGCCCATTCAATGTAGCATTCATCCCTCCTGAGTGAAAGGAGAGCATTTGTGCCTTTTAGTGGTAAAGTAAACTACTTGGACTGTAAGACTTTCATCTAGCTAAACTTCCTTCCAGATCAGTTACAAAGACTGTCTATGAATCTATCTTTTCAGTGAGGGTTGTTTTTTGACTTTTTTTTCATAGACTTCTAACTCTTTAGCTCTTTGTGTATATGAACTGTTCTGGCAATCCTGTTTCCTTGCTCTATCCATCAGAGGTTAGCCTAAATGCAGCCATACTGTTTTACAAGCATTTATGCCATTTGTATCCTTTCTCCAAGAAACCCAGGACACAGTTTTTGATGCCGCAACTATTCTGTAAAAAAAAAAGAAAGAAAGAAAATGTGATTTGCCCAAGCCATTGAATAAATCTTATGAATGAGTGTGGGTATGAATGAATGAATCCTTACCTAGATTTAGCCATTATCCCAATCTGAAACTCAAGTCCAAGGAAATGGCTGCTAATCTCTCCTCTTAAATATTCCTGATTAGAGATGCCTGTGGTGCTTTGTGGGAGGATAACATAGGAATGTGGAAATCCATGAAATGCACTAAGCTAGAGAAAAACCTTGATATCCCAGAGATATAAGATGAAAATTAGCAGAGTTAAATGCACTTGGCCCAACCCTGGAAAATTTAAGATTGTGATGTAGGAGGTCAAGCGCATACTTCAAAGTATTTCATAGCCTTCAGTTTCTTCCTTCTCCTTAGCTTCCTGGTATTACTGAAAGAAAATCTGTGACCTCATTAGTATGCTCCTTTAGAGGAGATGTGTGACAGAGGTCTTGCAACTTTGAGCATAAGTATGGAGTTTTTGTTCTCGTCTCTCTTCTACTTGCTGAGAAAATACTGTTTCTCATGAAAGCAAATCACTAAAATGTTAAAAGACAATTTTTAAAAAGGAAAAATAAAACAGCTGTAAAGTTTATTCTCTCTTTTGCTCAAAATGTATCGGGGCCTTCAATTTTTCTTCCTCCCACTCAAAGCTTTAGAAAAATCTGCCCCTAAAGAATTATTTTAAGGTAGGTGGCTATATGCATAGAGTGTGAAAGTACATTATATAAACCGTATCTAAGTAAAAGACAAGCCACCCACATATCGTGATGGAGAGAAATTGCAGGCTAGTTACCATGGTAGGTTATGCACTGTAGAAAAGATACCTATTATACTAGCTATAAATAAACTTTTAAAAAAGACCAGTGCCCTTTTGTGCTATACATCTACCTATACCTTATAAGAAAATCTTCCTACAAGTAGTCCTTGAAACTAGCAGTTGGGATTGGAATTTCTGTCACTAAGCAATGTGGTCATGCAACACAACATCAAATGACCTCATTGCTTAGCAACAACAATCCCATAGTCTTGGTGGCTTTTGTAACCCCAGAACCATCTTGGCCATTAAGTGGGAAGAAGCCAGAATTCCAAGAAAGCAGGGTGGTGCATGGGTAGAGGTGCATGTGCTATAGGAGTTGCCACAAACAGGTACTTGGGAGCACAGGTACTGCAAGGGCATGGGGGAGTGCTACAGGCAGGTGCTACTGAGCATGGCCAGGTTCACAGCTGGGCAAAAAAGCAGTGGCAGCAGGAGTGACTTCCGATTTCCTGCTGCCTTTCCCAATGACTTTGCTTGTGGGAACCTGACAGGGAAAAGTGGAAATCACAATCATGTGATTGTGGGGATGCTGTACTGGTTGCAACTTTGGGGATAAGTCCCCCTTCGTCAATATTGTTGTAATTTTGAATGGTTGATGAATGAATGGTCACAACTTGAGGACTACCTGTATTATTTCCTCTTCCCACCCCCCACATACAGTCTATTTCTTAAGACAGTGATGGCTAACCTTTTTGCCATTGCGTGCCAAAACTGGGGGGACTGCGGGTGTGTGTGGTCGCATGTATATGTGCCCACACCCATAATTCTATGTGCCCCACCCCCATGCATGCGCGCACAACCCCCCCACTCCCCCTGCTTTTGGCATGCAAAGGCACGGTGGGCCCAGTAGGCCCGTTTTTCTCTCTCCCCAGGCTCCAGAGGCTTTCTAGGAGCCTGGGGAGGGCAAAAACAGCCTTCCCCACCCCCGCCAAAGGCCCTCTGGAGTCCAGAAACAGCCTGTTTGCCAACTTCCAGTGGGGCCAGAAGGCCTGTTTTTCCTCTCTTCTCAGGCTCCAGAGGCTTTCTAGGAGCCTGGGGAGGACAAAAATGGTCTTCCCCACCCCCCCGGAGGCCCTCTGGAGGCTGGAAACGGCCTGTTTGCCGACGTCCGGTGGGCCAAGAAGGCCCGAAAATCAGCACGCGCTGGAGCTGAGCTCGCGTGCCCACCAATATGGCTACGCATGCCACCTGTGGCCCGCGTGCCATAGGTTCGCCATCACGGTCTTAAGAGAAGCAGCATTCTAAACTCAAACAAAGTGCTCCTTCAAATACTCTTCTCGAATAGTCAATAGCTGGGTGAAAATGATGCAGATTTTATCTTATTCTTTGTTTCAAGCATTGCTTTTAAGTTGCTAATGCTTAATATTCACTTCTATGCCATCGTACTTTTGCAAACAGAACAACAGTCTGTTTTTAAAATGGGACATTCAAGATAAACTAGAAAGGATCACAGGAAGCCTCAAAGTTCTCTAATCTTAGACTGGTTTGAGAGGGAACTGTCCTTCACATTTTTCAGGCTTCCAGACATGGATCACAAAGTAGTGGTGACTGATTCTAGCATGGCTTCTCAGAGGAAATGGCTGAAGCAACACTTTCACTGCTTTCTGAAACAGCCTGTTCAACTACACACATTTGGCTCTGGTTGTGAAATGCACCTCCAGCTGACTCTGATCTTTTGGGCTGACTTGTACATAAATCAAGATAAGCTTTTGGGGCAGGAGTAAAACTGGATTCAACAACCCCTAGGTCCTTCATGGCGAACCTATGGCACGTATGGCCATATCAGTGGGCACGCCAGCTCAGCTCCGTGATTTTTGGGCCTTCTGGGCCCACCAGAAGTAGGGAAACAGTCTGTTTCCTGCCTTTGGAGGGCCTGGGGGCGGGGTGGAGAAGGCCTATTTTTCTTTCTCACCTGGCTCCAGATCCTGTCTATGCATCTGGGGAGGGCGAAAATAGCCTTCACCACCTCCTCGGAGGCCCTCTGGAGGCCCTAAACGGCCCATTTCCCAACTTCCGGTTGGACAGGAAGTGATGTTTTTTGCTGTCCCCAGCCTACAGAGCCTCTCTGTGTGCCAGGACCGGGGGGAAGGGGGTCATGCACGCATGCGCAGGGCGGGGCGCATAGAATTATGGGTATGGGCATGCATGCACGCGAACCTTTCCCGCCCCCTCCCTCTCCTAGCACGCGATGGCAAAAAGGTTAGCCATCACCGCCCTAGGTAGACCTACTAGTTTACACTTGTCCACGTACAGTACTTGAAAATGCTTTCTGCTTCTTTATTTTATAATCCTACAGTCTTCTCTATTTTATTCCTGAACAGGAGATGCAGGGCACGCCAACAACACAAATAAACAGTTATCAGATTTAAAACAGCATCTGACTAAAATTCTCTCATTGAGGCAGTTGAATAGGGCAGTTTTTGTTTCAGCCAGGAACCCTAGTTTTCAAGTATCTATTATACTGTATGCTTCCTAAGGCTGTAAAATTTTAGGCTAACTAAACCTATTTAGTTTGCTTTGCATCCAATATCTGCCAACCTGCTCTAAAGGTTTTATTCTCTATTATACTTTTTATCATTACTATTGGTCTACAAGCTCAAATAAGAAAAGCCAACTAAATATAAGAACTTTAAGTGCATTCCATCCATTTTAATAAAAGTGATCAACATGTTTTAATTTTCCCTCTGACATAAGAGATTTCAACACCTGCATTTTTTCCTATCAAAACTTAAAAATATCGTAGTGAACTTGAGTGTGATAAATGTAAAAGACAAAGAGTACTCCATTTATAAACGGCTTTCTACAGAAAGATGTTTTCGCTGAAGGAACTAGTAGACAAAGTTATCTGAAATAATTAAATGGGCTAAATTAGGGTGGAGTGTTACATGGGCAAATATGGTGAACACTGGCCTTGCAGATACCCTTCCTTCCTGTCTTGTGTGTCAGGAAAAGAAAATCAGATGCCTGATTTTATTCGTCACAATCACAGTTAATATCCAACAATCAACATCCGATTGGTTTAAATTTCACTATGTGAAAAAGCCAGTCTCATAATCCACAGTTTCACCTTAGCTTCTGTGATTTAGCTGGAGCTTCATTTAACATGAGTTCCCCAATGACGGAAGGTAGTTGCAGCAAAACAAAATTAATAAGCAACAGGTACACTGAATAATAATAATAATAATAATTGTCATTTCGAACACAACATGTCAGATATCACAGTTGTTGAAAACTGAAACGTACATTTATTGACATTGTGCTACCTGGAGATGCCAGAGTTGAAGAAAAAGAAGCGGGAAAAAATTACGAAATATCGCGACCTGGCCATCGAAACTACACAATTATGGATAAAACATATAACAGTGATACCCATTGTCATTGGGGCACTTGATACCATGTCCAAGAATTTTATAAGATACATCAACAAATTGCAGCTTCCTGCAATAACACCAGCGGAACTGCAAAAAACTGCGCTACTTGGAACATCATATATTTTGAGAAGGTACTTGATTGATACCTAGGATGCTGACAGCAACCCGTATCAACCATCAGCGCCAGTCAATGATATTTACGATGCATTTTTAAATGTTCAGTTGACTGAGTTTCATGTTTAATGAATAAAGTAATAATAATAATAACAGTAATTTGTACTTTCTTTGCCCATTTTTCACTTAGATCATAGTTAGGAAGAACAATTGTTCCACGCTCTTGAAAACATTTAACATTTCAAAAGAAGAACGGTTTTTAGCTCTTTTTGATATATTATGCGTAGATGTGTCTGCCTTCAAGTCAGAACTGACTCCTGGCGACTGCCTGGACAGGTCCTGCTGTTTTCTCTTGGCAAGTTTTCAGAAGTGATTCACCCTGGCCTTCCTTCCTAGGACTGACAGGGAGAGTAACTGGCCCAAGGTCATCCAGCTGACTTTGTGCTTAAGGCAGGCCTAGAATTCACAGACTTCCCAGTTTCCAGCCTGATGTCTTAGCCACTACAGTACAACAAACCGCATCTCTTTTTTTAATATATTACGCTCTATTAAATACTAAACTGCACATTATTCATGCACCAATTACATTGGTTTAAGAAATTAAAAAAAATATTGAAAGGGACAAAATGAACAGAAATTTGTTTCAACAATAATGGCTATGTTACACGGCAATTTCTGCAAGCAAATGATTCTACATGCCAAGTTAAAAGTGTCTTAATTATTGAGACAATTGAAGGGCCTTTAGTTTTGCAGAATGAGATCTGCTTCCCCCTCCCCCCAAGTTTCCTTTACCTATGCAAACAGAAACAAGGACACTTACAGAAGGGCTTTTGTTCCATTCCATGCACACATATGGAGAGATAAACAGGAACAGTCTTTAAAGTCCAGCTCTTTTCAATGTTTTGGTCATTGATATAAAACTATACTTATTCTGGACCAGAAGTCCCCAACCCCTGGGCCCTGGATCAGTACCAGTCTGTGGCCTGTTAGGAACTGGTCTGTGCATGCGGCAGGCGAGCAAATGAAGCTTCATCTACGCATGTGCGGGATCTAGGTTGTGCGTGAAACATCCCTCCTGGTCTGTGGAAAAATTGTTTTCCATGAAACTGGTCCTTGGTGCTTGGAAGTTTGGAGACCTCTGTTCTAGACATTCATTTGTTGCATGTGGAATATGATGAGGATAGATAGGCTTGATCTGATTGCATCATATCTTATAGCTTTATTTCGCTGTTGCAAATTCAGAAGCTTCTATCGCTTCCAACTCTCCTGCGTTTTAGCAACTGACAATTATACATTATCTGGGAAAGCTCTAGATTTCAGGATCTTTAATCCAGTTTTTAATATATGCCACTTCAGATTTAAAGATCAGGGCAACAAATTCTGTTACTACATGGGAAAAAAAACACCATCTCCAATCTGAGTCATTGTTACCTGCACATTTCACTCCCTGAGCAATGAGGCCCCACATGAAGTTGGCACAATATTCACACCAATGTGGACCTCTGAAGGTATGAACCTGAAAAACAAAAGCAGAAAACAATAAAAGAGAGAGAGAGAGATTTTTCAAAAGCACACCAGCTTTCTTCTCCTTTTCTAAGCTACAGCAATAATATAACAAATTTAACTTGCTGGCATGTGTTGTCTGTTACAGGAAAATATGCCAAAATATAAATTTAAAGAGAGAGTGTGTTAGGTTAGATTGCTTCAAGCTCCAATAGCAGAAATAGTTGGGGATCACCCTGTTAGCTGCATAGTGATTCTTCCCCACTTCCAACTCCTTGTTTGAAAGGGAAGTCTGGAAGCAGGCACATGAGATCCATCAGGAAAACCCAAAGCCAGAATGTGCCTCATTTCTGTTTGCTGGAGAAAAGATGGGGCTTTCTTGATTGTGTTGAAAATAAGCCAAGCTATTTCTATGTTGGGGCAGAAAAGGTCAGCTAATTCAAAGTCATTATGATTTGATCTGAAGGGAACTGCTGTCTCTGTTGTATCAATGTTAGTTTGTTGTTGTTTTCCTGTGAGTGGGATTATTGTTCTATTTGACACCTGGAGTTGTGTATTTTTTAATTCTTGCAAACTGGCCAGAGTCACTTATTTAAATCTAGATCATATAAATAAAAATACATTTACCATTCACTACATGAAAAGAATCAAGACTCTGATTAAAAGGCAATGCTATCAGCTCTGTTGGCCATGAGGGGAAAAAAAGAATAAAAATGTTTGAAAGAAATATCTTTCTTTATTAGACCAACCAAATTTTATAAATTTGCTTGCTTTTGCTTGTTTTCAATTTGTCATCAGGTATTTGATTAGCAAAAGAAAGAGAGGTGGTAAGGCTGATCATGAAGCTATGTCTGCACCAGCTTACGTTCTTAAAAGGAGTGATGGAGACCCTTCAGATAGGATAAGCAGGCTTTATCAGGTGGTTCCTGGTGTGGACCCTTTTTCTCTGCTACAGGATTTCAATTGCAGGCTTCAGACGCACAGTACAAATCTTTTCATGTGTACCTAGCTTTCTTATAAAACTTGTTATTCCATGCAGTCTGCAATAATAAAAAATACCTAATGTAATAAAAGATTTATGGCACTAAATATATTATGGGTCTTGCAGAGAAAATATAAGGTTTAACTTCAGACCGTGTGGATGTTGTTAAAGGATGAGGGCCCATATTTTAAAAAATAACCTTTTAAATGAAATTCATACTTTTTAATGCTCCACAATGATTGCTGAAGAAAAGACAGACCAAGGTAGGCTCATCGTCCTTCCTTAGACCCTGATCTTATATTTTCTGCAGGACAAAACTGCACTCCAGCGAATAAAACTCTGTGTAGCAAAGCATTCATGGCTAATATAAAAGGAATGAAATCTCTTGCTGGAAGCAACATTTTAAGATGGGATTCTTAAAATTTGTGTTCCAACCAAAATTAAGTAATGGTGGATTTCATTGGGCCAAGTTTCTTGTGATACGGCAATATTCTTAACATGGAAAGTCATTACTTCGGCTATTTAGCATGTAGCCTTTCAGTCTGTACAATTAAAGCTGAGCTTGAATTTCTTCTACCTTTGCTAAATTACTAAATAAAATCAACAACTGATTCATTCCGACATTCAAGTCAGGTTAACATGTTGCAGCAGAAAACAAAAGGAACGCTGGAGTAATCCTGTTCTAAGCTAACAATAGTTATGATAAAACTTAGAAATCCTACATTTTCTTTTTTTTGTAAACTAAGTTTTATTAGAATTTTTCTTTCATCATTTTATGAACAGAGTGTTGACCAGGTCACATTTTATATGTATCAATTTTTATAATCTATTCCAATCTTCTCAGTTTTTCCATATTCATCTCTTTTATATAATTCTTTATCTAAAATTAATCATTTTTCACCATATCTTGTTATTTCAGCTTCTGCCATATTGTTCTTTTTTTCCCAAGTCCATTTTACATATTTCCAATTTCAGCCATAATATTCTTTTTCCATATTTCTTTATCTTATCTTAATTTCTTCTTACTACATAAACCGTATCAGTATCCGCCCTTAATTCCTAATCTCTTATAATAACATCAATTAATTATCTTATTTCTCCATTACAAAATATATTTCTAAAAATCCCCATCCCACTTTTTAACATTTCAACTTTATCTCTTAATTTAAATTGTCTTCAAAATTAAACCAAATTGCCATTTCACATTTCATCTGCTATTGTTTTACTACATTTTCAATCCATGCTTTGGGGGGGGGGGAAGTATATATTCTGTATATCTGCTTACATTACTATCCTAAAAGCTGTTCGAATCAATATTCATTTGTGGCATCATCTTTCTTAGGCTACAGTTTATTTTACCGAAGATTAAGGTGTAGTTGGGAATACTCTTCCCTTAGGCATATTTTGTTCAAATACAAATCTTTTAGAAATACAGTTGATTCCTTGATTAAAATTAACATAGTTACTTGAATAAGTAAACAATCCAATGTTTTGTTATTACCTGATGGTAATTGCCTTACAAAACAAAATTACGTCCTAAATAAAGCAAGTTTATTGGAACCTGAGAGTGAGAGTGAGTGAGAGAGAGAGAGAGAGAGAGATTGAAATAGTTATTTTAAAGGGTTGACAAGGACAATTGTTAAATTTGAGTTAAGTGACTCTGTGATTTAAAGAACATAGATCTTTGGACCAGCTTGTTGGCCTAGCTAGCCATTCCACATGTTTCTCTCTGACAATTGTGACATCCCAGTCTCCCTACACAGAACGATAAGACTTATTGTTGCTGGGTGCTTTCACATGGGAGATAGTAGGCACTGTAGATCTATGCTAACAGAGTGTATACCCTATCAGAAAGCCACAGTCCTTCCATTTGCTATAGTCAAGTAACAATAGTGCAGAATAAGAGTGTAAGAAGGACTTTTATAGCACGAATAAGATGGCAGTTCTATATTTTTTGTCATTAGACCCCAAATGGGTCGATTATTTATAAACGTGGAATTGAATTCATGATCCCACGGGGATAGGTTTCAGCATTGTACTTGGGATGCTGTTAGTTTTGCTTTTTAGAAAACTGACTGGTTTTTTTTCCCCCAAAAGAAAGTTTGGCATTATATTCAGCATGTGGCTGAATTGCACTGCATTCTTGTGGTACTGCTTCGCCAGTTGAAATTCTTAATATGAAAGAACAGTATTGTTTTACTGTAGTACTTTCCCAGACAAAAATTCTACCCATAACATCCTGGCAAAAAATCCCATATTCAGAAGCCTTCTGAATACACCAAGGCAAATCTTTATGCTAACCTATTATTAATAATAAATTATTTGTAATGAATACAGGACAACGCACGCATATAGAATGAGTACAATATTGTCACTGCAATTCCACAAATCACCTGTGCCAGTGAAAATAATTTTCCTAGCCCCTAGCCCTAAAGCCCAAGATTATGTGGGTTTTATCAAGCATCAGTGCTGTACAGATGGAAAGGACTTTTTATTATTAAATACGTGTCACCATTATAAGCCAGAAGAGGTATCTGTATTTGTTTTAGCATCCAGCCTGACTTTCTGTATTTTTTAGAAATAGGACTGTAGGGTTGTTAGAATGGCTCTTTGTTTATCCATAGCAAGATGGTGGCTAAAGCTTTCACTCTGTCTGCTTCCCTGCTTTTCTGACCTAGGATTATGAGTCAGGGGTGCTGCATGTTAACTACTTGAGATTATCTTTGTTCTTATGTTACTTAAGGGAATGGAGTGTTTTTTTGTCCTGCATGTGAGAAACTAATTATAGCACAAAACAACAGAAGCCAAATTAGGCTTGACAATAAAGAGGGGGGAGAGAGATTACTGTTAATATTTTGTATTTCATTTGAAAAACAAAATATGATCGAGATCAAGCATTCTTTTCCTGAAACTGTACTCAGATATTTTTGGCATGTTGTACATTGGAAATAGGCTGGGGCACAATTTCTTTCTGGTTTTAGCTCTAGTGAAAATGAACGGGGAAACTGAGATGGGGGAAAAAATTTGGACTTCCCTCTCCACACCCCAATCTCTAACCCTTTAGGGTGGAAGGCCAGCATCCCATATAGTACCAGAGGAACTTAAAAACTGCTAACAGATCATTTTGGCCTACATCTTTCATCGCCCCTGACTGACAACCATTCTGTTTAGGGCTGATGGAAGTAAAGGTTCTACACTGTATGGAGGGTCAAAACTGTTTTCTAGAGTTCATCCTCCTCCAGGTTCCTTAAATAGGTTATCTAGTCCATGTTTTCATATTCACCAAATAAATATCTTCAACCTGCTCCTTCCAGACAGATAGAGGGATTTAACACAGCCAGCTCTGACATGTACTTGCAACTCCTGAAAATGATTTACAGTCATTGTTAAAATATACTATGCACAGAATGAATAAACCTGGTCAGCACATCGCACCCAGTGGATGCAAACAACAACATGTTCCTCCTGATAATACCCCAAGATTTCCATCTCCCTAAGGCAGCTATTTTATTAATGCTTCCAGGTACGAGTTTTTCTTTCAGCTGTTTAGATAAGATTACTGCACTGCCTTTGTAGCTTTAATCTCCTTCATACAATCTCTGGGTTGTAAAGGAAGGACAAATAATGAGGACAAGAGATGAAAAATTACTCTCACATGATCTGTAGTTATAGCTAAAACAACACTGGTGGCCTTGGATGTTGTTTGGTGGCAGCCTTGTCAGATTCATTGGCTATGTAGCATTAGAACAAGGCCAAATGAGCATTATAAAAGAAGGTTGAAGGAGAAAGCTAGGAAAAGCCAGCAGCTAAATAAAAGCTAAAAACTCCTGAGGTACTCAGGAGTCACTGCTACTCTTTGGGCTGTCTTCTGCCCAAAACAGTCACAGAGTAGGGTTACATTCACAGCATAAGCTGTAATGCAAAACAGAACATAAGGTGAGTGGGTGATATTTTTTTCCAGCCAGCTCAAAACATGCCAAAATGCTGGAAAACAATCCATTTTCTTCCATGTTTAATAAAAAGCCAAGCTCCTACCAAATTCCTGGCCTTATTTTCTTCCATGAACCAGCACAGAAGCTTCTGTCTAAATCCCAAATGCATCATTCATGCTTTTGAAAATGGAGTGCTATAATTCCTCACATAAATATATTAGAAATGTTTAAAGCAGAAATAAAACGTTTTGTGAAGAAAACATTACTCCCATCTCATGAATGAGAAAAGAAAGGAACAAAAGATGAAAAAGACTCCCCAAATGATTGGCAGAAATGTAAAGATTGATTTTTATTAAACAGAAACTTGATTAGCAGTGTACGGGAAAAAACTAACAGGATATCAAAAATTGATTTTTCAGGGGATCTCGATCTAAAACCTGATGCTGAACTTGAAACACAGAACAAGAGTTCTGTGTGCCTTTAAAAATTTTGGATATGACATCCAGAAACTTCTAAACAATGCTGTCAAATTATAATAGAACCTGGGTGGGCTGCTACAGGTTTGCCTGGGTTCAGGAGAACACGTAGCTAATGTTATGGCCGGTTTGGAGAACCTCCAAATCCCACCCCTGGATGGCCCTGCCCACCTGCCTCTCCCCTTCCAGGAATCTCCACTCGGCCCATTTTGGATGTGAAGTAAGTGCAGGGCTCACATGGAGGCTCGGAGAGCGGGAAAAACAGGTCTCCCGGGAGCTCCGGAGAGCCTCCGGAGCCCGGGGAAGGCAGTTTTCACCCTCCCAGAGACTTGAGGAAAGCCTCCAGAGCCTGGGGAAGGCAAAAATGGGCCCTGTGTTGTGGTGCAGGAGGCCGACTAGGCCACGCCCACCCAGCAACTGGGCAGAGAACCCATTGCTGAAATTTTTGAAGCCCACCCCTGAATAGAACCAATAAAGCATCATATGCATCGTTGACAACAATAATGCAAACTGGTTTTTTTTTAATAATACAGAAATGATATACAGTCAATTTTGGTATTTCTTCTTGCTTCAACTTTTTTTTTCTTCGTTTGGAGTGCAGTCCCTGGTATACGGCTCAGAACTCAAATGCAGCTCTTGATTCAGAGAAAGGTGCACATTCCTGCTTTAAAACAATCAGCATTTGGCAGTATAGTAAATACTTTGTTTAATCTGTTAGCACAGGGGGGAAAACCTTTCAGCAAGACTCTTCTGTGCTCCTTTTGCCTTTCAGGCAAGACTAAGCTTGCCTGTCTCTTGAAGTTGCCCAGAATCGTGGCTAAACAACTTGCTTGGTTCAGGGGACACTGAGGACATTATGCACCTGGCAGACTTCACTGCTGCATGATTATCAGAAAAGAGAGTTGCAGCCCTGAATGTCAAATAGTCAAAGTTTGTTTGCAACTCTAACTCATTCCTGGCCAGAAGCTCTTAATGACTTTCTTGTAGGTATTGAATATGTCAGCAGGAATAGGAACAAGCGGCAATTGTATTTCACTGAAGTGACCAAAAAACTACTACAGGAACTAGAAGACAATAGGAGTCCCTCTCCTGTCTTTTTAAGGATAAATGGTGTTTTACAATGCAATGTTGAAACTGTAATGTACAACGTAGCTAAGACACTTGAATTTGCTGGGTTTTTATGATGCTAATGTTTTCAGATGCATTTTTTAGCCACTCTTGAAGAGTTTTCTTAAAGGAGACAACAATACAGGTAGTCCTCATCTTATGGCCACAATTGAGTCCAATTTTTTTGCTGCTGAGTTAGACATTTGTTAAGCAAATTTTGCTCCATTTTACGACCTTTCTTGCCACAGTTGTTCGGTGAATCACTGCAGTTGTTAAATTAGTAACAAGGTTGTTAAGTGAACTTGGTTTTTCCATTGACTTTGCTTATCAGAACGTCGCAAAAGGTGATCACATGACCAGGGGACACTACAACGGTCATAAATGTGAGTCACTTCCCAAGCGTCTGAATTTTGATCACTTGGGACACAGCAAAGGTCGTAAGTATGAACCAGCTGCTAAGCAACTGAATTTTGACCATATGATCATGGGGATGCTGCAACAGATGTAAGTATGAAAAAGGTCATAAGTCACTTTTTTCACTGCTGTTGTAACTTCAAAAGGTTACTAAATGAACTGCTGTCGAGGACTATCTATATAGGCTGCAAATTATTCTAGTCAAGAAAAAAGTGGCAGCCAGCAGCAAAATATATAGCTATAGGATGCTGCAAAGCTGAATATGAATAGAATCAGTTTGGCTATGATGCTTTTGCTAATCTGGAAAAAAAAAAAACCGCTGAAGATAAGAGGCAGTGACACACCGTATCATGTCCTTGAAGCAAGAGCTTTGGCTGCTTCAATGCAATCTTTCTACACTTTGTCACATGGGAAGAGACTAGAAAGCATCAATCTAGAAAGCTAGATTTACCAAGAAAAATATGGATAAACACAGAGGTTTTAGCTAATTGGGAAGGGGGAGTCTATTTCCACAGTTTTGACTATCTTGGAATAGAGGGAAAGCAGTGGAGAATATTTCTTTTGTGTTATACATGAAAATAAAGAAATGAAGCGGTAAATAGCGCCATTTTGCCTTACAGTCACTTCCCAGAAATAGGATTGTAGGCATAAGTATATGCATAAAAACATCTTTTAGGAATCCTTTTACAAAATTCATTTCATAAAGGGCTGTGGAGAATTGTATCTGAGGATTCTATCTAGGAGTTTTTAATTAACTAATTAATTGAAGAACTGAAACTGTAAGGGACCAAAATAAAGCCTTGCGGATTAAAATGTATAGATGCAAACAATTACAGCTAATAAACACCTTAAAAGTAATTCCAACTATCTGGCATTCAATTTACCCTTGTGAAAAATGATTGAAAAGAATCTGGACTAAATCAAGGACTCCTTTAATGGGTTCGTCACTGAAATGTAAGATTGTCTCAATTGATTGGATCACCTGAAGAGCTGGGGCCCAAAAGAAGCTTGAAATTCAGAAAGAAATAGCTAGCTAAGATCAGATGAAGAACATTACTGAGTGAAAGAAAATGGAAATTAAGTCACCACAGAGCTTGCTCCAGTGGGAGTGTCTGTCCCTCTCACACACACACTTTTCACAGGGGCCATTACACATGGAACCTTTTATTCCATTACATGTGGAATTGTGCTCTCATTCCAGAGGGTAATAATTACCATTTGCTCTATATGAAAAATTGAGGCCAAAAAGATTGTTGAAACTGCTTCCTATAAATTAGGACAACAAGAGGGAATTCTGGGTGAGAAATGGCTCAAAAAATGGTTTAGAAAGTCAAAAAACCCCTCAAAACCTTACTTTTTAAAGCACATCTTCTGGGTTCATTTTGGGTAATCAAAAGAATGTGTGTGTATGTACCTGGACCTCCATTCAAGAGTTATCAATCCACTTCTCCGTGTTGCTCCAATGGTGTCCATCCTGCAGAAACTCCTCTGTTTAGTTTCCTGATAAGCAAGGACCCTGATAATGCTGATGACAGGTCTGGCTTATGGAAGAACCAATGGGTTGAGGAGTTGATACCATTTGAACAACGTTGGGGTGGGGGGGGGAGGGTAGCACTTTTGCAAGTTTCGTTGCAAAGAACCGACTTTTAATCCTTTTACGTAGACTGCATCTTGCACACCCACTACTAAGCTTGTGAAAATCACACGATGAGGACCTCTCTGCTTTGCTGATACTCTAGAAACACATGCATGCACAGACATGCCCTGAAATCCTGGGAAGCCCACCAAGCGGTTAAGTCTCTAAGCACTTACAGCTGCTCCAGTCTTCAAGGAAAGGATGCAGAAACATACTTTGCTCACCAACAAAGGCCTGGCTGAATTGTTTGCACAGGAAATACACACACTGTTATATAACAAATACCACATGCCAAGATCTTTATGGAGTCCTTTGCAGGGCTGTGATTTGATGCTTTCCAAGTGTTTAAACATTACTCTATAATAACTCTTCGTGCCAGGGAGCCCAATTTAATATAAACTGTTTATACTATAATATCAGGTTATAGAAAAGTGCATTACTGTATTTAAATGAGTTTTGACCTGGTTTTATTTATTTAGGTTCAAATTCATCTTGCTATTTGCTTTTAATTTCTTGCCTTTTTTACCCCAGAGAAAAGTGGATTGCAGTATTCCCAAGAGTACTGTAACAGAGTCCCCAAGCTTCACATCTTACAGATTCACTCTTCACCATGAATGATCATAATTTGTACAGTTAACCTAGGGCAGGTTTTTTTGATAATGCCTCCTGTGTATCAGTGGAGTGATATTCTCTACTCCCTTGAAGATCTGCCAAAGGAAGCATTATTCAAACTGCCATTAAAAATAAATGGAGCAGATTATTTGGTTGCCAGGGAGATTAAAAAAAAAAAAGCTGCAGTATTTCTCTCTAATTTTAGCATTCATTTAAAACAAAACTTTCTGAAATATTCTAAAGCAGCCCAAGAGGTTAAAATAGCTTTCACAAACCTAATGCCTTTAATATATGATGGGCTTCAGAAGACTAGCTGGGTATCGGAGGTATAAATCTAATACGTGTGAATACCTTATTGGGGAAAATTGCGTTGTAAGGGGGAAAAACATAACAATTATTGAAGGTGATGTTACCATGTTTTTAGACTCTGTTTTCCATTCTTCTTATAGTTTTCATAAATTTAACTGTATTAGGAGACTGCTTTGACAATTGTAGCATTAAACTAACGATTTTTTGTTCAAAAATTGTATCAATTTGATCTTCATTACACCTACTTTAATTTGGAAGTTAATGCTGATTGGATTTAACCGGTTATAGGATGGTGGTGGTATGAGGTGTGGTGAGAGTTTCATAGCAGAAAAGGCTACATTGGCATTAAATCTCTTGAACAGCACTGGAGAAATTCAAAAGGCATTAATCCCAAATTATTATTATTTTTTTGCAATCAACCTTTTAACTGAAAAGGCAATACACCAACAACATGTGTAATTCTGTCAAGTTTTAAAGCACTTTATATTCAACATGAGATTACAAATCCTTAAAATAATCCTATAAACTAAAACAATATTATTGTCTACATGTTAGCAATTACGATAGGGGGCTAACTATGATAGTGTGATTTGCCTAAGGCTACTGAGCAACTTCCTGATACAGTGAAGATTGAAATCAGGAAGCCTTCTAGACCAGGGGTGTCCAAACTTGGCAACTTTAACGCTTGTGGACTTCAATTCCCAGCGTTCTCTAGCCAACAAGGCTGGCTGGAGAATTCTGGGAATTGAAATCTATAGGTTTTGGCAGCGGTTTGTTCTCCAAGCTTGCTGTTTAATTCCCAGACATTTCATTACCAGACTAGGTAACATCTTCAGTGGGATTTAGGGTGAAGTGTCTTGTTCGATTTCCTTCTATCTTTATATAGGTCCTGTGTGGTGTTGTGGTCAGGTCACATGACTGGTTGTTTGCAAGATGTGAAATTCAACTGATGAGAGGTGGTTGGTTCTGTCATTGACTGGTAGTTCGGATGGTCCGTTTTTTTATTGGTTCCTATGCTGGTTCTAATTTGATATGTTTGTGCCAAAATCTACAATGAGCTACTAATATTCTCCACAGTTGTGAAGTCTACAGGTCTTGTCAAAGTTGGACACTCCTGCTCTAGACATTAATACAAATGAGGCACTCTTCCCCATTTAAGTTCGTTAGGAGACCAAACCTATATTGGCTAGGAATCTGTGACTTATAGTCACAATACATCTGGAAGATGCCAGGTTGGGGAAAACTGTCCACATGAAAGTTGAGTCTGAAGCACATCACTAATTTGTAGATCTCTGTATCCCAGTGGTGGGATTGAAATAATTTAATAACTGGTTCTCTGCCCTAATGATTTCTTCCAACAACCAGCTCACCAAACTGCTCAGAAAGTTAACAACCGGTTCTCCCGAAGTGGTGCGAACTGGCTGAATCCCATCACTGCTGTATCCTCAGGTACGTGTATGTGTTTACTTATATACCTTGTTCTCTTTTGATAAATTCATATTATATTATAGAAGGGAAAGTTCTTGTAAACACATTGAAAGGCCCATGGCTTGAACAGGAGTTGGACTTGCAAAATGGAGTGCTGGACATTTTCAGAAAGAAGGAAAATAGGGATTTGATTTAATTTAAGATGTTGGCTAAAATGTTACCCTCACCATTACGGTCAGCATTTTTAGAACACTAGATTGCTGTAGTATTCCCTCTCCAGTGATAACTGATTGTTCTATTTATAATAACTTATGCAGGCTAAACAGACACACATTCAATTAAGAGTTAATTAGTTGGGTACAACAAATGCTTACAACACCATTAGCTCAATATAATCAGAAACACTGAAAAGTATAGTTTTTTTTCGGAGATCTCTCCCTGATAACGGGGGAAATGTCACTTTTAAAAAACAGAAGTAGAATAACAATAGACTACAGAAAAATAAGTAAAAACCAAACAAGCAAAGCCTGTATTCAGAGAACTGAATGACTCCTTAAGACTTTACCAGATTTAAGAGAATGGTTATAACAATGTGCTGTTTTCAATATTGATGATTAATTAATAGAGAGGAAAAAATAATTAGTATGAAAGAAAAGTACAGATTGTATCTTTCAGTACTCAATACTATTTTACAGTAATAAAGATAGTGAAGTGGGCTAAATGTTTGATTAAGTATTAGGGGAAAATATAAAAACATTTTCAGAAAAAAATATTTCTGAATAGTTTGCATTTATAAGCACGTGTATATGTATGCACATAGACACACTCTCTCTCACACACATACACATATATAAAACAGCAATATCTAAGCTGTAGCAAATCAAATGTGATGCCTTTTACCTGATATTATGTATTAAGACATTACATTTCTGACTTGAATATTTTTGTTCAGCATAAGGACAATACAGAGACATGCAAATCCATTACATTTCTTAACAAGCTTTCAACATACAGCTGGCTAGAAGCTTAATGATGCAGTTGAGCATCTTACCTTGAAACTGTGAACCTTCTCATATTTTGGAATGTGTTCGTTTTCTTTCAGAGTTGCTCTTCTGACAAGGGATGTCAGCTGCGAATAAGCAAAGAGTTTAAGAGGTTGCCAGATTGTCACAGATGACTTTTGCAAGCCTAGCCGCATTCCCAAGGCTGCTATCAATAAATCTCTTTGACGGCTCTCCTGTTTCAAGTTGTGAACAGCAACTCTATTAGCTTTTTGCCCTGACCAGGACTCTTTGGAGGGCATTTTAAAAGAGGCAGGAGAGAAGAATATCCCACACAGGGGGGAAAAAAAAATCACCACACAAAACCCTAACCCCCTTGATACTTATTTCAAATAGAACGAAAGCAAAAGAAAAGCAGTATCACCCCCAAGTCAAATTGTAGAGAGTATTGTAGTGTTGATACTACAGTTTTTTTTCATTTGCAGTAGACTTTAAAAAAAAAAAAGCTTTCTAATTTAAGCTTGAAAACTTGTAGGTCTGAATAGAGAGTCACTGTTAACAAAAGACAGCCCACAGTGTCTTCATCCATTTACAAATTCATGTAGTAATTGTCAAATAAGAAGGACTAGGCTCCCCTCTCTCCTATTCAACCATCCTGATAGTGATTTTGTATCAAAAGATGTTCTCATACTGCATATAATCAGTTTCCAGTTAATAGGTCCTTGCTAACCTCCGTCTAGCAAAGGGGGTGGGTGGGGGGAGGTGGGCTTAAACTGGCAGCAATGTATCAGGATTGGTTAGATTAGGAGAATATGTAACCAATGAAAAAGCAGAAGAAGAATTTAAGCAGCGTGCCACTCAACTCTCTCATTCCCCCTCCCACATAAGGCTATCTTGCTCGCTCAAAAGAGAAGGAACAAAAAAAAAAAAAATCATCAGGACGATTATGAGAAATAAATGAGTCATACATCATTAGAAAATGGCATCTCTGCCATTTAAAGACTAAGGAGATTGCAGTACACTTTTTTTTCAGGCATTAACACTAAAGAGCTAGCTGAAAAAGCTTTGTATGATATGGATGATTTAAATGAAATGTAATAGAACGATTCTTAGCTTATTCATAGCTTCACACATGAAGTCATCTCCTCTGCTTTGTTTACAGTATACCCGTTTTGTGATATTCACAGCCCTTTCTTGCACTTCACTTAGTCCTTTTGTTATAAAACAAAGTAATTCACCGTGGTTTTCCTAGCCATTATATAATGATTCTCAATACATTCAAAAGAATGGGAAAGAAGGAATCCAATATTACTTGCTATATATTTAGCCAAACTTAATATATAAAAACGACTCTTGACTCAAATTTCCCAGATGTGTCAATAGGTTCCCAGGTGCTCAAAGGGAACACTATATACCCGTGATAGTGAACCTATGGCACACGTGCCCGAAGTGGCAAGCGGAACCATGTCATCTGGCACACGTGGCGTTGCCAGTTCTTCTTCCGGGTTTCTGGCGTGCATGTGCGTGCGACGATCAGCTGGCCTTTTTGCATGAGGCAGTGCTGGAAACTGGAAGAACTGGTCTTCTGTTTTCCTGCGTGAGCATGCACGTCGGCCAGCTGATCGTCGCGTGCACATGCGCTCCAGAAACCCAGAAGAGTAGCTGGCTGAAACCAGAAGTTCAGTAGCTGAAACCAGAAATTCATTTTCAGGCGTGCGCATGCACCCTGGGCAGCTCTTCTTCCAGGTTGTGGCCCAGACGCAGTGCCGAAAAGGTTTGCCATCACTGCCATATACATTTCCAACGAGCAGAAGAAGAAAGGGTAGCTGCATGATATTTTGCAAGCAAGCAAAAGAAATTAAAATAGCCTACAAATGGGATGATAATATTCATAAAGAAAGTGTTATAGAAGCTGTAACGCAATCCAAAAGATCCAAAAGATCAACTGGGCAAACAGAAATGAGTTCTTTTTGTTACAACATGGTCACTAAATGAAAAAAAAAATCCCCCTGTGCTTTTCAAAGCTTTGTCTTGTCAATGGGATTCTTATGTGAAGAAGCTGATCATGGTCAGACACTTTTAATCAAGCAGAGTTAATCTGCTTTTGTCAAATGATACTTTTTTCTCATTGTAAGATGTCGCTACAAAACAGAAAACAACACACCAAATCTTTGTACTCATGCACACATGTAAACACAAAATGCACCAAATCTAGATCACATTTAAATAGCAAGCTTATCTCTAAATTAATCCTTGTCCCCAAGAATAGTTGTTAAGTGGAAGTCTAAGGGTTTGTCATTCATTAATTTTTCATCTATATCTAAGAAAATACTGATAGACATTCCTGGACCATTTGCAACTAATGTGGCATAGTATGTACAGCACAGCAGAGCAAACCAATTTTAAAAAATGGGCAATACAGGTAGTCCTTGATTTATGACTGTAATCAGTGGTGAGATCTAAAATTTGTTACTACTGGCTCTGTGGGCATGGCTTTATAGGGGGGTAATGTGACTGGGTGGGCATGGCCAATTTTTGTTTTTTTTTACTTTTAAAACCATTTTTTCTACAACCTCTTCAGCGAAGGCTCTGAGATCCCAGCTGAGTTGCCTGATCGGCAGAGGCTTTTTTTCTTTTAAATTCCTCTGAGGATCAGGCAACTCAGCTTGGATTGTCAGAGGCATTTAAAAGAAAATGATAAAATGATTAGCGGCCTATATGCACATATCCTAATGTCCAAGCAATCTGAATGTCCAATATAGACATTCCTTTTCTGCAAGATGTAAAACTCATCTTTCATATGTGGTAAAAATAGAGATTGGTTGTAATAATAATTTCTTTATCACATTCATACTTGTATCCTGCTCTGTACATGGTTTCATAAAATTGCCCTGATTTTTCAGGGTAATATACTATTTTCTAGTTTGATAAGTAGGAACTAGCAAATTATTACTGAGGTATTTATGTAATTGGGCTGCGTGTTTTAAATTACTTAAAAATATCTTAAGCAACTTATATTTTGTTAGGTTCCTTTATTCCCATGGCAAAAACTATGTTTATATTTTGCTTGTTTTTTTCCCCTTGTTTGTTTAAATATGATTATCTTCAATCATATTTTATCTTATTGGTAGAAAATGTTTTCTGAATTCTGAAAATAAAATCTAGAGAATGCTAAAAAAATTGAACTCAACAATGCCCAGTAAGGAAAGACTGTTCTTTCATCAATCTAGGAAAGATTGGTCCAAAGCTAACAAGAATTTGCTCCACTTTCTCACAAGAAACATACAGATTTTGTGTGGAATTTTTCTAAGATGAAGCAACTCACTGTTACCAAAACTTCCACTAGTGTATTACACAATAGCAAAATCAGTTCCTATGAAACAGCAACTGAGCCTATTGAATCTGCAGGACAAATGGTAATTGACAAAAGTCATACTCTTCCTTTCTTTTAGTTAATAGGGGCTCTTTTCAAATTTGGTTCCACCCTGAAGTTGAATATGCCACGATAGGCTCAACCTCATGAGAAAATCAAATTAAAAACCAGAAAAATGTGTTGGTGAAAGAGTGTGAAATCTTTGCCCAACATTTAAAATGTCTGTGACTGCTTCATGGGGATACTTTTCCTTTCCAGATCCGTTTTTCAAACTATTTGCCTTTGAGCCAATATTAGGTTCTTAGTAGTTACTCCCAAGATGATCATCTCTATTTATAAACTCTCTTGAAATCTGCTTCAAAAGAAATGAGATTACACAAGATGTCTTAGGGTAAGCCACAAGGTGTGAACAAGTCTTGGAAATAATTCAGAAATAATTTGACTTTATAGCAGAAAGCCATAAGCAAGAAAGAAGGTTGTAAGAAAATTCTGGGAAGATGGATGCGTACATGCAAGAGATATAGAGAGAATCACTCTCCCTCTCCCTGTGTGTGTGTGTGTGTGTGTGTGTGTGTGTGTGTGTGAGTGGTGGGCTGCCCCTGGTTCGCACCAGTTCTATAGAAATGGTAGTAAAACCGGTGGGAGGCTCCGCCCACTGACATCATCAGAACGCTTCTGCGCATGCGCAGAAGTGCACACACGCGGCCCCGTTGCGAACCGGTAGTAAAGGTAAGTAGAACCCACCCCTGGTGTGTGTGTGTGTGTGTGTGTGTGTGTGTATGTATGTATGTATGTATCTGTGAAACCATTAGTTTGAAACAATAAAAGTGAACAGTTTCTGTTCTATTTGTGTGCGATAATTTCAGAAATTGAAGATGATATGAGATGGGAGAGGTTTTTGGACTTTAGAAATAGAAATGCAGCAATTAGTGCTTTATGTATGTATGCCTAGAGCAGTAATTCAATCTAGACTCAGTGCAATTCTGAAAAATTAATATTTCATTCAAATTGAAAATGTTCCTTATTACACCTATATAACATGGCAATTTTAACACAATCATCTTGAATGTTCAGAAATCAAGAAAAGTTGCGGACCACAGTAATGTCCACCAATGTGAACTGCTACAAATTAAAGATGGGAATTGGACTTATTATTAAAAAATGCCATGAAATTTAACAAATCAAACATCATCCTTTCCTGTGAAGATGCTTCACCCATATCAAATTTTTGTAGTGTTTTTCAAAAGCATATAAATGACCTTCACTAGGACAACATATTTGTATTGTAATTAAAATGGTTTAGGTAAAATAATCTGTTTTGTTCTTGAATCTTTATATTTAATCAGTCAATTTATCCTTTGCTAGTGAGTGGCTGGTCTTCCCCAAATAAATGCATAAAATTATCCATTCTGTGTTGTATGAAATTGTTACTACACTGTCATCTTCATTCTGCAATGAAATGACCTAGTTTTGCCAGTTGTTTTAAATGATATCCAACCAACATGCTGAAGGATTATGTCCTATTATTTTTTACAAACAGAAAGTCAATGATTGTCTTCCATAGACAGATTCTATTGCCTTGTGGGAATGCAGAAGGTCATATGCTCTGAAAAGAACCCTTCCTGTAATATGGGAAACTGATGCAGTTCATGTCAATAATATGTTGCCTAGATACATGGTGTAAGAAGCAACTGCACGAACCGTCATGCCTATTGGGATATCAATATGAAATGGCCACTTCCTTCTCTCAAATAATTATCTCTATGCTCGAATTTCAAGGGGATCAGGTGAGAGCCCGTGTAACATGTCGATAGGCTCTTAAATACCCTTACCTGATGGAGGAGTGAAAACATTCGGCTCTTACGGATATCTGATAGGTAATTAATGGATCAAGTAATTTGGTCCCAAAGAGTTTGAAATTATATTGGGAAACTATGTATGTACAGAAGGTATCCTGTTGAAGGGTCATGCAATAGGGCACTGCTTTTAAAGGCAAAGAGCATGAACGAGAATTGAATTTGGCCTTTCCTACTCCAGCACTCTGGTTCTATTTGAAAACTCTATGCCAGGGGTCCTGAAACTTTTTAAACAGGGGGCCAATTCATGGTCCCTCAGACTGTTGGGGGGCCGGACAAGCTGGGTGGAGATGGCTAGGTCATGTGACTAGGTGGGCATGGCCAATTTAATAGTCCATTAAACAATGCACACAAATTAAACTTTAATTTGTTTTGCTCATGGGGGTGTTTTATTTGCTTTTGTTTGCATGTTGCTCTTTTGGTTGACTTTTACTAGATCATTTTTTCAGTTGTTTAGAAGTCTAGTGGTCCACTTCAGAAAACTCAGTTTTGCAGCAATTCCTCTCAGCCCCAAGGAGCTTGAGAAATCTGTCTCTCTCTCTCTCTTCTCTCTCTCTCTTTACATCTCTCTTTTTCTGTTTCTCCTTCTCTTTCTCTCTCTCTCTCTTTCTGTCTATCTATCTCTCTTTATCTATCTTCTGGAGGTGGGGGAGGTGAAAAACAGGTAGTTTTCGCCCGTTTTTTGGCCTCCTGGGGCGTCTGTGCACCCCGTTTTTCACCTCCCCTGCCTCCAGAATGTCTCTGCAGGCCAAAATTGTTGGCCTTACCTTTCAGTTCCAGCCAGCGGGGCTAACGAAGGTAAGTCCTGCACTTTGCCGAAAGGTGGGCAGAGTGATGTGGGCGGGGCAGCCTCATGATCCAGATTAATGGCTTTGATGGGCCGAATGCGGCCCATGGGCTGTAGTTTGAGGACCCATGCTCTATGTTTTTGTAACAAATCAGATTTGGACAACTGCTTCTCACCCCATCCCACTCTATTCTGACTTTAGTCTTGCAAAACAAGTGATATCAGAAAGATATTGGCAGCTGAATATTTTTTTCCTTCTTAAGTGGCAGCATCCCTTTTGTCCTTATTTCTCTGAATAAGAACCAGCCAGATTAAACTCTGCATGAATCCAGATCCAAGGCTGACTTTTCCTAGGAGTCAGCACTATGCTAAACAGGGACACACACAAAAAAATACCTGATCAGATCATCAGCTTCATCCTCCCCCCCCCCCAACCAAAGCCCTGTTTGATGAAACAGATTTTCTCTTGAAGCAGCTGACAAACAGCGCAAGGCTGATTAGACTGCAAGGTGCTGCAGAGATGGAATATAAGTAGCTTCAAAGATAAGGGTGCCTCGTAATTAGCTAACAGGGCTGGGCAGAGCTTTGACAGAGTCTTCACTTCAGCAAAGCTTTGACTGAGACATCCCTTTGAAGCAGCTGGCAAAGCAACATGCCTCCTGCTTCTAAAGACTGAAGGAAAAATATTATGTGGCCTTGTTTTTGTGATATTTGGATGCTGGAACTGCTAGTCAAAAGAAGGCAGCACTTGGGCTTCCCCTCCCAAGTTATGCCCCTTTGTCAAGGAGCAATATTTTTAGGCCCAAAGTAGACAAGTGTTGAGAGAATGTAGATAATTTGCAGAAATAAGCAAATTTGCTTTAAAACATATTTTAAAAAGTTATTTAATAAAAATATCCGTGTTATCTATACCTCCCTCATTAGGCAGATGTCTAAACCATCAAAGAGATTTAGCGGTGGTAGTAGTAGAACAAAAGAAAAATAAAGGGCAAGATCTCTACAACAAGGAGGACCTGCAACAGCTTCCTACAAACACTCTGCTCCAACGTTTCCAAAGCATTTGCTTTGTTCCTGGAAGTACCAGAGAAATAACTAAGACTCTATCTGTCTCTCTCTCTCCCTCCCTCCCCTCAGTGTGTGTGTGTGTGTGTGTGTGTGTGTGTGACAAATCATCTCAATGATGCACACTGTGTCAGCACCACCTCTGCAGCGCAAAATTCCATGTGAAAGGAAATTTTGGCCACCCCCATAGATCTGCTAGCTAAGCTTATCTCCTTTTATGTTAAAAAAATAGCTGAATAATTACATCTGCATGATTCTGAAGGATCACCTTTCCAATTATGAAGGTATCCAGATATCCAGCGCACAAGAGCTTTTTCCTGGTCCATGATGTAAGCCATTTTTTTCAGGGGGAACTGCTCTGGTCCTGTTCCCCTTTTAGTAGAGTAGCAAAAATGCTTTGTTTTCACTTGACTTTTAATCGTTTAACACTTTTTATTCTGTGTGCTGTAGGAGGCAACCTCTGGGTGTTTCATTGAATTGGAAACAGAATGAAAAGAAAGAAGTGTTGAACTGCAAACTGGCACTTAACTTAATCTTTTTTTCTGGTCTTGAAAGTGGTCTCTACTTGTCAACCAGGTATCTGAACTTATTTATTTGATTTTTATCCCACTTTTATTACTTTATAAGTAACTTGAAGTGGTGAACACACATAATACTTTTCCCTCTGGTTCTGAAGCTCTGCCCCACCCACCTTGCAGTTGTGCGACAGCACTTCATGTGCTCAGCAACCAGCCTGTAATGACAGCTGTTTGCAGTGTCCCACAGTCACATGATCACAATTTCTGGCATTTTTGCCCAAAATGCCCCATAGCAGACACAATGGGTTTGCTTAACAACTGAGAATTCATTTAATAACGATGGTGATTTGTTTAACAACTGCGGCAAAAAGTCATAAAACTGGGTCAATCATGTCATGACCTGCTTTATGACCATCACGGCTCACTACGGTAATGAGCAGACATCATTATGGTCGTTAAGTCAAAAACTACAGTACCTGTATTTGCATTTTGCTTCTAAAAATTCTTGGTTTGAAACACCATCTTATTGGATCTACTGTTCTTTGATGGCAAACAAACACCATGTTTCCTTGTCTTATATTTTTTTGAACCCCGAAATAAGCGCTTGGCTTTATTTTCGGGGGGGTCTTATTATTTTGGGGCACATGGAGCAAGATGGGGCTCCTCTTGCGGTCTTACCTGATTTCCAGCTATGCATTTAAATATTTTCAGGGAGGGCTTATTTTCGGGGGGAGGCTTATTTTAGCGCCTGCGCTCAAAAGCCCGATTGAGCTTATTATCAGGAGATGTCTTATTTTCAGGGAAACAGGGTAGTAGTATTAGTTTTCCTTCATGATATTGGACACCTTTACTTCTACTATTTTTAATAAGTAGTATTATTAAAGTCAGTTTTTGTCAATATCCTATGCTTTTAATAAAACAGTATTAAAGGGCAAAGAAGAATCAGGAAACTGTAGCTTTTGTGATTAAAAAAGCAGCCGTCAGAATGAATTTTTTTTTCATTCTATTTATCATCTGATTACATATGTATATCTTTCATCCTCAGTAACCTGCAGTAGAATTTACTGTCTTTCAAGGCAGATGAATTAAATGATGAAATATTTTTAAGACTTGGAAAAGTATAACTTTAAATGAATTACTTACTCTTTTTTCTACTATGTCATTGTCTCCCGCAGAATCTTTGCCATCAACTATATCTCTCACAGCCACAGGATGCTTCTTGTTTGCTGGCTCCCTGTTTAAAGTTGTATATCCTATGTGTTCATAAATTGGATTTATGGTCATCTTGGCAATGTATTCTGCTGCCTTGGTTTCAATATAAAGGGTGATCAATCCATCTGTCACCAGGTCGTGGATAGACTCAAAACGTTTCTCTCCAACAAAGTGTTTTCCATCATAGTAGAGTCTGAAGTTTCTAGTTTGATTTCCAAATCTGCCTCAATGGAACAGAACAATACATATATACATTAAAAATAGACAACCCTGGGCACATAGTTTTCTAAAAAACTAAGGTTAGTACGTTCTCTTCATCAGCTTCTGCTACTTTGTCCAAATCAGTGTCTCATTATAACCACTGACCTAAAGTCAAAGAGATGTTCGGTTCTGAAAAGACGTGATTTGTTACTTAATGATCTCGAAAAGAAATTGACATGCACTTTTTTTTTCTTAAAAAAAGTGTTTTGTTTTTCAGTAAAAGGAAACATTGCCATAATAGAGATTTTTCTTTTGCAAAATATTAGTGCTAAAATCTTATGTAGATCTATATTTTTAACACTGTTGTCTTTTTGTAGGAAAAGGTCATATAGATGGGGTCAAGTTCAAAAGCAACAAGCTATAACAGACTACTCATGGGACAGTGTATAGGTCCGTGATGGTGAATCTTTTAGACACCGAGTGCCCAAACTGCGCGTGCATGCCCAAACTGAAAGGTGCGTGTGCGCATGCAAACACGCGGACATGCATGTGCAAACACACTGACATGCACACATGCACAGCAGAGACCTGAAGACTAGCTGGCCGGCGGGAGGCAGGGCATCCCAATACCGGTAGCGCAGCAACAGGTAAGATCTTTTTCTTTTGTGACCTTCTGTTTTGTCGTTTGCAGGGAAACAGAAGCTCACGAAAGAATCGCCATGGAGATCTGACCTGGGGCAACGGCACACGTGCCAGCCGAGAGGGCTCTGCGTGCCATCTCTGGCACGCATGCCATAGGTTCACCATCACGGGTCTAGGCCTATGAAAGCTTATTGAAGAAACTTCTCCATTTGAACATAATATGCTTTTGAAGTTCTATCAAGAAATCTTATTCAGATTTTCATTTGTAGTTTAGAAGAATCTAAATTCTAAATTCTGTCTGTAATATTAAGGCAAATATGATTTAGGCTTTTAAGTTGATTTCCAAACCTGAGCTCAGTAAATGTAGCCAACATCTCAAGTCATGAATGAACAATTTCATCAGCTGTTAATACAGGTGATGTTGTGTAACCTGTTAAGAGGTTCCTTTAATAGCAGGGGTTGAGGATACATATTAACCACAAGCTTAGTGATCTATTTCTTAAGGATAATACCGCCATGGTATTCTTAATTTTATCACCTGAACTGAAATAATCTGTGGTCAATGAGCATGGTAATATTTTTTTACCTTGCAACGTTTAATTTTTTTTTCATATTTAATTTTTTTAAACATTGTATATGAAGATTGTAACAATGTTCTGAATGTGGCAGATTTGAGGCACTATTAAGCAAGAACTTTCACTGCTGAGGAATAAAATCAGAGAAGGAAAAAGCACACTCTCGACTGACAATTACATGAAAGTATCTCACTCCAACACAAGCCTATGCATGCACACATATATATTTAGTGAAAAGACTGTTTCTTCTCCAAAGTATTTGTTCTGTATGCCATTCAAGTTCCAAACTATAATTCCTGCTCTTTTATCTACTAAAGTGGAAGCTTTTTTAAAAAAGTGTTTGGCAAATACAGCAGAGAAATTGGAGATTTCCCCTCAGATAATTTACCTTTGATCTGGCTTATTGAATTGGAAGATTGTAAAGAATAAGAGCATCCTCAGCCTATCCAGGGAATATAGTTTATCAGAAATGTTGCAAGTGAAGTCTTGAGCATCATATTTCAAGTTATAAATGGTATGGACAATGCTATTATTAAATAACCCCAACAATGTTGCTATTTCCTAAATCAAATATCTATTTCCAGAAAGGTTTAATGTTCATTAGCTCTGTGTATATCAGTGTGTATGTGCCCCTGTGTTTTCATTAGTTCATCAGCTCAGATCAAAGAGTAGTATATTTTCACTGAAAATATATTGGGGAGATGGCTTATATTTCTTCTTAAAAATAATATTTTTTAAAAGTAAAGAAACAGACACCCAAATTAGCTGTGATCTTCAGATTAATGATTTAGTTTTTGAAGAAGATAAATATGGATTTGGTAAAATAAAATACGTCAAACCATTAATCTATTGGAAAAGACATATATCTTAGTAGACATGGCATTGAAGGACAAGTATTGGATTGTGGTATTTGGAGACTCTTGTAGGTATATGGCGTATTTGTTTTGCTGCCAATATTGGTTATATCAAGACGCTTTTGTATATTTGTCTTTAGGCTGCGAGTCACCCAGAGTTAGGCAGTGTCCTGGCTGAATAAAATAATAAAATGAAATAATAGAATGAAATAATAAAATAGTTTGCATTAGTTCCCCAATTTTTCTCAGTTGATGTTTCTACCATTGATCCACTATTGGTTTACATTAGATTTATTTAATGGATTAGAATCTATGATAAATACACACACACGTACATATAAGTATATTAAATGTACTATACAATATATATTACTACCAACTATTATTGACAAATTTTCACCATCATTAACACCAGATAATAACAGCTTTAATCATATTTTATCTGAATTAATTTAAGAAAAGGGTTTTTTTGCCACCAAGAAATATAACTATTCCACATTTGGAAATCTTATTATGTCATTTAAGAAATGTAGAAGCATTGTGACAGTTGTGTTTATTAAACAGGAACGTTAAGTATATATAATTGTCTATACTTTATATAATAAAGACTATTAAAAATATCAGAACAGAAATGTATCAAAGACCTTGACATTGTCTTCAAGACATTTTCAATGAATACCTTGTGTGTTTATTTGCAAGTTAAAATGAATCTCTTAGCTGTATTAAAAATTGCTTTCAATTGCTGTCTGGCTTTTATAGCTGATCAAAAGAATGGACAACTGCCCATAAATTGGAAAATGGCATTCTGGCTTAAAAAAAAATTGAGTCCTTGCATCCTGAGTTTCTGATCAAGCAGTGGGAGTCAAAAGGATTTAGAGACAAACAATGTGATTGCCAAATTCCTTTTTATTTCAATGGAAAAGAGCAGAGTGTAGGGTGAAATGACAGCAGAAAAGGCCTGCAGGAAGAACAGAAATGAAATGTTACGGTCTCCTCCCACAAGTTATTCCAACTGGGGAGAAAATTGGCCATAGGATGGGAATAAAAGAGAGGAAGTGTTTCATACTTCTCCTGCAAGATTTTTGTTTCTGTAAGATATGGCTGTAACTTGTATTACTAAATGCCATGAAGACTGGAAAAGTAGGAACCTTGAGGTATTTCCCCCCCCTCAATGTTTTCCTATAACACAATAACGATCTGAAACGAGAGAGAGAGAGAGAGAGAGATGCGGTGGGGGAGGGAGATTCAAAAGATGAAGTTTTATGGTCTGGTCTGTCACATTGTTAATGACAAAAAGCTCAAAACTTCAAGCAACCTATCAACAGAATGGCTTAGTCAGGCTCAGAAACAATTTACCCACTCTGGCTGCCCCAGGTACAGATACTTCAACAAGAGGAAGAGTTACTGTTGCATCAAGAGGGCTTGGAATGTATTCCATGATTTCTAATTGGGGCGCGCATGGGCATGGATTATATGACATACAAAAATCGACAGAATATGTATAATTATAATTCAAATTTTCACAAATGGCTAAAATAGCATTCTTTTTACCCTGCAACATTTCTAACAACGTAAGAATGAAATGCTTATGTATGATTTCTACGTTCTCCAAATTTGTACAACCTTTCCAAATTCATTCATTCTTGGTTCAATTCATGATATCATTATTCCAGGAACATTAGGACGGAGTAATTTACCTTTTTACAGCTTTTGAAATATCTAATAAAATCTGATTGTTAATCAAGGAACACAACATCTGTCTTCATCTATTTTTATACAGATTTTAAAGCACAATAATTTTGATACTCAACTATTGGCAAAACATGGATGATCACATCTGAAGGTCTTCAACTTTGCAATCAAATATTAATCTACCACAGGGAATAATGCAAAAATCAGGCGAGGAACCAATTGCAAGAGCAGGTGCATGTTAATTTAAAATATTCCCTTGTTCCCTTCCCCACCCGACTCCATTTTAAAAGAAATTGATGTGTCTTTATTAGTTGAACAAGTGATCAAAGTTACTGCCCCATCATATATCAAGGACAATATCTATTTGAATGCTATGTATTTTTGCATGCTCCAAAATGAATTAATATAGAAATAAAAGCTTTATATGTTGCTTCCCCCCCCCTTATTTTTGGGAGACTTGTATAATGTACAACCCAACCATCCATTCCCCAAATGTGAAGATGTAAATGAACTCTAGAATGTCTTTATCAACTGTTCTAATTACTAATATATTACACTAGATTTAAAATTAAACTCTTGTTTTTCAATGATCTGTTTTTAGTTATGTTTATTACCTGTCCCCAAAGCATTATATTGGTGGTTAAAAGTTTGTGAACTCTTTTGAATTTTCAGTACTGCTGCATATGACCTAAAACATAATGTATTCCACTCAAGATGAAGTGTATTCCTACAACTAGATGAAGAGAACCCAGTGAAACAAATAAATCAAAAAAATTATTCATTCATGTATCAAGAAAAATAATCCAAAAAGGGTTCACAGACTTTTAAGTACCGTATATAACCTATGTGGTACTGAAGGGAAACTGAGTTGCTAAGCAGTCTTGGCTTTTCCAGCAAAGGCAGAAGCCAGCTTTCTCCCATAGTCTGAAGATCCTGCAGTCTTGCTAATCAATTTGTTGTTCAGAATATGCCCACTTAACTAGAATAATTTGAAAATTATTTTAGAATAATCTCATTTTTATTTTCACGTTAGCTTTTTGTTTTACGTTTGTTTCAATATGAAATTCAGTCAGTATCCAATTAGTCTCAGTGGAAACAGGACTTGCCCATCCTAGCCTGCACTATTGGGAGGAGTCAACAGAAAGGGAGGAGTCAAGTTTTCATCTATTAATTTTTAAATACTGCTGGGTATCTTAAATGAGAAGTACAGATATATAAATATTTTTGGAGATTTTAAAGCCATGGGTGAGGAGTTGGGAGAACTTTTTCTGATTTTTCTTTAAAAAAAAAAAGAAGAAGAAGAAAGTTGTAGGAAAACTAGAAACACATGAAGTACTTATAAGTGTACATTCTTTCCAGATTTAAGTTCACTTTGCTATTTTAAAAATATAAGCTGCATTTTGTATACTTGGGTTTATTCATATAATTATCTCGTTCTACATGTCTAAATTATAAAAGTATAATTTAGACAGTATTTTATGTACTAGTTTCTTTTCAGTTGATCATAAATAGAAATATAAACTTTAAGAAACTTATTTGTTGATTTGTCAGTTTGACAATCTGGTGAAAACTAAAACTGAAGACAGAACAAGTCAAACATGATAACGAGACAGAGTTATGTACTGTATTCCAATTTTTCCACATTTTACATGATATTGAAGCAAAATAGTTGAGAATGGGGAAAAACAAGAAGATTCATTGCACAAAAATTGTGGTATTTTTATGATGCCTCTTCAGTTTTATTTTCTGAGCTAACGCTACAATCAGCAATTTATTTGGTTCGTTTGGCCAAAAACAACAAACATTAACAGTTGCTGCTTCATTTGCAACAAGAGACCTCTTATCCCCTTGATAGACTTGTAATACTGATAATCAAAGTGCATATTAGGACAAGTTTCTCTACTCTACTCTTTAGTGGCTGAGTACAGTGTTAATTTTTTTTAATTAAATGCTTCCTTTACAAATTATAAGAAAGCATTTGGGAGGAATAAAGGATAGCAATATATCATAAATTTGTCCTATTATGTTCTTTAATCTAAAATAAAACATTTCACTTGAATGGCATTTATTATATATCTGATAATTATCTATTAATTATACTCAAAGCACAAAACAAAAGTAAAGAAATTCTACTGGTACTGAAAAACTGAAGTACATATATGTGAAAAATGTGGGGTGCTTTTTTTTTTTTTTTTTTGCTAGCTATAAATGAATTCTACATTAAAAATTGCTGCTATACATACCCTGAGTTCTTACTTGGTACAGAGAAAAAGAACAGTGGAACACTCTAAAGCTGCTCTCAATAAAAATAATCATTTTGCAATATCAATTAGTAGCACGTCAAGGCTTCATACACAGTCAGTTGGAAGAGCAAGAAGCAAGTGCCTAGACCAAGTTAGGTCAAAAGTCAGAGAGACCAGAGCAGACCTGTAGATGAGTAAAGTAGATAGGTTCCAAAAGTTGGAAACCTAGGGGAGAAGAACAGAGTGAAGGATGTCACAAAATTCTGTATAGCTACTCTTGCAAATAACTTAACCAGGCTGAAGAACCAAGCCTAAACCCACAAGTATATGATGGCAGTCAGTTTCCTGTCAGTAGCCCTAATCACATGCCCTGGCTCAGCTTTGATGCATTCTACCCAATCTTCTGTTGTGGTATGTCACAGCTGCAAAACAAGTATCAAGCCAATAGGTCCTTCTGCTTGAGAGCTTCCTTAGCAGGCATAAGGTAAAATTGGGGCTCTGTTGCCGGGATATTCTTTGGTTTGAGTCCCTTGGTGCCTTACAGTCCAATTCTTTTCATTTGTGGGTACTAACTACAGTATTTCCTGGCAAAAATACTTACTAGAGGAAAGTGATGTTGCCAAAACCTCATAGCAACCCCACCATTTGAGCTTTCTCTGAGCTATACAATTCTCTTGACTTCAGTTGAAGTGGGCAGATAGATACTTGTTTTGCTGGAATGGATAACTGGATAAAATATGTCCTAAATGTTTTGGACATTTGTAAGGAAGCCTGGTGGCTTGCCCTATATAAAACAAAAGAAAAAAAACCCTCAAATGCATTCATAAAATGATCCCAGCGGAGCTAGAGGGGAGCAGGAAGGGAAAAACTGTCAAAATGCTTACTAAATGCTTACTGAGATAGAGATTGAGGCCCTTTTCTTCTTTGAAATATTCCCTTTTCTGCAAATAAAAAAAAAAAAAACTCAGCAGGAATGAGCCTTGCTGAAATATATTATTCAGCCTCTGAATCTCTTGCTAGTAATTGCTAAAGATGTGGGGGCAGGTGGAAGTATGTTGCTAACATAACAGCAAAGGATGATGTAGGAGTTCTGGCCAAAACAAGGCAGAAATTATAATAAATGACAGACTGAAGTGGGTGTCAGCAGCAATGGAAAGAAGAACACAAATGTAGCAAGAATCACATGTGAAGAAAAAGAGAAAAAGTAGTCAGAGGGAGATAACCGGACAGGTAATTCATTCTTTATTAACTTTTAGAAAATCTTTACAAAAGTAGGCTAACACACTAGCTATAGTATTAAAGCTCTATATTGCAGAATGGAAGGCACACAGAACTTTCAAAAGCCTTTTCATAGATTACACAGTAGCAAAGCTGAGACTGCCACAAATTTGCACTTTTGTAAGGAAATGCACCCTAAAAATTGTTAAGCATTTCGAAATATAATTTTATTACATACCGAATTTGTTATGTGGTTGATTAGTGAAGTATTGTGCTGGCGTAGAACAATATACATCTGACATGTTTAAATTCTAAAGTGTCCTCAGAGCTACCTTCCGGTATATAATCGTAGGACTCTGCTATCTTGTAGAGGAAAAAGATAAGAGAAAAGAGAAAGAAACTCCAACGATGTAGGGTGAAGACCCAGAATAACCTCTGAGAACATCAGGTAAGAAGGGTTACCCTATCAGCAATAGCAGCTATCAGCTACGCTACAGCATTAGCTGTTACCATATTTATTTATTTATTTATTTATTTATTGGTTCGATTTATATGCCGCCCTTCTCTGGAGACTCAGGGCGGCTTACAATGGGTTAAGCTTTTTACTTTTGTATATACCTGCTTAATAGGGCTTTCGCGCCCCCCCCCCCAGCGGTGTTTTTTTTAATACAAAGTCAACTTATTGCCCCCACAAACCGGGTCCTTATTTTACCTACCTCGAAAGGATGGAAGGCTGAGTCAACCTTGAGCCTGGTGAGATTTGAACTTGCAGTAATTGCAGGCAGCTGGTGCTACTTAAGAGCACTTTAGTCTGCTGCGGCACCAAGGCTCTATATGAGCTATAACAGCCATCAGTCTCTCCTGCATACAAGGAGCATGTCTGTATTTTTTGGAGGGTTGGCATATAACAAAATTGAATCCAAAATGGAAGATTGTAAGGGATATGCCAGAGATATAACACAAATGGGACACTGCAGCAATAACAATCCAAAACATATGTCAAGAACTTTCCTGCCAAATTACACTTATAAACCCTCAATCTCCTGGGTTCCCTTCAGGAAAAAAAAATACAATTTGACTTACATTGTAGACCACTTATGGCTTTATGAAGCCCCCAAGAAATAAGTGGGGAAATATATTTTTGTGAGTTCTTAGGGAAGAATGGATTGGATATGGTGAGAAAGAGTACTGTTGAAGTACATCCAGAGGGCCATTCTTTTATTTCTGAATTTTATATCATCCAACTACCAAATACATCTGGGAGAAAGAATTTAGGCCTGGACATATAATTCTGTTTTTTGTGTTTTTAACCTGACACATCAGCTAGAAATATCAACAGATTTTTTTTGGACTACTATGGCCAATCACTGTAGTTGCCTGTAATCTTCCTAGATTAAGAAGTAGCTGCTTTAGGAAAATACATTTGATATGGATTAGGATTTAAGAAGAAGAACATCATGGCTTCAAAATCGAAGGGACTGGTTTGGACAAAACTCAGCAGCACTTTTTCATGCGGCTGTTGATAAAAATAGGATCCCCAACATGATTGCCAACATCCGATGATGGATATGGCACAAGAAGAAAAAGATTCCTAAATCCTAATCCATGCTTTAGGATTCCTACTTTATTATCCAGGCCTAAAGATCAATATTCTTTTATTCTCCCCACACCCCAGCAAACAGCCACTTCTGTTCATGGCTGTTGCATCTTCATGTTATGTTCCCCTGCCTTCACCCTCCCTCCCCACTCCAAATCATAGAGCTCAAAGAGTTTACTTCTATTATGGCCTTCAAACCAAGCTTCCTTTTATAAGTAATCTCTATTCCCTCTCCTTCAGTTATTTTCCTGGACTCATTTCTCCAGCTCTCTAGCAAATCCGTATCAGCACGTCTCCCTTTCTTTCATGGCCTCGTAAGGACACAGTTAAAACTCTTCACGTGAAAGGATTCCTCCCCAGCCCAAGCCCTGTTACTTAACTCAGCGGTAGCCTATCTCTGCATCATTATCCTCAGCAGTTACTGTTTGCTAATATTCCGTGTCACTTGGGGAACAGCTGAGAGGAATCATTTGCAGCAAAAATTAATCAGCATAAAAGCACCTTGCCTTTAATCTCTTTACAAATAAGTCTTGAGTGTCAGGGTACTCCTTATATTAAAAAATTCAAATGAAGTTTCCAATCAAGTGAGTTTTCCCATGTCACATTGCAGTGTCGCCCCCCCCCTGTAACGCAACCGTAGGCCTTGAAGGGAAAGCAACCATGGTAACCAGCTAAACACTGTTGAGTTGAAGTGGCAGTGGCGGCAGCAGCAGCAGCCATCATCTCCAAAGAACAGAGAGTGCTGCTGCCCTTCAACGCCTCCCACTTCTATTTCTCTTGGCTTTCCTTTTTATCTTCTCCCTAATTAAACAAGTTTCCAACCACAAAATTGACACTGGAGATGATGCGCTATTGTTGTTATCATCTGTTATAGGCCTTGGCATTAAGCAGGCCCTACTGTTTAGTTGACTTTAAAGGCAGATTTAATACCCTCTGGAATTAATTAGAAATTTCCTGTCCCTTTTAGCTGTAAGGAATTTCTGATTTACATTAAAATGTTTTCTCTTATACTTTTATTCTCACTTCTAGCACGGATACCTGTGCAATAATGAGCTTGGGCTACATTTTCTTTTGTCTTAAAAAAACCCTCTTTTTATTAAACTTTGCTTCTGGGATGCAGTCACTAACTTGCAATATTCTTATTTAATATTAATATTTAATAATACATATGCTCTTTTTAAAAGCTAAAAAGATACCTTACTCCTTCCTGGTTCAATCATCTTGGGGGGGAGGGGGGAAATCTGAAAAAGTATATTTGCTTTGAATCCAGCCTGTTATAGCAATGTTGAGATCTACAGTATGCACTTTGCAGCAAATATTCATGTCTGCTGACCCTATTCTCTACAAAAGAGGCTTATCAGATTTGCTCACCTAGTCTAATAAAACCTGTTATTTGAAATACAATCTTATTTTTCTTTCAACTACAAGTGGATTTGGCTTCTCTTCTTTGGTTATTTTCAAATGGTCACTCTATCCATCTGATCTGCTTAAACTCAGTTGTTTGGACATACTTTTAACACAGCATTGCTGTAATATGAGAGACCATAAAACTGAAATGGAAAACTACTTTATTATTATCAAAAGCTACTGTCTGTGAAAGCTACCTCACACTAGTCACTAAAATCCATCTCTCAAAATAAATAACTTAAAACACTATGCTGGCATTTCGAAACTACTGGTTATGGGAGTGGAATAAGCACTTAATCTATGGACTGAGCACAAAGATGTAATATTAAAAAACAGGCTGGGGATAAAGAGGATACAGTGCTGCCTTATGTACATAGAACTAAAATCAGCATTTGGCTTTATAGGCAGAAACTTGAATTTATTTAAGCATTTTTACTCCAGTTCTTGACAAAGCTTGACAGATCTGAACTAAAATACATAAAAACATTCTCTTCAGAAAACAGTATTTCAAAATTCAGTCTTAAACAACACTAAAAATATTACTAGCAAATCTGAAAGACTCAAAAGCCATGGGAGCTGAAGTTATGATAAAGTTGGCCTACATTTAAGAAAAAAGGAGAAAAGCAAGTTTGGAATTCAGTAGGCTAAAGAAAGAAAAGTACTATAGAATGTCTACCTGGTTATATAAAAATATAATAGACATATTTATATGAGTATGTGAACAGAATATTTATTCATAATATATATTCATATATTCACATTACATACACGTATTTTCACATAACATTACAGTCTAAATGCCTAGTACCGTAACATGTTCCTGTTGCTATAAATTATTTATATAAGATTGCACTACCAGGTTTCAAGTACATTTTATTAATACTATTACCAATATTATTAGTAATTGATATGGCAAATAATTGAATGGCACAGTCTTATGAAGGAAGGAAAGGAAACACAAGACTCCAAAATGAAGAGAATGAAGTAGGGAAGTGGTGGAAGGGAAGAAAGCAGTTGCTTTCTGTTTCCTTCCTATTGGGAGGAAAAATTGGATTTGAAAAGATGGACATTCCAGCTGCCGAAGACTGTTGCTCAAAGATCAAACCTATTTGTAATTTACTAATGCATATAAGAAAGATAAAAGAATAAAAGAATAGTAGCCACTTAGTCAGCGGAGGTAAGCCTGTCAGCTGCAATACAAGAGTTTAGTTCTTCAGTAATATGAAGTATTACGAAGATGGCAAGTAAAATGGCTCACATTTGATAAAGCAAATTATTATTTATTCAGGTCAAGTTATATGGCTGTCTATCTCAAATTAAGAACTCTGGGAGCTAGAGAAAACTTCTCCACAAGCAACCCTTTCCCCACATAAAACAGCAGTTGAGGTATTAGTGACAATATAACCAATGTATGGCTCAACCCCACCTCCTGACCATCAGGACCAGGTTTTTAAGGCCTTATGGAAGGCCAACAGGGTGGGGCCAATCTGATCTCTGTTGCCTGTATAATCTAATTATGTTACAGGTACAGTAGTCCTTGACTTACAAACATTAATTTAGTGACTGTCTATGGAGATTCTCAATCATCCACGTCATGGTTGTCCCAAAGGTGCTTTTTCAAGAGGCAACTGGACTTTCTGGTTTTTCTTTGAAGATGTTTCACTTCTCATTCAAGAAGCTTTTTCAGCTCTGACTGGATGGTGGGTAATGGAAGGATTTATACTCCTTGCAGACAGCTGGTCATTTGCATTCTTTTAGCCGGTTGTTAAGGTCACCTGGAGGTTTATCTGTGTCCTCAGGGTCACCTGAGTAGTGCAAATGGATGTGGAACCTTCTTGGAACTGTTGAAAGTACTGTGTTGTAGATTGGAGATAGATGATAGTGACCCTGATGACAAAAATAAACCTCAAGGTGACCTTAACGACTCGCTAAAAGAATGCAAATGACCAGCTGTCTGCAAGGAGTATAAATTCTTCTATTCCCCACCATTCAGGCAGAGCTGAAGAAGCTTCTTGGATGAGAAGCTAAACATCTTCAAAGAAAAACCAGAAAGTCCAGTTGCCTCTTGAAAAAGCACATTTGGGATGGTCATTTAGTGACTGTTTGAAGTTACAAGGCACTGAAAAAGTGACTTGTCCATTCCTCACATTTATGACCATTGAGGCATCCCCACAGTTACATGATTTAACACTGACATGATTGGCATATTGCTTAATGCATTGTAAGCCGCCCTGAGTCTCCGGAGAAGGGCGGCATATAAATCAAATAAAAAATCAAATAAAAATAAAATATATTTATGAAAGTTCCAGCATCCTGGGGGGGGGGGTGTCTTGTGATCACCATTTTCAACTTTCCCAGCTGGCTTCCGACAAGCAAAATCAATACAGGTACTCCTCAACTTACAACAGTTCACTTAGTGACCGTTCAAAGTTACAACCGCACTGAAAAAAGTGAGTTATGACCATTTTTCACACTTACGACCGTTTCAGCAGCCCCATGGTCACATGATTTACATTCGGATGCTTGACAACTGACTCGCATTTATGATGGTCGCAGTGTTCCTGGGTCATGTGATCACCCTTTGCAACCTTCTGACAAGCAGTCAATGGGGAAACCAGATTTACTTAACAACCGGGTTACTATCTTAACAACTGCAATGATTCACTTAACAACTGTGGCAGGAAAAGTCATAAAATGAGGCAAAACTCACTTAACAAATTTTTCACTTAGCAACATAAATTTTGGACTCAATTGCGTTTGTAAGTTGAAGACTACCTGTATTTACTTAACAACCACAGTAAAGGCCATAAAATGGGGCGCGATTCATTAACAACTGCCTTGCTTATTAATGGAAATTCTGATTCCAATTGTGGTTGTCAGCCATGGACTACTAGGGTAGCCAATTGTTTATTGGTACACAATAAATAATATACACATGCTTGAAACGAGTCATGTTTCACAGCTAGCTAGCAAAGCGATATGCAGATGATCCTTCCTTCTTGAAAAAATCCAGAAGAGCTGTTCTCATCAAATCCATATTGAGCCCAGACTGCCCAAGGCAGTTAAGTATCATAAAATATTAACACATGATTGTGAGTCCTTCTTTGTTTGGTCAAGCAAAATGAAGAGAGAAATGTGTGCTTGCCAATCTACTTATATAACTAATGTCCTGAATTTTAAAGCAGGCAGCCCTTAGGGGGAAATGATTGCCTAACTGTCTCAGAGCAACCTTTCAATTTCTAAGGAATCAGTTCAGGAATGGGAAGACTTGGCTAGCAAGTCTTATCCAGCATTAAGCTCTCCTACACATGGCTCTTTCCAAAATGAATCACATTCTTTTTATCCTAACAGAGATCCAGAATGTCTTCGAGAAAATTAAAGGCAGCAAATAGGCATAATTTTCAGTTTTGTCCTTAATAACCACAACTGGGATTGGCAAGATATTAGATGATTGCGATGGATTTACAACCTTACTTCTACCATGGTCATTAAACAAATGACCCATAATCATAAAGAGAGATACCATGTGACCACAACTCATAATTGTACTGCCAGCTTTTCCATTGGTTCTGCTTGGGAGGGGTCAGCTATGAAGTACAGAAAGGGTGATCATGTAATGATGGGACACTGCAACAGTTGCAATATCCGCTGGTTGTGGGATCTCAGTCATGTGATTGTGGGGATGTTACAACTGTCAAAAGTACAAGGACTGGCTTTAAAGTTACTTTTTCAACACTATGGGAACTCTGAGTAATCACAACAGGGCTGGGCAATTGTGGCTCCTTTATGAACTGTGGACTTCAACTCCCAGAATTACATGGTGGCTCAGAAATTCTGGGAGTTGGAAGTCCACAGGTCACAAACTGGATATAATTGCCCACCCTTGCTACAGGGTAGTCATTAATGGAAGACTGCCTCCATATTTCAAGTTTACCCCTCGTCTTTTATCATGTAGACAGATCATTCTCAATAAGTTCATTTACCTATGTGTTGAATTATTTATAATGTGTCAAGGACAAACAACTGAAATTCAGAAGGTTCTTTTGAGTAGACCCTTTTCCCACAACCTTAGAAAGACAGGAAAACAAACAGGGTCTTTCAAACAAATTTATCCTCAGAGACCAGTTTGGGCAGGATAGACAAAGTACATGATACAAGGGGCAGGGGAATACAAGTCTGTCTTGTTTCACTCTTCTTGCCCTTGTCCAGTTTAAAATGGATTTCCTACTTATGATCACTCAAGTGAGAGTAAATATTTTATAACAGGAATATTGCTTTATTAGGGTTGGTAATCCTGTGAAAAATTTAACTTAATTCAGGTAAATGCAAATAGATTTTTTTCCCCCAGATCTTCCTTTCAGCTCTTGGTGTCAGAAATAATATGATATTGCCAATGAAATAAAAATACTATATTGCCCGGCAGATTGTGCACAAAGGTAGTTACAGTAAGTTATGAAAAATAATGTATTACAGGATTATGCAGCAGGATGAGACTCATTTAAGATGGCAGAAGATACAGAACAATTAAAATTCGGACCACACGTTTTCTCAATAATTTTTATCCCAGAGCTATAATTGCACTCAACAATGAACTAAAGGGCCACCATCAGTGAGCTGTTGGACAGTATTACTTGGTCTGTTGTGTGGATGTTTGGGTGGCTTAGGGGTGGGGAATTGTGGTGGGTGGGAGTGTGTTTGGGGATTGTTATGTGTGTTGGACCTGGTCTTTGGGTGTTAAGTGAATTTCGTTGTATGGGTATACTGAGTATATACGTACAAAGACAATAAAATAATAATAACAATAACAATAATAATAATAATTAAAGAAGAGTCTCCTGAATTTCAGTGACAAGGAACTTTAAAACAAGACAAAACAAGGATGACTGAAAAGAATTCTAAAGCCAAAAGCATGTAGCTTGAACACAGATGAATGACTCATTCAAGAATCTTTAGCATACATAAGAAAACGTTAAGCTTCACACATGGATGTTCTAAAAGAAGTGGGCATAATTAAGATTTCTGGCTTTCACCCATGGAAAATTGGACTAGTTATTTAAAACAAACAAAAAATATAAAGTCTTGCGGCAACAATACAAAAATGGTGTGCTACCCACACCTTCAGGGATTTTTTTTTTTTAAAAAATCCTTTTAGTCATTGATGGTCTTCTATGCAAATATTCAAGTACAGGTAGTCCTGGACTTACAATAGTTCATTTAATGACCATTCAAAGTTACAATGGCACTGAAAAAAATTACTTAGGACCATTTTTCACAGTTACAACCTTTGCAGCATCCCCCTTGATCATGTGATCAAAATTCAGATGCTTGGCAACTGGTTCATACTTATGACCATTGCAGTGTCCCAGGGTCACGTGATCCCCTTTTGCAATCTTCTGGCAAACAAAGTCTGTGAGGAAGCCAGATCCACTTAACAACCAGATTGCTAATTTATCAACTGCAGTGATTCACTTAATAACTGTGGCAAGGAAGGTCGTAAAATGGGGCAAAACCCACTTAACAAATTTCTCACTTAACAACAGAAATTTGGGGCTCAGTTGTGGTTGTAAGTCGAGGACTACCTGTACTAATCAGTAAAATTCTGAAGCAGTTCAGATTCAGCTCCAAAAAAAGCACAATGGAAGAGAGGATATAGGTGAGATTGTATGGCTGTCCTGCACAATTGTAGATCAGTACTAAATAGGTCCAGTCTAGTTTATTATGCTTGTTTATTAATTCATTTATTTGAGTTTAACAAAGCTGCATACAAACATGGCTTTTAAATTAAAAATTTTCTGATGTAATTAATTTAATTAATATTCAAAATTTCAATCCTTACATTTTTTTGTATCTGTGTTGCAACTGAATAAAACCCAACACAATGGATTCCCGCCTGTAAGCTCAGGAAGAATCAGTGTGGACTTTCCCAGTACCAGAATATGTCTACTAGGGAAAGGGAAGGAGATTAAATTTTCAGCATTAAAGCACTGGGAAGCTACCAAGATACTATATAACCTGCTCCACAAATAATCAGATATTTGATTGTATCAAAAGACAACTGAAAAGTTATTATGCTCACAGTACACACACATACATACTTCCAACACAGAAGGACCAATTTTTATTTTTCCTCTTTTAAAAAATGCAGTCAAATGCCAGTGCAATTTTCACTTTCATTTTGACTGCACTATTAATGCATATTATTTTTCACTGGAAAACACAAGGAGAAAAAAGAAGGGCACCTGCATCAAAATGAGCTTAAGAGATGAAAGACAGGAGCAGAAAAAGCAGCAGCATTAGAGGAGGAAATTGAATAAGAATTTTTTCAAAGGGGTAGCCATGTTAGTCTTTCGCAGCAAAAAAAACCAAGAAAGAATCTTGCAACACCTGGAAGACTAACACATTAATTTTTTCAGCCGTTAAATTCTCTTTGTTATTTTTAAATGACAGGAAGATTTAACGCAGCTTTCCAAACAGATGCTTTCCAGAAGTTTGGGGGACTCTTCTCAGATTTCTCAAACACATCTGGAGAGCACCATGTTTGAAAAGTCTGATGTAAGTTAACCTCTTGACTATTTTTTAATACACTAGTCTTTCAACTGCCTATTAAGTTTAAAACACTTAAAACATGCATTAGAATTAAGCATTAATAAATGAATTTGGTTAAATCTTGACTATTTCAAAAAGTTCCATAAATAAAAATTAGAAAGCAGTAATTTTAATTTTATCCCCTGCAGATGAATTCATAAATATTCTTATACTGCAGAAATGAAATATTAATTGCCAACCTTAAAGCCAAAGTATACGTTCCAGGTTGTCGTTGGCTTTCACGAATAAGATAACTTCCCTCTGCTACGCTCAGTAACTGATCTGCTTCTTCTCTTGATATCATACCATGAAACCTGAAAAACAAAGTCTATATCAGCATAATACAAGAGAATGTTTCTGTAAGAAAACCATATAAGAAAAAAAAGTAAAGTCCTATTTTTTAAAAAACACCTTACAGATAATCCTTGACTTACAAAAGTTCGTTCAGTGACTGTTCAAAGTTACAACGGCACTGAAAAATGTGACTTATGACCATTTTTCACAGTTATAACCTATGATCAAAATTCAGACGATTGGCAACTGACTCATAGTTATGACAATTGTGGTGTCCAGGGGGTCACGTGACTTTTGCCACCTTCTCACAAGCAAAGTCAATGGGGAAGCCAGACTCACTTAACAACCGGGTTACTAACTTATGCACTGCAGTGATTCACTTAACAACTGGGACAAGAAAGGTGGTAAAATGGGGCAAATGTCCCTTAACAAACATTTCAATTAACAACAAAGATTTTAGGCTCAATTGAGGTTGATTTTTTTAAAAAAAATGCATTAAAAAAAACTAAATTTCTTTCAAAATCATGTTAATTTCTCTACTTAGCCTGAAAATGTGTTGCTTATTTTCACCCTACAGACTAAGTGAATTCTGTTTATATTAGGTACTTCTGATCATCTTGATTTATACTTGCCCATTTTCTCTTTGATTCTCATCAACATTAACACCAACATCAAGGTTGCATATATTTCTCAACAGGGAAAATTTAAGAATCCCTGGATGAATCCTAAGGACAAGCGTACAATCCAAAAATCATCTCAGTAACATAATTTACATATATATATTTCTTCCAGTAATATGTAAAATATCTGAAAATGTGCTTCAGGAGCAGGAATGAATTTGAATTCTTAAAGCAGCTGCATCTTTTGCAAGGCTTGCCTGCTGCTTCAAAAGCTGTCCTCAGCAGATTCTACACCTATGTGGAGGCAGAGCCACTTTGCTGTGAGTCCCAGCAGATGAAACAGTCTTGTATATGCATGCAGAGACTAAGGAGTGGCCTCCAAACAGTTTGATTTTTGTGAAAGATGCAGATGCTTTAAAAAGGAGTACTTTGCCTATACTGCTGCATATTGCAAAGTACCTCCTTCAAATACTTCACAGATCCTTAGTTTAGATCAGGGTTGTCAAACTTGCGGCCCGTGGGCTGGATGCATCGCACGCTGGCCAGGCCCACCCCCGTTTTAGCGAAGGGGGGAAAAGTGATATGTCACGTGACACCACCAGTTTGACACTCCTGGTTTAGATAGTCCCTCTTTCACACAAACAAGATTTTTTGTTTTATCCATGAACAATTTCTTCTGTTTATGTTTGATACCATTTAACTCATAAAAGCAAATTAATCTTGTAGCATATTTCTCCAAGTTTATAAACATCACTATAACAAATCCCAAGGCAATAACTATCATGTTGCAAATGTGAAAATTCACATATAAAAATCAAGAATTCCTAGGTGCTGTCCTAGAAATCGGGAATTCCTAGTTCAGCCTTAGCTATGAAAGCCAGCTGGGTGATCCCTGGCCAGTCACTCTCTCTCGGCCCAATTCACCTCACAGGATTGTTTTTGTGGGAAAATAGAAAAAGTATTAAGTTTGTTTGCCACCTTGACTGATTGACTTCCTTCCTTCCTTCCTTCCTTCCTTCCTTCCTTCCTTCCTTCCTTCCTTCCTTCCTTCCTTTTCTATAGCTGCCCAACTTAAGTGACTCTTGGCAGCTTACAATTCCAAAAATATAAAACAATTAAAAAACATTGAAACAATAAAAACAGCCGCAAAATAAATAGAAATGGAATATATACATTGGCTTAAAGATTGGTAATTAATATTTCATTGCATTCATAAAATACATTTATTTTTAAAAAGAGCTGTATATAAATAATCAGATAAATAAATGATCTGAGTTAAAAATATACCAGTAGTAAACAAAAAAGTTAGGAACAAAATACACAAAACAAGTTTTTGGAGGAACTAGGAGCTAATTCATTTTCTCATTCATGAAGCTTTTAATTTTTTAAATTACTGATTTTTATTGCTGAAAATATATCTAAATTAGGATTCTTCTTGCCACCTATGCAGCCTTCAGCGGGCTCAGGCTGGATCGCCCTTCATGCTGGAATCGAAGTGAGGCTCAACCAGCCGAACTGGGAACCTTCTTTGATGTTTTAAGCCGTTGTTGTTTGTTAGGTTTTAAGCAGTCAGGAATGTTTAAATCAAGAAAAACACGCCTGTCCAAGTCAGACTGAGTCTAAAAGCTGGGAAGCAAGAGGAAAAGGCGTGGCTTAACACCTTGCAGACTCAGTCCTATCAGACAGAGTTAACCCATTCCTGGCTGCTGTTCCCACCTTTATGGAGGAGTATTCTTGCTTTCTTGTGGTAATTCAAGACTTTAAAGAAAAACTAGAAAAGAGAGAAAAATGAAAAGGTTTCTTTTTTTCCCCTTTGTTTGGCTATTATTTCTTTCTCTGGCAGTGTAGAATCCCCCCCCCCAATTTCTATATAGGTTTGTTACCATAACAGGTTAAATATAAAACTGCAGTGTATTATATATAACATCAATGTACATTTAATTTGCTATTCAATTTATATATAGTACCACAAGCTATTTAAAAAAAAAGCTTGTTTATATTTTAATAATAAAAAATTAAAAAGTGTTAACTTCAGGGTGAAAATTTCCAAATTTGCTGTACGAAGTAAGTGTGACAAGCTTGCTATATACTTTTCTAATATAAAAAAATAGAAATAGAAACAAAAATGATAGCTTTTCCCCCTCTTTTGTTCTTAAAAATAGCACATTCATTTTTATGGAGGCAGTTAAATGGGTTCAGTAAAAAAATTGTTCCAAGTGCAAAACAGGGAACATTTCAGCCAGACTGGAAAGAAATCTGATTTGATTACTGAGATTGTAGATGTCAACATTTTATCCTGTGAGTTACTGATGGTTGAACAAGACTGCCTATGCTGAAACCATAAATAAATTATAAAATATTCCCATCTCTCTCTCAATAGCCTAAGATAAACTGAGACATTAGGAACAAGTGGAAGAAAGAAAGAACAGAAAAAGTAGCCATTGGGCATATTTTTTATATTTGCTTTGCAGTTCAAGACAAAGATTTGAGAGAATCATACTACTTACTCCCGCCCATAGTATTTAGGTCTGTTCTCCACCTATTGAAAAAGAAAAGAAATAAATATTTTACTTGGATATACAGGTCTTTTAAAAAATCATCTCTATTTATTATGTGATTTGATAAAGAATTAAGACTTTTGTATTTTCTCCGATTGCTAGTATATTAGGAAATTTGCTGAATTTCTCCAACCATTAATGTTAAGAATTCTTGTTTCATTTAATGCTATTAATTTCAACTGTGAAGATAAATGTACAGTAATTTCTATTTCATTAAAGCTTTGAATAAAGCTGGATGCTGCAACTTTATTCACAAAAGTATACCAATATTAAAGAGTAATTCATATCTGATTTGCACTTAGAAAGTTCTGTAGAAGCCACATTCTACCACCATATAACACTATATTCATTTGTATGCATTGAATATGCATACAGTGAAACAGTGAATATGAATACAGTGATACAGTGAATATGAATTATCGCAATTTCCTAGTGGGATATGATAGGACAATAGATGAAAAAAGATGGTGTGTGTGTGTGAATCAAACTAGTAACATAGTTGGACCCCAACCCTCTGATCCTTTCATAAGGGCCTCAAGACCTGACTCTACCAGTTGGATGGGGCTCCAAGGGAGCAAGAGTGTAGTGGAGATGGTTGATCAAGTAAGAACAGATCCCACCTCCCTCCATTCCATCCCCACTCTCCCCATGTATCATTACATTTTAATATTTGATTTTAATTTATGTTTGAATATAGTGTATAAATACATTTTTATGACTGTAGGCCACCCAGCGTTACTCTGTGGTAGGATGGGTCTCGGCCAGTCCACCCAACTGCACTGGAAACAAGCCACCACCAGAACGGAATAAAGCAGTTGCAATCCTTTAATTAGGTTCAGCACAGCAAACACAGGCAGGAGAAAGGCACAAGCCGGAAACAAGGTTTAAAGTTAGCACTACACGCAATCGCAGTGTAGCGCCCTTTATATACGCAGCAATAAATCAAGTGGCAATTAAACAGTTAACATCATCCCTCCTTCCCCTAGCTGGCCTGTAGGAGGAGCACAATAAATCAATCGGCAATCAAACAGTCAACATCATCCCTCCTTCCCCTAGCTGGCCTGTAGGAGGAGCGCACCTCTGTTACATCACAAGGCAGCGTCATCTGCAAACTCCATGCCCCCCCTATCTCCGATGAAAGAGTTTGCTTCGTTTTGTGCGCGAGTGGTAAAGACTTCTCAAACACGCCCCCGGAGAGTCCAGCAGCTTGCCCCCTCCTCGTCATCCTCCCCAGTGATGGCGAGACCCAACCGAGGCTTGACAATGGGTGGCCAATATTTTTTATTAAAAAAAAGAGGAGTACTCTTTCCTCCTTTGGTTCACATGAAAAATTATGAGTCATGATTTCTTTGAGTTTCTCCCAACATGTACATCCACATTAGGGTTTAACTCAGATATGAGCCAAGACTGTATGGCTTGTTCATCAAATTATGATTTTAAAGAATCCTAGCAGTGGTCCTGTTATAAGGAATGAGGTCAGTCAGTACATTTAATTCCAAACAACAAAGAAGGTAAAAAGTGCTTTTTTAAACAGATCAAATGACAACTTAGTCCAACCTCCTTTTTTGCCCTACAAAGGACAAGAAAATAAACTTCTGAAAGCCAGCATAGACATAAAGGCAAGAAGCCTTTCCTATCCTTTCCCACCTCCCACTCCCTGCAGTATACGACATTCAGAAGCACACTGAACATAGCGTGGAGCCTATCCAATTTAAGTCTGAATCAAAATTGTGCTGATAAAGAATAAAACACGGATGCAAGTAAAGAGGGAGAGAAATGTGTCTAGTGATAAAATCTATTTAAAAACAAAAACAAATCCATTTTTCTCAGAAGTTCATTGTATCTCCCCTGATGATAATGATGTTCCAGACATATGTGCTAAAACTGATTAAGCCATGGGAACTGTGGATACCATGTGGTTTACCTCTTCACAAAGCATCATGAAGAGGTAAACAACATAAGCCAGGATTGTCCTCTGACTTTGGCAGACCTGAACGGCTTCCACTGAGGAGTAACTCACTAGAGTGAGCAGATGAACAGAAAACTTTATGCGTGTGTACACTACACGTATATGTATGAAAAGACGGTGACAAAGTTGACACTGAACAGTGTTGAAGTATGCCTCCCTATATCAGTCTCAATTAGTTATTCTTATTTAGGATGCTAAATATGTTATTTAGCAACATCTGGAGGGCCCCAAGTTTCCAGTCACAACTGCAGTGCTCGCTTTGGCAGCACATATACTAAAATTGGAACGATACAACTGCAGTGAGTAAGCAGCAGAACATACAGAATACAAATATGTAGGGAAGTCAACAGCAATGAAGTATCTAGCTAAACAACAACCACAACAACAAAACCCTAAAAAGCTATGAAAATAGTTGTAACTACAATCTGGTCATTACGTTGTTTAGGAAATGTTTGCTCTAGTCCATTTTTATCACTTTTATACTATGTATTTTCTATTCTCTTTCTCCTGAGATAGCACTATTTCATCTGGGCTGGAAAAATCCAGATGATCACTACAGTCCAGTTTTCGTTGCTCTGTTTGATAATGAAACAGCATAATTGGATTAAAACTCAGCAGTTTACCAATGTTCTGGAATTACCCAGTGATCTGATGTAACGCCTTGGGCATCGTGCAAAAGGATGTTCATAGCCTAATTATCTTGATCAGAAAATAACATCATTCTCCCAAATGACAAGATGGAAATAACCTATTTATTTATTTATTTATTTATTTATTCATTCATTCATTCATTCATTCATTCACATTTCTGAACCGCCCATCTCCCTGCAAGACAAAAATATCTTCGCTACTTTGAAGATCTAGCCATTATATAATTCACCCCCAAATTTGCTGTTATCTCTCTTTAAACGGCAGTTTTACCTCTTATAGGTCTCCTCTGCTCTTATAGTTTTTTTATGCCAGAGATTAAATTCTACTCACACCTCTGTAGTCAATCACGACATACACTTAATCCCTAAAACTGTAGTCGTATTTTTTTTTCCTTGTCTCTCCAGGCCCAACAAATGTTCCTTCTGAATTCTCAAAACTGGAAACAGCATACAGGTTTCTCTGAGGTTAGCATTCAGTGGAAGTACCACAGCAGCTCTGAGGGCTTTAACAGGTCATTTGCGTGTGTGTGTGTGTGTGTGTGTGTGTGTGTGTGTGCGTGCGTGCATGCATGCAAAGTGAACAGTTCCCTGTCAGAGAAGCAGCTGTCCCTGCAGCTGAATGCAGAATGCAGAGATGACCTGGCATGGAGAACCTTCTTGGAGGAAAGGTACCTTAGTCATTTGGGAAGCAGCTTCAAATGCTTTGCCTAGCCCAAAGGTCAGCAACCTGCGGTTCTGGAGCCGCATGTGGCTCTTTCATCCCTCTGCTGCGGCTCCCTGTCGCTCAAAATATGCGTCACAACTGCCAATGTGCGACATCCACCGATGCGCAATTTATTAAGCTTTTCGATCCCCGGTAGGCAAATCATGGATAAATCCAAGAAAAGTAAAGTTTCAGAAGAAAACAGAATCTTTAATTCAACTATATATGCTAGTTTTGTGGCTGCTCAGGAAATAGTCAGGTACGGGAAGAATTTTGTGGCTCCCGATGTTTTCTTTTCTGTGGGAAACGGGTCCAAATAGCTCTCTGAGTGTTTAAGGTTGCCGGCCCCTGGCCTAGCCCCAACTAACACCACATTAATAGATTGCTTTCGGGATAAAAAGGTGCCAGGGTTGTTTTTATTCCGAGTTGAGTTCAATTATTAGACCAATATATTTACACGGTGGAATTATTCAATTTCTTTGAGAAGACAGTGCTAACGCGCCCCTCTCTAAGAAGAATGCTAATTGCCAGGCAAAGGGTCCAAAAAGCTAAGCAAAAAGGCCAAATGTGTTTGCAACAGAAACTGAAGAAAGCTTCTTATTGTTTTATCTTTGCCCAGAATGACTCAGGATTACAAAGTTGTTTTTTTTTTAAAAAAAAAAAAGACAGTCAAATTCAAGTGTACGTATGCAAATTCTATTTCCTTCCTGGAGTATAGTTTAATGCAAATTATTTAATGCAAAGTATTCTAGATATTGATTTGTATTACAAATGTCCTTTGTAAAAAAGACTAGGATATGTTTTTAGCCTTACATACTGTACATAAAAGCTCATTTCAGGGAACTATTGGATTAAATTAAAATATTTAGTCCCACAGCACTAAAGCTCCTGAAATATTCCAACAAGTATCATATAAATGAAAATATATACCGGGATATACTGACAACTATAGAATCGTTGTTTTAAAATGGCTTTCCTTCACTTGTGACAATCTGATGTTTTAAAAAGCAGAAAACAGGAAGCATTCTGAACTGTTATTTATGAGACCACCCCAATATTTAACATTTAGAGGTTACATGTCAAAAACAAGTGGTATCTTTCCAAATTTGCTTTGCTAAGCTTTTGAGAACATTTAGAGGCCGCTCCAGATTAATGCTTACAGAAATCCAATTTCTGAATAAGCATGCATTTAATTGCTTTCCTGATTTCAATCCTATGGGACTGACCGTACATGAACCAGAAATAAAATGAAGCCCTGGTTTTTGAAGCTACTCTAATCTGCATCTTTAACACATTTTGGACATCCTCTTTGTATCTTTTTCTACAACTATAGTAGACATTGTTACAATCAAGGTTCACAACTTAGTGGCACCTCAGTTATTCAGGATATTTGAAAAGTGCACTGCCTGTATTACTTTACACTATAATAGAAATGAACATTAAATCCACTGGTAAATACCCTGTTTCCCCCAAAATAAGACATCCCCTGGTAATAAACTCAATTGGGCTGATTTCAGGGTTCAAAAAAATATAAGGCAGGCTCTTATTTTTGGGAAAACACGGTACCCAATAAGAACTGATTTTGTTTCATTTTACTTCAAAGTATCAGCAAATATCACACACACTTTATTTATTTAGAGTATGGTTGGTCACACACACTGTTAAAGCATCATAAAACAACTTTATAATTTCAGTACAATTGATACTGTGTCTCTGAGATATATTATGAATGGTGATCAGCTTCCACCACTACGAACTTCAAGTGTTTTTAAAATTAGTCCTATCATTTAAAACAAAAATCAAATAATTACTGGTCTTCGTGTTTCCATGTTAGATGTCTGTTCTCACTATTGATAAAAAAGAGGCAGAAGGATATGTACAGGAATCAGAAGACACAAAGAAAATGATCTCAGAAAGTCTCTACAAAAGATAAGTAAAACTGATGTTGAAAGAGGGAAGATAACAGCAAAGATGTATGGAATACTCCAAAGATGGAATACTCCAAAGGAAAACGGCAGATAGACAAGAGAGAAAAAGTAAACGTTCATATGCTGATTGAAAAGCTAAACTTCTGATTCCATCTCTATTGTCCATGAAAACATCATCACAAACTCTATTATCAAAGCTTACTGTTATATGCTAACAATATACCTGTGCTTTTGCTGCATTCCCACATTTCTCTTTCTCTCTCTGGTTAAATATTTAAAGATACTACAACTTAAATTATGGACAGAGGCCTTAGCAATCATAACGGATCATAAGATGATTGCAATTCCTAATCACTGAAGAGCTAACAGGACATAAGACCAGGGGTGAAATGCTCCCAGTTCAGACCGGATCACCCGATCCGGTAGTGATGGCGGCGGGTGGTTCGGAGAACCGATAGCAAAAATCCCTGCCCCCCCATGCCCAGCTGAGCCGCACGATCATCAGAGGCTTTTTTTTTAACTTTTAAAAGCATTTTTTCTACAACTTCTGCCAAAAAAATGCTTTTAAAAGTAAAAAAAAAAAGCCTCTGATGGTCGTGCGGCTCAGCTGGGATCCTCAGAGGCTTTTCAAAGCATTTTTTTCTGCAACCTCTTCTGGGGTTGCAGTAGTGTGCAAAAATGTAATTCTTGCAGGTGTATTTCTGACCAGGAATTGGTCTGTGCACTGACCACTGGCCATTCATTTGGCAGACAGAATCTGCCTCCCTCCTGAAGAGATTATTGATATAATTCCTGATGAACTGAGCAGAGCCAAATACCATCTCAGCAGAACCTCTGAAATAAGGAAACTAGAACACTACATCTAGGAGTATATATCATTCTAATTATAGCTAAGAACATATACACGAAAGCCTATACTTTTGCTAACCTGAACCGAGAGTAATGAATACAAATTACTTACTGTGATGAATTCCTATTAAATTGTTACTAATGTGTTAAATTCAGGAATTAGAGTGAATGAAGATAGTACGTTACATGTGAAGTTTAGTAATCTTGCAGAACCAAATATTATTGCTAATTTGTTCTAATCACTTTTAACCTTTATAAATGGGAATAAATGTTTGCTGGAGAAATATGAAAAATGCTTGCAATGCTGGCAGCAACCTGGGACTATTTCATATTTACTTGTGTTTTATTCTTCATTCTAAAGGCTTAAAGTATATTTGGAAGAACTGCACAAAGAAGCTCCTATTTAATTTAATAAATTAATCCTGTTTGGTATCTAAGTGATATAAACTATTAAAACCACAACAGTACTCTGCACTCAGGATTTAAGTCACATTTCAAAGATTAATTTCCTCTTCTCTTGGGCGCATGATGGAAGCATTGCAATAAAATTTAAACTTTAATAATTTTCAATACCTATTAATGTGAACAGGAGCCGCATTATAACAAGTCCAAACCTGCCGTGTAACATGCTGAAAATTAAAATTGACATTACTTTCTGATTAAGCTGCTTACTATGTAACAAATTTGTGGGTCGAAACTGGTGTATGACATCTGACAAAAGGTAAAGTGATAATATTAAACAGTAAAGGAGGCTGTTGATATAAACCAACAAGTAGATTTATAATTAACTTTTTCTGCAGTAAATTTAGATCTAAGGAGATGAAAGGAAAAATATTATATTCATTCATTCATTGCATAAAGCTGCTCATCTCAAACAAGTGACTCTGGGCAGCTAACAACAATTAAACAAACATAACAAAAAACCACAAAATTAATAGGTACTTATATGAGAATTTTTAAAAATCAACACAATAAGAAGCATCATTCTTATTCACTTTTCCATATATATTGAAGATATCAGAGAAAAAGGACTGGTTTCCGAAAGCAAGCAGTCAGGATTAAAAGAAGGATCATTTGCTGCTTCTCTTACAGCAATCTTGCTATGCATCAGATCCTTAAGGATGACCTTGAGAGTGTCAGATCTTGGTAGTCCTTGACTTACAACCGTTTATTTAGTGACTGTTAAAAGTTACAACAGCACTGAAAAAAATGACTTATGACCATTTTTCATACTTTCAACTGTTGAATGATTATGTGATCAAAATTCAGGCTCTTGGCAACTGACTCATCTTTATGACAGTTTCAGTGTCCTGGGGTCAGGTGATCTTTGCAACCTTCTTATATGCAGAGTCAATGGGGAAACCAGATTCACTTAACAACTATGTTATTAACTCAACAATTGCAGTGATTCACTTAACAACTGTGGCAAGAAAGGTAATGAAAATGGGGCAAATTCACTTAACAAATGTTTTGCTTAGCAACAGAAATGTTGGGCTCAATTATGGTCGTAAGTCGAGGACTACCTGTACTCAAGGATGGCAAGTTTATCTAGCTGTGGTACCACTGGTACTTTTCCAAATTACACTGGGCAATCACTATTTCTGTTTCTCACAACATGTCCAACATAGTGTTGCTGTGAATAATTGCAAAAATTGAAATGGGTACAGAGAAAAATTGGGGAAAAAAAGGATTCAGTCTTTGTAAGATCTGGTAGATCTATGACTACAAACAAACAAACAAATGATAATAAGTATCACAGCAACAGCCTGCAATATCTTATTTTCTTCGTACCCACCTCGGACGTGCAGGTAATTCTTCTAGGATGTGGAGCTTCTTGCTGCAGCTGATACACTAAGAAAAGGTAAACAGAGATTTTACTTTACGTCTTAACACAAATATGAACTTAAATCAAGGACTTCTTTCGGGGTAGGTTTCTTTTTTCTTTATTTAATGAAGAAGAATCTCTCTGTATAAGAGACACAATAACCAAAGAAGTTGTTCCTTACCATGAGATTTTTCAAGTTATCTCTGTAATGAACAGATGGAATTCTGCATCTGTGCAGTACCTTTGCTGCAACTTTTTAGAGCCGAACATTTTGTTGGGAACCTTTCCCAGAATTGAATCCCTATTGCCTACTGTATAGCATGCATTCCTCCTAGTTTTCCTGAGACTAACACTTTGGACATCGCAACACAGAGGTCTGATCATATTTAGCAGGGAAGCATAGCACAAGGACACTAAAAAAATTTCAGAGAATCTTAGTAATAAGTAACCAGCTTTTCCTCACACTAATGGGAGAGTAAAACATTTCCTAGCATGTGGCAGCTTATTGTTAAGAGATGATTAGAGACAGAGTACACTTTCAAATAAAACAAACTTAATGACCATGCTGGAGCTTTATAGAGTTTCCCTCTTAGGGATGCAGCAAATGTCACCAATGCCATGATAGTATGGCTTCAAATTTGTGAAAAAGTATTTCATATCCCACCTGGATAATAGGTATCACCAACTGACAAATGTTGGGAACAGGCCTCTCTTTCTTTGGTCTATCGTGACATACAAATAAAATCATTCTGTTCTTTTCAAGTAAAATGTTAAAGTCCTCCATACATGTCCTAACACACTGGATAAAAAGACCTCTTTACATGAAATAATAAAACCTAGACATCAAATAATATTTGTAGAAGAAGGAGTGGCAAAACCTGGGGGTGGAGTCAAAAGCGAGAGCAACCTAGAATTTCTACATAGCCACAAGCGAACTAAGTCCAGCCTCCCTTAAATTCCGTTAGCCCTTATCTAACTCCAAGCAGGCTATTCTTGTGGCTAGGCATGATTAGCAATAAGTCAGTTTAATTGGACTTTCATATGTGGACCTCATCTTTCACACCTCATAATATTCCCTTTCTGAGACAGCCTATAATCATTAGAGAACAAAGTTTCCTATCCCCAATAGCAAATACAAATGCTATTTTTCATGGTATTAAATGAATAATATGAAATGCCAGAGGCTTAAATTCATTTCCAAACTGAGGATGAGGGAAGATAAATTCAGTTTAGGGGAAAAAAATAACTAACATATTGGGAAAATTGGATACCATTAATGGGACCATAATATGTTACAGTTAAAACATGTAACAAAGCCAGTTTCCACACTTTTGGAAACCAATTTAGCAAACATTGAAAAAGAACACCTGAGGACCACCCCAAAACTTCCAGGTTGGCCTGGGTGAGGTGTCTTATTATCCCAATTCATAACACTTACATTTGGGCCAATCAACCTCATTTTATTGTTGTTTTAGGGAAAATAGGAACGTTAAGAATCTTGTCTTGTCTAAATAAATATTAACTGCTGTTAAGACACTTTAAAATGGCTCTGATATTCTGTCAGATGACTCCAAGATTGTACATTTCATGTTGGATAATGGTGCTTTCTGTTGATGATTGCCTGAGAAGTTGTCTCTCTTTCACTAGATGAGGAGAAAATGAGGCCTCTGAGCAATTTGCTCTATATTTTGGATACTGCTAATAGAAAGGAGAGGGTGAGGGATACATACAATCCGAGACTGACCTAAGATACATATTTTGTAATAAACACACATCTTATCAATTTATTAAATAATAAAATATAACAGAAACAGCTATACCATCCTACAATATCTGTATGACCATGGAAAGTCCCAGGAAAATATCTAATTTCTCCAGAGACCATTGAAAATAATTTGGGCTTCAGGACGCTCACTGGCCCCACTCTTTACCTGCATTGACATCTATGCTGGAGTCCCCAAAGACTGGGGACTAATTATAGACCTATCAGCCTCCTTAATACAATCAGCAAATTCTATGCAAGACGGCTACAGTGGAAATTCCAGAACTGGCTGGAAAGTAAGTTGGCTTTAGGAAAGGCCACGATCAGTGTCTAGTACTCTTATCAACTCATTGAAAAACGCTCTTTCTGCAACACAAACTCCCTTTCTGTTGCCTTCATAGATTCAAAGCAGCTTTTAATTCCATATCTCAAGCTAAACTATGGGAAAAACTGGAGACCTGCTTGATTGATCAACATTTATTTCATCTAATATCTAGGTCATGAAGTGACCTCACTCAAAATAAGATGTAACCTCCAGGCCATCTCACCACTGCTACTGGAACTGAGAAAGGCATCAAACAAAGCTGCATATTGGCCTCACTCTTATTCAATTTCTAAATCAACTCCATGGTAGGCAAACTCCTCAATATGAACTTCTACTTTCCAAAACTTGCTGGAAGTCACATTTATGTTCTACTCTATGCAGACAACAATGCAGCAACTCTTTCAAGAACACCTATAGATCCTAAAAGAGCACTTAAAAGCACTAATACAATATTGGGAGGAAGACCAGCTAGAACTCAGAAAACTACAATCAAGGAATTTGCCAAAAGGCCCAAGACAGAGCATACATCATAGATACTCTTAAGATTGAGCAAGTCTCCTGTTTCAAATAACTGGGAGTAGTCCTCCATTCTGCCAGCAGTAGGGAACCCAATGGGGACTATGTTGCTAAAAATACAGAGGAAATAATCTGGCATCCTTAAATTCCTTGACAAGAGATGGCCACTATATACCTGTAGCACTGAAATTGTGCTAAACCAAGCCGATAATACAACTTCTTTATGATGCCCACTGGGCCCCTTCTCTAATTTTGCACCATTAGACTTTTTCAATCTGAATGTCTAAAATTGGCCCTTCAAATCCTGAAATGTGTCTTTCATGCTACCCAGGGACTAGATATAGGCTTCATTAAAATTGAGGCTAGAGTATGGGTGATCATACTCAACTATTGGTTCAACTATCCTTTTCACCCCCTTGGCTTTGTCCCACAAACTATGAGGGATGGTTTTCAGGCTGCATAGAAAAAGACAGTAGCGGCATCTCATCCTTGGGCTTCTCTCCAGGTCTTCTACTCAGCATGAGATATGACTAGGCCAAAACACTCATTTAACAGCAGGCAGTGGAAACACAGTGCCCTCAGGATCTAGCAGATAGTCCCCTATCTTTATTGCCAGTGAATCCAACAGGTATTCTGCCTCCCCTATGACAAACTCAAGGTATCTAACCATAGAAGGACCTTTATTCTGGCATAATGTCCATGCCCTCCCTTCAGGTATCCTTGAAGCTTGGTATAGGAAGATTCCACACCTAGTGGAACAATGCCCATGAGACTCTAGATAGAAACAACAGAACATGTGTTTTTCCAGCACCCGTATTAAGAGACATTCATACTAGGCTCATCTCACCATTATTACGTAAATATCCAGGGCACACAGGACAATTATATACTTCCCTGCTGCTTTCAAATACCAACCGTGGTACAACATATAGTGTTGCCAGGTTCTGCACAACAGGCTTAAAATCCATCAGATGAAGGCCTGGGCCGTAAACTAATTTTAATGAGCACCTAGTTCATTATTCCAGTGTGTGTGTGTGTGTGTGTGTGTGTGTGTGTGTGTGTGTGTGTGTGTATTCTGATGCTTTAAAATTGACGGTACCCACCTTCCTTAGGCTGGACTTTGACTATAATAAAGATATGATTTGATTTGATTTGATTTGATTTGATTTGATTTGATTTGATTTGATTTAGTATGACTGTGTTCTTTACAAAGGAGGAAAGAAAATTCATTCCTTGGTTCTCATTCGCCGCTTAGAACCTGCTCTGAACAGATTAGTTGCATAACCACAAATCTTTACAAATGTAAGAGAACTAGAAATAGTCACACACAAAGGAATAGCATTTTTTAGCTGCCAGCAAGATGTCATGATAATAAAAACCGAACATCCTTAGAGTATAGGTGGTATATAGCCTAATATGAACATACATGCACTTCCTTTGCAAAAGGTTATTTTTCAGCCATTTATTATTCTTATTTGCAACTGGAGACAGCAGGCATGCATTTCTAGGTGACAACTGCAGGATGTGTGACTGTTGTGATTAATGGGTTTTAATATAAGCGACACAATGAGTGCCAATTTTTATCCTTTAATCATCGTTTTGAAGACAAAAGCCTGCTTCGAGTCACTTTGTGTGTTAATGGTTTTATATTAAATAACTGGCTTGGCATATGACAAGTGACTGATCGAGTAAGTTATGACTTAAAACCTGCACACTGGGGCCCTTAAGCTCTGAAGCAGACAAAGGTTCTGACAATAGCAATTATAAAAGAGCAGCTGCGGGCAGAAGATTCTTAAAGGTACGGCCGTTCCTTTCAGACTCCAACAAAAGGAAACCGGGTGCAAATGAAATAAAATGAAGGTTGGCACTGCATTAATGTCGGTGCACAACTGACATAACTCGAGTTTAATTAAACTCTGATGATAATAGATCAATCTTAGGATTTTGGTACTGGGTTGAAACAAATACCCTAGAATGAAAAAATCAAAAATGCACCATCACATCTACTTCTTAAAACAGAATAGATGCATTCTTTATTATATAAATACCATTTCTCAGTTAATAAGAATGACTGTGCTTTCATTTTTAATTGTTCTGAGTTTTGCCTTCATGTAACTATAAAAACCTGGGTTGGGTAGCACAGTTGCTGAGGCTTTTCCTTTTTTCACACAGTTGTCTTGATGTTATCAGATCATAATCTTCCTCTTCAAGCCCCTCCCCCTCACCTTTCTTTTTATTTCTATTACCTCAGGCAAAGTAATAGGGCCAGGAACTAATCCAAAATTAATTTGGGCTAATATTCACATACAATGAATAATATCACTATGTAAAAAAGATGCATACTTGTATCATCCTTCCCCACAAGTTCCACCAAGTAGTAAGACTTATAGAGGAAGGAGAGGCAGGGTTAATATAGGGACAGGGCAGTGGGTAAACACAACTCAGGCTTTTTCAGCAATCTCAGTTCATATATCTAAATATGTGATATGGGGTAAACTGAGCTTCTCGCAAGTTCATTATTTTGCATCAACGTTCTAAGAGAGCTAAAACTTGTGCAAAATGGGGGCGGGGGAAATGAATTTGATTTACCCCAGAGGTTTTTATCAACAGTATATTCAACCTAAACTTTTGTTATTTTGATTTTTTGGTCCAGCTGCAACTGCTGCTTCTGAGGTTCCACAAAGAATTTCTGAAAGAATTATCAATGGTTCCTTAGCCAGTAACTTAATTGTATGAAAGAATCTCACAAGTTACCTACATGTCCATGGTAATGAGTTTAAAGATCCTGTTTTGGTAAATCCAGGGAGAATTAAACAGCTTCAACTGATCCTCTTAAAGTAAGGTTAATACAATCACAAAATATTTTTTTTGTACACACCTCAGAGATAATTCAGTTATTTAGAACAACTCTGTTAGATAGGTAATTCAGGAATTGATCAAGAACCCACATGTGGTCTAAATTGCATTTAATGTTCTATAATTGCATTTGGTGATGAGGTCAACTAGTTTCTTGATATGATTTTGGTGACGTATGTATCCACTATGCAAAACTTATCAAAGGTCAGTTGTCTGACCACAGGATTGACTAATAATTATTATACAATAAAGAAAACTATATCTATCCTTGTTTCGCAGCAATGAATTGTTAATATCGTTGATTATCAATATTTTTTTTAATAAATGGCAAGGAAAAAGATTTTCAAACAATGTAGGTCACTTTTTTGAATTGCTTAGTTTATAACATATTTCCCAGGCCGTTTTCTCTCCCTCTTCAAAAAAATGCATTCACATTGGTTCATATCATGTTAGATCAGTTACATTATGAAATAAATGAAACATGCATTAAAATTTGATGATATTTGTCCACACTGCCCCGTATATATATATATCACTAGGATCTACAGGAAGCTGCAGTAATATCTGGCGAAGAAATGCAAAAATTAAGGAAAACCAAAAAGTCCTTGACTTAACAACAGTTCACTTAGTGACCATTTGAAGTTACAACGGCATTGAAAGAAGTGATTTATGACCACTTTTCACTGTGCTACTAAACAAATGTGGCAAGAAAAGTCATAAAAGTCACTTAACAAATTTCTCACTTAGCATAAATATAAATTTTGGGCTCAATTGTGGTTGTAAGTTGAGGACTACCTATATAGTCAAAGAAATGCACATAAGCAATTGAGTGAGGCTTGAAAAAGTGTTGCAAGTTCAGGTGGAAACTGGATGAAACAAACCTAGGTTTGATATGTGAGAAATGGAGTTTTTTATAAAAGCTAACCCACCCACCCCTCATTCTCCTTATCATGGGCGGTAGATTTATGAATAGGGTAGACAGTGATAATATCTAATCAAATACTCACAATAAGATTTCCAAACTGGCGGCCTGTATTCATCAGTATCTGGGAAGAAAAAACACAGCAGGAAAGCAGACAGTTTATATAAAATACGAAACAGAATGAAAATTAACATTCGGCAGATTTAGATGTAGAATAAATATTTAGATTCATTTTACAGCTTCATTTTTAAAACTGATTATGTAAAGTCATCCATTTTGCCCATTTAAAGAAAATCCTAAATCTAAGACTTCAAATGGGAAAAGAAAAAAAAAGAGAAACTATTATTATAACAGCACTATGGCAGGGACTTTTTCAGGGAGTTGCCAGGAGTCAACGTTGACTTGAAGGCACAAAAATAAATTTAAAAATAAAAGAAAAATTTAAAAATGCAGCATTTACCTTATTCAGACATACATTGGCTGAAATAAATGTAACATTAGACATCTGGAATGTTTCTGTCCCACCTGAATCGGAAACACTCATAATACTTTTATCTTACATGCTGTTACAAAATGTTCTACCTTTTGTGTGTGTGTGTGTGTGTGTGTGTGTGTGTGTGTGTTTCTCAACATTTTATTGCATTATAGAATAAAATGCAAAAATACAAAATGTTTTGTTGAATGGAATTATAACAGATTTTGTGTGGCCGCTTTGCCAGAGTTACCTTTACAAGTGACATTACTTACTGATGCAATCAATCCTTTACAATGGGAGTCCCCAACTCCTGGTCCATGGCATGCCAGAAACCAGTCCATGCAAATAAGCAAAACCCTGATGCAGGCAGCACATGAAACCATGACCCCTTATGGTCCACAGAACAATCTCTCTCCACAGAACCTGGTCCCTGGTGCCCAAAAGGTTGGAGGTTGCTGCTTCACAACCACTTGTTCAGCAACCATTTAAACTTACTGCAGCCCTGAACAAATAGTACTTATGACCAGTGTTTGAAGTTGTGGCCACCTTAGCACCCTCATAGTCACGAAACAGCAATCTGAATGCTTGGTAACCAGCTTCCAATTACGACATTGGAGCATCCCGCAATTGTTTGATCACCATTTGTGATCTTCATTGACAGTTTCTGACAAGCAAAGTCAATGGATAAGCCATTGATAGGAGATGGCAAATGGTGACCATGTCACGATGCACTTAACAACAGCCCAAGACTTGCTAAACAATGGTAATAAATGTGAAACTGATGTTAAACAAGGCAGTCATATAGCGCTGCATTTTACAACCACATTGCTTAGTTTTAGAAATTCTGTCCCAATTTCTGACGTTAACTGAGGAATACCTGTCCCTTCAACTATGGCCCTACCTAGAGCTTCTTTTATGAAGGTGATTAAAAGTCCCTTGATCAGATGCAGGCCCTCACCAATTCATACTAAAATATATACAGTACTATTATAGTTCATTCCCATCTGTCCATTGACTTCTCAATTATTGCTTGTTTTACTTTAATCTGGGACTTTTAAGAAATTTTAAGCGTGTAATATCATTTACATTGAGCAAAATAAATTTTGTTTCATTATGCTTTCTTGGTTTCTGCCTCCCAGTAGTAGAATGGCACTAGATGATGCATAGATAGCAATAAAGTGTTAGAAGTTTCTGGAACCATCTTACTGTCTTCCGGCAATCATGCAGATTTTTACAGCACAACTATGGTGTCCACAAAATATGTTACGAACTGTATAAATATACCTGTTATTGAAAGATGACTGAGCCCTTTTAACCTATTAAGCCTACTGGGCCTTACTACAAAACCTACTATAGCTTCTTCTAGCACAGGATGCACTGCCCAGATTCTGATTCAGATTTACCAGTGCATAAATGGTGCTCGTACTGGATTGAATATCAAAAGGTAGTGCCTTTTGAAGAAAATGCCTTTTCTTTCCCAACACAAAGTTCCTCTGAGAGGCAAATTTCTGGCTAGTCTGGAGTCATAAGGTTTAAAGGGATCTTGGAGGTCTTTTAATGCTTATCCAGGCAGGAATACTTATTCTATCCATCCATCCATCCATCCATCCATCCATCCATCTCCCTCTATCTATCTGATAGATGTCCTTAGTAGACTGACCCTTCCTTCTCTGCCCTGTGACATTTACTCTCTAGAAACTCAAAATCTGGAGCAACTTGTCGATTACTTCTCTATGTATTTCTGTGGCCATAAATAAAATAAAATGTTAAACACTCTACCTGTCTTTTTGCTGTTTTAATCCATAATTCAGCCTAAAATAGGATACTGTTCATCTTTGATATGTATTCCAGGGGTGGGTTGCTACCGGTTTGCCCTGGTTTGGGCGAACCAGTAGCGGCGGTGGCAGGAGGCTCCGCTCACCCGCCCAGATGTCACCAAAATGCTCTGCACATGCGCAGAACCTTCTGCGCATGTGCTCCCAAAGCGAGCGCGTCCGCACACTCCCAATAGCAAACTGGTAGTGCTGGGATTTGAATCCCACTACTGATGTATTCCCTTATTTCAAGGGAAATACCTGTTGGTCCCAGGATCAGATCACACACACTATTCACCATTCACTAAATGCAGTGATATATGTTGTTTAATATGTAGAAAATACCACCGCAGATATTTTATGATTGGCATATTCAGTTGATATCGAATGCAATATTTTTCAATAGGATACTCTTCATTCTATTGCTGGATTTACACAATACACTATACCTGGTAGCTTGACTAGCACTGATGATGTTACCTAATTTGGGTAATGAAACATCTGCAAAAAAACAACCAAACTCAGAGAGCACCAAGGACACCTCATTTCAACCCTGAGCTACAAATATTCTTCTTTATTGGCACAGTTTACCAAGTTTCAGTTTAGTGTGTTGTATGAATGCAGCTAGTGCAGTTGATAAATGGTGAATTAGTATAATTTTTGCTATATGGTACATTCTAATCATGGTTAAACTAACCATTATTTTGCACAATGTGTGAACCTAACCTGAAGTTGTAACCCATACATCTTCAAGAAAAATGTATGTACATATCAACCAAGCTTTATACCTAATGAAACTTGAATGATTACTAATTAAGCTTCCATTGATAACAGTTTTCCGCTTTACCAGTAACATATGTATACTGAAATTCAATTTCAAGTAAATTATTGTAGGTGGAGAGCCATGCGTTCATCTAAATAAATATACAGTAAAATTACAAATAGTTTTTGACTGGACTGGTAATGCTAGAGATGCATCTTCATTAAAAGAAATGAAGATGACTTGACTCAAAAACAAGACTATTTTTCACTAAAGTCAAAACGTCTTGATTAAATCTCAACAAAGAAATGTGGAAACTTTGCATATAATGTAATATTTAAAATTCAGCTGCTGGAAGCCATGATTTATGCTATGCAGGTGTTCAGAAATGTTTTGTTTTATAATACTACCTGTATACTTTACTGCCTTACTGTTGTATATGTAACCTTGGGCCATGCACATTAGGGAGCAAAATACCAAACATTATCTAGTAAACATATATCAATGACAGCTAAGTGAAAAACCTGCACTGTATTGCTTTTATACTGTCTTCTAAAGATTATTGTTTACAGATGATAACAATTTTTGAATTTTATTTTAATGTTATACTCTGATGCAAAGCAAAAGCTGAAAGGTAAGATTGGGTGCTAGGCCCTTATTCTTGGCCCAATTTTTTTCCCCTTAGCTAAAAACAATGAAGCTCCAGAAAAACTATGGAGAAAGAAAACCTACTGTACCAGATCTGAAGAAACAGTGTTACTTCTTGTGTGGTAGTAATGAAAACAGCAAAGGAGACAAGACTATTTGCTCATCATGAAACACTGTAAATCAGGGGTATCAAACTCACGGCCCACGGGCCAGATGAGTCATGTGCTGGCCACGCCCACCCCCATTTTAGCGAATGTCACGTGACAACAATGTGACACCACGAGTTTGACACCCCTACTATAAATCATAAGATACTGTAGTCAGCAAAGTAGTAAACACCTAACCAGAGATTTGGTTAGATAAAATCCAACACTAGATGAATCAGGCTGCCTCTCTGCTTCTGATTTTTTTCTCTCTGTTTTGTAAAGTCTACTAATTCTAGGGAAACAAAGAGGAAGAAATGCTCCCCATTCTGCTGATAGACCTTGAGGTAGATGATCTCAGATGTTTCCTATGAAAAGAAATGGATAACTGATAAGGGGATTTTGGAAGCCTAAAATCAATGCAGAGATATGGCTTAAAAGACTTTCTGACAACAATTTTTATTTTTATTTATTTCTATATTAAAAGAAGCGATGACTAATAAAATGTCAGAAAAATATTTTTCAGGTGGCAAAAAAGAATTTTAGGCATTACCAAATTTATTCAATTCCACTTTGACTTACATATTTACTAGCTGAATACCCGTGCTCCGCTATGGAACTATGTGATCGGGCTTGATAAATTGATATTTACAGCTTGAAAATTAATAAGTAGTTACAATCGGCCTCTCCTCTCCCCTTCTCTCCCTCAGCCTTGCTCCACAGATGCCTATCCTATCCTGTCCCCTTCTGTTCCTCAGCCTTGCCCCACAGAAGTCTCCCTATCCTATCCCCTGCTTGCTGCTGTGAAAGTAAAACTGAAACTGAAACTCCTCTTCTCTGCTTGTGTTTTGCATTTGGAACAGATTTCTTTTCAGGTGGGGAGGCGGAGTAGAACTCCCTAGCATCAGAGCGTGTTAATAATAATATAGGAAATATTAATGCTCTGATGGTCCTTTTGAAAAATCCTTTCTTAGTGAGCACCTAGAAGCCAAGAGGAACATGTGTGGCAAATTTCAAGTTTGTAGACTTTACGGTTGTGGAGATTTTGTGATGATGCATGTGTGGTATTTCACTTTTATATATATAGATATACTGCCTCATAATGCTTTACAGCACTCTCTGAGTGATTTGCAATATCAGCCTATTGCCCCCAACAATCTGGGTCCTCATTTTACCGACTTTGGAAGGATGGAAGGCTGAGTCAATCTTGAGCCTGTCAGGATCGCACTCCAGGCTGTGGGCAGAGTCAGCTGCAATAATGTATATGAACCACTAGGGCTGTAACTATGGAATAATATAGAATTCCTTCCTTCCTTCCTTCCTTCCCTCCCTCCTTCCTGCCTGCCTGCCTGCCTGCCTGCCTGCATCTTAAGGCAGTGGTCCCCATCCTTTCCAGCTTGGCGGCCTCGTCCAGCGCGGGCAGGGTATGAGTGGCAGACACATGCAAGTATATACAGCTCCATTTGTGTAAGCAGCACACACATGCACCCTCCACTCAGACGAATGGAGCTTCATGCATGTGGCAGGTACTTGCACTTGTGCATGAAGCTTCATTAGAAGCTCATGTGCCAAGGTCCATTCGCACTTCTTCTAATATGTTAAAAACAAGAAAAAAGTAAAGGAAACAATTGGTCCATTGCTGGGTGAAAGTGGCAAGAAGGTGACAAGCAACCGGGAGAAAGCAGAACTACTTAATTCGGTTTTTGCATCTGTCATTACACAAAGGGAAAACACAGTCCAACCTATCAAAAACAGCATCACAAAAAACAAATTAGGAACATAAGTTAAAATAGGAAAGAAAATGGTAAGTGAGCACCTGTCTACCGTAGGCGAGTTCAAATCATAAGGACCAGATGGATTATATCCCAAGGTTCTGAAGAAACTGGCAGATGTGATCTCAGAGCCACTGAACTATATTTTTCAAAGATCCTGGAGAACTGGGGAACTGCCAGAGGACTGGAAAAGTGCTGATGTAGTTCTCATATTCAAAAAAGGAAAAAAAAATAGATCCAGGAAACTACAGACCCATCAGCCTGACCTCAATACCAGAGAAGATTCTGGAAAAGATAATCAAGCAACGAATCAGCGAACACCTAGAAGCAAACAAAGTAATAACCATAAACCAACATGGTTTTGTCAAAAACAGATCATGCCGGACTAATCTTGTTGCATTATTTAACAAAGTGACAAAACTAATGGACCAGAAGAATGCTGTCGATATAATTTACTTGTAACATGTAATCTGCAATAGAACTGCATCTACATGGAGTGATGTGTGCAGTGGGTACCCCAGGGTTCTGTTTTAGGCCTAGTACTCTTCAACATATTCATCAGTGATTTGGAAGAGGGGATAGATGGGGAACTCATCAAATTTGCAGATGACACCAAGCTAGCAGGAATAGCCAACACTCCGGAAGATAGGTTTAAGATACAGAAGGATCTTGACAGACTTGAACATAGGGCGCTATCTAACAAAATGAAATTTAATGGTGAAAAAAGTAAGGTTCTACATTTAGGCAAGAAAAAAAAATGAACAGGTACAGTATATGTGGTACCTTGCTCAATAGTGGTGACTGTGAGAGGGATCTTGGAGTCCTAGTGGACAATCATTTAAATATGAGCCAGAAGTGTGCTGCAGCTGCCAAACAAGCGAACACAGTTCTAGGCTGCATAAACAGAGGGATAGAATCTAGATCATGTAAAATGTTAATACCACTTTATAATGCCTTGATAAGGCCACACTTGGAATACTGCATCCAATTTTGGTTGCCACGATGTAAAAAAGATATTGAGGGTCTAGAAAGAGTGCAGAGAAGGGCAACAAAGATGATTAGGGGACTTGAGGATAAAACCAGGGATGAAATGCTCCCGGTTTGGACTGGATCACCAGATCCAGTAGCGATGGTGGTGGGTGGTTCGGAGAACTGGTAGCAAAAATCCCTGCCCCCCCCCCCCATGCCCAGCTGAGCCGAGCAATCATCAGAGCCTTTTTTTAAAAAAATTTAAAAGCATTTTTTCCACAACCTCTTCGGCCCAAAAAAAATGCTTTTAAAAGTAAAAAAGAAGCCTCTGATGATCGTGCGGTTCAGCTGGGATCGTCAGAAGCTTTTAAAAGTATTTTTTAAAGAACCTCTTCAGCCGAAGACGTTGTAGACAAAATGGTTTTAAAAGTTTTTTTTTTAAAAAGTTGGCCACGCCCACTCAGTCACATTACCCCTCACCAAGCCATGCTCACAGAACCGGTAGTAACAAATTTTACATTTCACCACTGGATAAAACATAAAGAACGGTTACTGGAACTGGATATGTCTAGTCTTATGAAAAGAAGGACTAGGGATGACATGATATCAGTGTTCCAATATCTCAGGGGTTGCCACAAAGAAGAGGGAGTCAAGCTTTTCTCCAAAGCACCTGAGGGTAGAACAAGAAGCAATGGGTGGAAACTAATCAAGGAGAGACGCAACTTAGAACTAAGGAGAAATTTCCTGACAGTTAGAACAATTAATAAGTGGAACAACTTTGCCTGCAGAAATTGTAAATGCTCCAACACTGCAAGTTTTTAAGAAGAGATTAGATAGCCATTTGTCTGAAGCGGTGTAGGGTTTCCTGCCTAAGCAGGGGGTTGGATTGAAGACCTCCAAAGTCCCTTCCAACTCTGTTATTCTATTCTAAAAGGAGTTTTGCACACGAATGCAAACCCTGTGTTCGCATGAGTGAAGCTTCATGCATGTGTGCGTGCTTGCCTGCCGCTTGAACGAATGGAGCTTCACGCATGCCGCTCAAACGAATGGAGCTTTACAATTGCTCATTTCTCCCGCGGCTCAGTTTTAAACAGGCCGTGGTCATGTAAAGGGTTGCATCCCGGGGGTTGGGGACCCCTGTCTTAAGGCTTTTTTTTTTTTTTTGTAGTGAGGGCCACAATATTTGAAAGTTCTGTGCTAATAAACTCATGCAATGTCATACAGCATTAGCATTTAAACTGTGAAGACTGTAAAGGCTTTGCTATACTTCTATTGGCTACAGTATAAAATAGACCCATAATCTCTTCAATTTTTTCCAAAGTGATTAAAAATAAACATGTCTCTTTAGAATATACTTTAATTGAAAACAATAATACATTCTAATTACAGAATAAAAGCAACTTGGGGGGACAAAATTTTAAGACACTGAAATATAGTATCAAATATTTTCTCCTACATTCTACCCACTAGAACTGAACCCTCTCTCAAGGCATCTAACAATTAAAATGTAATTCCAACTAAATAGTGATTAAAACCAAAATTAATCTGTATTGAGCATAGATTTAGAACTCGGGGGATTCTATTTACAGTAGGAGTGCAAACTGGATTTAGGAGTGCAAGCTAATTATTTTAAAAGATACAACAAAAGGTTCTAGACTAGAATTTACATATTACCAAAACTTATTGTAAATGAAAGAACGAGATTATTTCTTGTCAAATATACAAAATAATTTTGTAGCAAAGCCATATAATGTTCTATTGTCCTCACAAACAGCCAGTTCGGTATGCTGGTTAAGACACCAACCTAGAACCGCGAGACCATGAGTTTAGTCCTTCCTTGGATGTAAAGCCAATTGAGTACTTTGGGTCAGTCACTCTCTTAGGAAGGAGGAAATGGCAAACGACTTCTGAATTCTTGTCATGAAAAGTTCAAGGACTTGTCTAGGTGGTCACCTGGGAGTCAGCAATGATTCAAGGAACACGTTTTTTCTTTTTTAAAAAAAAATTAAATGTTTTTGCATTCTACTTAATAACAAGTAAATACTACTTCAAATGAAGCCCTAGTCTTGGTGATGTCATATCTATGCCATTTTCTTGGAAAACATACAGAAGGGACACCTTCTTCCAAGATATATTTTCAATTTCCTAGTCTAGCCTATGGCCCTAGGATTTCTCAGTAGCTTCCCATCCGATTACTATTACAGTTCAATTATTATAAATTCCAACTATAGTAGTTAGCTTGGAAACTAATAAAACCAGGTCACTCACTCGCTTGTGGCCAGGTCACTGGCCACAAAAAGTGATCTCATAAGACCTACTAAAATGTCTCTATCACTTTTGCACATTGGAGATTATCCAAAGAATTAATTACACTAAGAACAAATTGTATGGCTTGAATTTAAAAAAGATTTCATAACTCATGCATGCATGCATGTATGCACACATACACACACATACAAATACACACACACATTCTAAGCTGATAACCAGTAAAATTTAATGGTTTCCATTTGTAGTTTATGTATCAGCAAGTTATTCATAAGTTGCAAATAAAGCAATATCACCGAGGCCATAAATACATATTTTCAATGTTAAAGAACAGCAAGAATCCTTTGTCCAACTAAGAATTTTCAGACAGTAGATATCTGAATATATCAAATTAATACATATGACTTCTTCTCAGAGTATCTTATAAAAATCATGCATTTGAATAATGTATTATTCTCATGGCATTTCCAATAATGTAATTTAATCATTTCTTCTTTGTACAAATGCAATGGAATTCAGTAAGTCCAAAACAGTATTTTTATAGAAAAAGTCATAGACTAAGAACAATTGAAATTTGTGATTCAGAATTTTAAAAAGTCTCACATTGTCTAGACGTAATGGAGATCTTCAATTGCTTATTCCATCCAGTCTTTGAAATTGCAAATCAAATTGATTTATTGATATCAAGTATATAAACATTGTGAGATGTTTAGTCTCATAAGATAATACTTCTAATAATTTTAAGTACCTCTGAATCTAAAAAATCCCACTGACTAAATCAAGATGTCAATAGATGTTGTAAATTACCTGTAAGCAGTAAAAGGACAAATATATTTGACCTTTAATAAATAGTCATCATTGCCCTTTAGTAATTAGTAAAAAGTAAAAAATGTCAGCATCCATCAAAATCTTGCATATAACTGCTTTTTTACAGTTCTAAGGTCTATTATTACCCCATAACTTCAATTTAGCAAGGAAAAAAAAGATCAAAATGGTTTTCCAAAATAGTATAATAGAAAATTCAAATTAGTGTAATTATGAAATGAGTTATATCTAATCTATTATATCCTGAACCCCAATAGACCAGTTAACTAAATATGCAATGGAATGACTCTTCCAAAGGGTCTAGGACAGAGTTTTAATGAATGAAGCAATCCAAAATTTGGTATTAGTAGAAATACCAAAATTAGAAGAACTGTATAATTCAAAATTTGGAAAAAAAAAAACCGTCTTAATTGACACTTAAATCTTGATCAGCAATATGAAGTAGCCCATAGAAATTTACATAATTTTTGAAAATATCTGTCATTTAAATATGGATGGGAATTCCATTTAAAAATTAAAGTACTTTGGAAATAACATTCATTTTACGAATATTTACCTTACCTCAAAAACTGAAGTTTAAAATTTTCTATCTATAAATATATGTAACAAGGTATCAATATTTAATTCATATTTAATTATTTGCGAAATATTCCATAGATTAGAAATACCTAAATGTGTAATGCTTTCAGCATATATAGAAACATTATCCTTAATATAAAAATAATAAATCAATTATTGATTGTCATCAATTCTGACATAGACCAATTAAGAGTCCTGCAATTTATCCAAACAAATTTTAAAAATGCGTTAAGGTCAACACTAAAGTAAATAGTTCAGAAATAAACAATACAATATCATTAGCATATAATACTCTTATATTCTCATGACTTGTTACAAAAAATTAAAAAATATTAAGCAGGATTTCTGTTTCATTTAGCTCTGTGTTTGTGTCTATATGCAATGTATGTAAGTGTGTATGTAATGTATGTAGGTGGGTATATTTGTATTGTACATATATGATTAGCCAATCTTATTCACATTATTTAATCTGCTTTGAATGGAATATTTCTGGTGAAAAGTCATAAGTTTGGAAGTTGAAAAGCGCCATCTTGTGGAACTTTAAATCTACAGTGATGTCTGAGTGATAACTAGCTTTTTGTAAGGAAATTCAGCATTTTTTATATTCTTCTTTTCACTTAAGGAAATTATCTGGAGTTGTATCAGGAGACAACAGAAAACCCACTGAGCATAAGCAAAAATGAGCACTGAGATCTCCTCCGATCTGTCACCCAAGGAGAGAAAATGAAATTACTCAAAATATGAGTAATTTTATGTCTTCCATTATAGTTCTCCAATAAAGTATAAATGGGAAAGTGTTGACTAGGGGAAAACTGGATTCAGTTGCCAGAAAGGTCACTTTGGGATTTTGGTTAAGACATTCTTAAACTAAGCTACCTGTTGCTCCAGGATTGTTAAAAAGATGAAATGTTTTAAGTACTTTGAAAGGAATTGGGTAAATAAAATGTTCTTTGCTATGTTTTGAATGAAGCCCATGGCCTCTATCCGGACTTGTCTTGCTGCAGAAAGGATTAATACACAAGCACACATACTCTGTGTTTGTGTATGTACCATATTTTCCGGCGTATAAGACGACTGGGCGTATAAGACGACCACTGACTTTTCCTGTTAAAATATAGGGTTTGGGCTATACTCACCGTATAAGACTACCCCTCTTCCAACGCACACCAAATAAAAATTAAAAAACAACAACTGGCTCATCCACAATGTAAAAGCAGCTGTGCTAGACCCAAAATGGCCCCTGCAACAAGCAGGAACCTCACACAGCGACAAAAAGCCCAAAAACCCAAGTTTCACACTTTACACACACAAAATTCCACATACAGCTTTGTGAGATTTTGTGTGTTTGTGTAGTTAGAGTGAAACACTACAGAAACACACTAAATCTCAGAAAGCTGCACAAATATTATTTTATTTTATTTTATTTTTTATTTTTATATGAAAGCTAAATTTAAAATTTCCTAAACTTTAAATGGCTAGGTCTAAAAAAGAACAACTAAAAAAAACCCCAATTAACTATTTTTTTAAAGCTCCCAAAGGGGAAAAAACTTACCCAATAGAACAGGAGTCTCCAACCTTGGCAACTTTAAGATTTGTAGACTTCAACTCCCAGAATTCCTCAGCCAGCTTTGCTTTGCTGGCTGAGGAATTCTGTGAGTTGAAGTCCACAACTCCCTGCCTGCTTGATTGCAGGCAGGGAGTGGCTTGCTGATATAATGGATTCAGGCAAGCGAAGCAAGGCAAGCGTTGCGACTAGCAGCTAAGATAAGCAAGCTGGAGGGGGAAAACTTTTTTCCTTTTAGATGGCTCTGGTGATCCCAGCTGAGTTGCCTGATTAGCAGGCAACTCAGGTGGGATGGTCAGAGCTTGGCTTGTCAGAGCCTTTCAGGCTGGTCTGCCTGGTTACAGGAGAACGACACCCGGCATATAAGACGACCCCCGACTTTTGAGAAGATTTTCATGTGTTAAAAAGTCGTCTTATACGCCGGAAAATACGGTACATATACAGTATATGCATGTGTGTGTGTGTGTGTGTGTGTGTGTGTGTGTGTGTAGGTACTCCTCCAAAGGTACTTGTTTTGATTTGCCAGTTCGCCTCAGAGAGGAAGTCAACACAAATGTGTGTGTGTACCCTAAAATTCAATGTTGACTCCTTGTGACTGCTCAGACAAGTCTCTGCAGTTCTCTTGGCAAGATTTTCAGAAGTGGTTTTGCCACTGCTTCTGTCCTAGGACTGACAGAGACTGACCGGCCCAAGGTCACCCAGCTGATATTATGCCCAGGGAGGGGCTAGGACTTTCTACCCTGATGCTTTCATCACTATACCTAACTGGCTCTTATTAACAACATATCATTTTAGGATTTTAATATCTGACAAAGTGACTCCTCCCTTATGTACCACACTGTCAGCTAAGACTTAATGGATGCTGCGTATGTCAGGGATATGCTATGTGGGAATTCAAAAAGAGGCATGCCATTCCATCCAGGCTCGGTTATACTCTTCTAAGTTAGTCAATGACTCTTCTAAGCTTTCGTGACACCTTAGTTTTCTCCTGTTCATCCAAGATAAATTGGTGCTTCTAAGGGTGCCGTCGGCCAAACAGTATCGACTGGCGGCCCCCAGGGGGAGAGCCTTCTCTGTGGGGGCACCTACCATCTGGAACGAGCTCCCCCCAGAGATACGGAAGATCCCGGACCTGCGCACGTTTCGCCGTGCTCTCAAAACTTTTCTATTTCAGCAAGCTGGCCTAGCCTAACTCCCATCTTTTAAATTTTTTAAATTTTTTAATTTGTGATTTTATAAATTGGGTGTTTTAATCTGTGTTTATTTAATAATATTTAATAAATTTTTAAGGGATTTTTTTAATATTTGTATTATCTGTATTTTATCTTGGCTGTTCACCGCCCTGAGTCCTTCAGGAGTAGGGCGGTATAGAAATTTGATTAATAAATAAATAAATAATAAATAAATACACCTTTCTAGTGCAATTTGATACAGTTGCTGTGCTGGTTTTAGCTATATTTGCCAGTCGGCTTAGGGCCCCAGTGCGAGAACAGCACAATGGAGATGGCTGATTGAATAATAACATATCCCACCTCCCGACCACTCCGCCCCACCCTTGCGCCCATGTGTCCTTGGTTTTAATGTCTGATTTTAATTTTTTATGTTTTAACTGTATATGTAACTGTAAGCTGCCAAGAGTTACCCTATGATGAGTGGTGAATGAATGAATGAATGAATGAATGAATGAATGAATGAATGAATTAATTAATTAATTAATTAATTAATTAATTAATGTTTAACCTTAGGAGTTTTTGCAGATCTTAATACCATCTCCTTCTTCACAGTCATCCAATAGTTAACTAACATTTTTGGAATGGGAAATTTAACTGGTCAGCATGCTAATAGACCATGGCTTCTTTCTTTCTTTCTTTCTTTCCTTCCTTCCTTCCTTCCTTCCTTCCTTCCTTCCTTCCTCCTTTCCTTCTTTCCTTCTTTCTCTTAAACTTTCTTTAGGATTCTAAATATTTAGAGCAGAGTATCATTTTGCTACATTAGCAGAAATACTTCCTGAGCACAGTTTGGTTCAAGTGCCCAGCCAGCAATTAGAATACAGCCATATGAAAGCTGATTCTTTCTCCCATTTGCTATTCAAACATCCCTCTTGTGCTGTTACAGGGGATCATCCAGTCAGATTGATTTGATTGCAAAGAAGACTGCAAAGAAAAGAAATAATTAATTCTATTTCCCCTTTTTGCACGTTTTGCCAACAGTGCAATTGAATCAGAAGACATTTCCATTTGTAGGATATGAATTCAAGATCCACTTCTTTAAATCAATCTAGACAGAAAAGCCCTTTTGGACCCAAAGGATTCATATACGACTATCCATAGGTTATAAAATCGTGAATATTTATCATTTCCCTTGATAGTGAGAACGGCGACATATAAATTTAATTAATAAACAAACAAAAATTCTAAATACATACTTTATTGAGGCACTATTTGTAAAATTCTTGGTAAAAAAAGATGTCTTCACAATTCCATTTTTGCACTTGAATGTTGTTTCATAATTTCTGGGTATATATAATTTTGCCTCTTGAAAATTATACAACTCTGACAGAAGAGAACTTTTCTAAACTGGGAAATACAAGCAATCCTTTCATCCTTTCACTAATTCCTGTGGCAACACAACATCCTGTTATTTTGTGAACCATTTCTTTAGATTTTTAAAAATACTGTAAATCATCCATTTGTGTTGATTTTAAAAGCAATACTAATGAACAGCTGTATTAATGTTAACTTATCACAACTGTTAATTTTGCATCAAGGCATCCTCTTTTAATTTACTATGCATGGATGGAGTACTTATTTATTTGTTTGTTTTATTTAAAGGAATTGTATGGCTGCCCATCTTAAAACACAGCTGCGCAGCTCAGAACAACAATAAACACTTCAAACTAGAAAAGCCATAAAACTGTAAAACACAACCAAATCCTTAGTGCCTTAGTCATCTGTCTGCCCCAACAATCAACCCCAAATACTCTTACTCTATCCTAGCATCTGGATAAAGAGCCAGGTCTTGAAAGGAGAAGGATGTTCAATAACTAGGAATAGTCATGGAAAAAGCACACTTCTGAAGTCTCACTACAGATGGCAACATTTCAGGAAAGTGACCTGGAGTGTATTTACCTTATCTGATAAGGTCCTGTGCCGTGTAAGGCTTTAAATGTGATCATCGACACCGTGAATTGCACCCAGAAGGAAACTAGGATTAGTGCAGCTTGCACAAGAGGTGTAATGTGGGTGAATCTAGAAGTCTGCAGCTCTCGTGCAGACTGCTGCATTCTGAATCAGTTGCGCTTTCAGATGGTCCTCAAGGGACCATGCAAAGCACATTGCAGTAATCCGAATGGCAAGAGGCTAAGGCATGAGCAACCATGAGCAAGGCCTCCCAGTAAAGGAAAGGGTAAAATTCATGCAGATGAATCTATGGAAAGGATCCCTTTAAGCCATGGTGAATGCCCACTCATTGAACAGGAGCTGAGAGTCCAGGAGGACCCCCAAAATTGTGCATCAATTCAATCTGGGAAAGTGCAACCCTATCCAGAGTGAAAGATGTCATATTACCAGATTTGGAAATGTGTGTGTGTGGTGGTGGTGGTGGTGGTGGTGGTGGTGGTGGTGGAACAAAACCTAAAGCCACTCCGTTTTCCAAGGTTGAGTCAAAGTTGGTTCCACTCCATCCATATCCTCACAGCTTCCAGGCATTTAGCCAGCATTGTAATAGCATCACCTTTCCAGCCAATGGTGGAGATGTGTATCATTAGTGTACTGATGATACTGCATTCCATGCTGTTGAATGACCTTGTCCTGTATAATACTAGTTAGAAGTACTACTTTAAAAATGCTTAGTTAATTATGTTTCCCTGCTTCACTGTCTTGCTTCATCAGCTCAAGTGGAGAGATTACATCTGAGCAATGACCAGGACTAGAATTTTGACAAGAATAGAGAAGAAGCTAAAGTAAAGATCATCAAAAATCCTCAAAAGACCCTTCAATGGTACCTTTACTTGTGAGGCAGCACAAGCTGTAAAAACCATGGGAAATTCTACGCAAAGCTTCTATCATGTAATCTAACCGTTCCTATCACCCATCTCCTCCCACTTATGACGGCATGACTGTAACTTTGTTGCTTGTATCCTTATGATTTATATTGATATTGATTGTTTCCTGATTGCTTATTTGTACTCTATGACTATCATTAAGTGTTATGATTCTTGACGAATGTATCTGGTCTTTTTATGTATATGGAGAGCGTATGCACCAAGACAAATTCCTTGTGTGTCCAATCACACTTGGCCAATAAAGAATTCTATTCCATTCTATTCTAACTGCCCACAATTATGAGAGACGATTACAAATAACAGGAGAAAGTTTAGATCTTCTTCCATTCGTAACCCACTCTTATTTTTCTAACATAGCTTACATCTTTTCTCTTGCCAAAAAACACAAACCACTAAATGCCTTTTGAACAATAGTGCAGATAGTGCTTCACAGGGGAACAATTCATATTAAAGACAGGAGCTAAACTTTAAATATAAATAACTGCCCTCTCCAGCAATATTTATACGGTATACAAAAATGTAATTCTGGCCTTTGTTTATAAAGTTTCCTCACTCTTTCTTGCTTAAAATTCCTGTTTGCTTATTATTCTGCCACAGTTTGCTTGCTTTGCTATATAACAAGCCAGGTTATTAATACAAAGGAGTGAGCAGTATCTGGAGGTCTGGCTGAACAATGCCACACTGGGAACTAAGCCTTAAGTGGCTACCCCAGAATGTGTGTTCATTAGTCTAGATAAGGATGAGTGCACTCTGGCAGTTCCTTTCTTAGATTCAGGTTTTTTTTTAAAAAAAAAGTATAAAACAACAGTTTTTAAAGATCTCGGCATCCCTCTGCTGGCTATGCTAAAACAAATGCAAGCCAATACTGTATAAATGTAATTATGCAAAGTAGCCTGTCTATATGAAAAATTCCAAAAGCCAAATGGATCAAAAACATGCTAAAGGCAGTAAGCATACTGAAACCTTCTGCTGTGATAGTATTTTAATAGTATTTTCAGAAATTCCCCCTAAAATCTTTACAAACTATCACAAATACCTGTCTGGATTTATGGTTCAACATTTATGAGCAAGTTTGCGTATAGCATCCACAAATTTAAAAGAAACATAGCACAGACCCTTGATTACTCCCTCATTTTTCAAACTTGTACAACTCCCCGTTTCCTAATGTTAGATACTTCATAATTCTTCAAAAGAAGCTCAGCTGTCATGTGCTCAGGGTTGTATATGTAACAGTGCAACATGTTAGGAATTAAGAACCAAAGTTTAGACTACCGAAGGTCTAAATGGAAGAAGGAATTAAATCCTTGAAAAGCAATATTGATCCTAAGGAAACACAAAAACATCATTTAGTCCCCAATCCACAGATATAAACAGAAGAAAAAGAAACCACCTAGTTTGGGTGCACCTAGCTCAATATTATTCCCAGTGGTAAGCCAGTAGCTTTCCAGCAGAGGCAGAGATCCTTCTGAGCCTTACCTGGAGATACCAGGAAATAGATATGATGCTTTCTGCATGGAAAGTGCTATATCTTCTTTTATTTAATTGCTTCTATTCCTTAAGAGGGGGACAATTACACACCACTGCAAGTTAAATTATGCTGGGATATTCCAGAATTATTTGGTGCATCTTCTTGATACCAAAATTGGTACATCTATTAGGCGACAGTCAGCTGTCTTAGAAGAGATTTTAAAAGCTACACATAGGCTATTCAGAAAGCACACATCTATCTGGAGCACATCTTTTGAACACTACATTGTACCGTGATCTGCTGAAGAATATAAAAGCTGTTATCTCCCAATAATTCAAAGCTGACAGGTTTTCTCGGTTTAAGAGAATCACTATAAGATTCGTGGCCACAAGATGGAGTAGCTGCCTAATGTTTCAAAATTTACTGGATTTACTGAGAACCAAAAAAAACCCCACTTCTACTTTCAGATTACAAAAGATACAAGCTATTAATGTTCTGTTTTGAGATTTTTCCAATTTATTTTTTTACCAAAGCCATTCTTTACTGAAGAGCATGATTACATTACCTATTTACATTTCTGCTGACTTCCATGTTAGATGCACTGCTGGTATTATCGCTAGCCCACCTATATGGAAAGCTGCCAAATATTTTCCGGCAGCCAAATTTATTTTATTTCTTCTACTTGCTAAAGAAAAAAATGAAAAATACAGACATGTTTATTTTTCTGATGACCTACTAGTGGAAGGTAAAGGGGAAAGATGTCTCCCTCACACATAAACTTTAAAAAGTTGTATGCCCCCAAATCAAAACATCACAGAGAAGTTGTATAACTGACCAGAGGGCAGAGCTTTCCTGTTAACTTGTGTAAGTTACAGGAACATATGATAGTAATGGAGCCGGTTCAGCCGTGGAATTGTTAAGCAAGGTGCTGACGTAATTGCCTCACTTAATATCTACAATCCCTGCTCTCCGCGTTGCAGTTGTTAAGTAACCACACAGGTTATTCAGAGGAGCAAGGAGTGCCTCAGAAGTGGGGGAGGCTCTAGGTGGCATAATGTGGGCCCAGTTCCAAACAAGCCATAGCCTAGTAGTGGGCGGCAGCTTGGGAGTTGGGGACCCTATACTAGAGGATATCTTTTACTCCAGCAACAAATGTGAGCAGGTATAATGTCCAATTAAATAAGGTAGTAAAAAAGTTCTCACAGTAAAACAATAGTGGGCATCATGGCCTTTGAGCAAAAAACTATCCACAGAGGCTCAAGGCAAGCAATACCTAAGGTTTCTTCCTGCCAGAAGTGGATGATAAATTCTGCTCCCCTCCAGTGGTCTGTAAGAAACCAATAAGTAGTTGCTTAATTCCAACGGTGAGGAGTTAAGAAAAACAACGCCACTCTTTCTACAATAATATTTAGTACCATTTCATTTCACTGTACAGATTCTTGCCTGGAAGAATGGAACATACTTTGCTGGATGGTGATGGTTTAAGGCAGGGGTGTCAAACTCAAGGCCTGTGGGCTGGATCTGGCCCGAAGGGTGCTTAGATCTGGCCTGCGGGGCCACCCTGGAAACAATGAAGGATCGGGCCGCCGTGCCTCCCGAGCTCCGTTTTCACTGGCAGAGGGTTGCAGGAGGCTGTCCCAGCCAAAAATGGAGATTGGGGGCCTGTTTTCACTGGCAGAGCGCTTGGGCCGCTACAGGTGCCCCTAACACAAGTGATGTCAAGCTGGCCATGCCCACACTGGCCACGCCCCCCCGAGGTCAAATACAACCCTGATGCAGCCCTCAATGAAATTGAGTTTGACACCCCTGGTTTAAGGGATGGAAAATCCTGGATGTTTGGAATTTCCCCACCTAAGCATCAAAAGTGTGGGGGAAAAGACTTCCCCCCTAAAAAAAAATAGAATTCTTTATTGGCCAAGTGTGATTGGACACACAAAGAATTTGTCTTTGGTGCATATGCTTTCAGTGTACATTTAAAAAAACACATTCAACAAGAATCATAAGATACAACACTTAGTGATAGTCATAGGATACTAAATAAACAATCAAATTATACTAGGAAACTAAATAAAACAATATAAATTGTAACGATACAAGCAACAAGGTTATAGTCATAAGTGGAAGGAGATAGGTAATAGGAAGGATGAGAATAATAATAATAATAATACATAAAATACATAAGGCATGGAAGATAAAAAATTAGTCGTGTCTTTATTCTCAGGAATAAAGGGATTCTCAGGAAAATCCCTCAAGATATGATACACCACAAGCTGTCCAGCACAAACTTTTTCAGTCTTAATATTTTGTCTGATCAGAATTGTGATTTCAAATTCCAATTAGGGTGTCTGCAAGATAGAGAAACAAATAAGGAATGTAAATCGCAAAAAAACTGTTGGTTTCTCAACAGCAGTGACCAGAAATAACATGGAATATTTGGGATGCCTGTAGGGAACATATCCTCCATTCTCAGCAGTAGGTAACTCAATGGTCTCCAGATATAATGAAATACAATGACTAATAGCTGCAAGCAGCATTGCCAAGAAGCAGAGATCACTGGACATATTATCCAAAACATCTGTGGGGTTCAATACTGCATGTCCTTATTTTAAACAACCAGATTTAAACAAGCAGAGCCCGGGGCACATGGATTAATCTAAAATGCTGAGCATCAAGGCTGCAGTTGAGCTTCCAGGACAGATCACATAATGAAGATAAACTATAATAATCTAGGAGAGGTATACTGAAATCTCTTGGCTACATTAGCTCCATGCAGAGGCAGGTAAGAATATTTCCAAGTTTATTTAACCTTCTCATTCAGTTACTTTACTGAATGTACATGTATTTGTGCTGTTTTACAGATGGAATTCTACAGAAAAAAAACATGGAAGGATGAAAATCAGCCAAATTAAAGCATAGGATTTCTTCTCCCACATCCATTACTGTCTAGGTTTGCTATCCGTGTATTGGGTTTCTCTTTCATACCTTTCCTCCAAGTCTGTTCCTTATCATCTCCTTCCAGAGTAAAAGGACATGGGCAGAGATGAAAGTGAAACATCTAGATTGCCTTGACATGCAGCTCATATTTGGGGAAGTTATCCCATCCTAAACCCTTCTCCACTGGAAAGATAACTCCAAATTTTTCCCACTTGACCTTCCCAGAAAGAATGGTCAGTGAGGATTTTCTCTAGAAATCTCCTCCTGCGTTTACATGTATTGACTGGAGGAAACCAATACCTTCCATATTCTAGAGAGGGCTGCCTGGTCATGGTGAATTATTTCTAGTCAAGTGTTTGCTTTCAACTGGCTGGTCCTGAATTTTAATGTTTTAATTCTGTGGAAACAACGGCAAACTAAAGATGATTTATAAGAAATAGAGCTAATGAATATATGTTGTGGCCCGTCAGCGGCCTCTGCAGTTAGTAGCTGATTTCGACAGCGAGGAGGCTGGTGTGGTGCTGTGCCAGCAGCCTGTGCAGCTGGCGCTCGAGTCAGACAATGAGGAGGCTGGAGAAGATCCCAGAGGCAGGGATTCAGCCAGGGCCTTCAGAACCTCCAGAAGCTCCCATAAGTGAAGAGGAAGAAGAAGAGGAGCCTCTTCTTGATGCACGAGCGTGCAGAGCTGTTAAAAGGCAGGAGTGGCTCCTCAGGAGGAGGTCTCCTCAAGAGTAAGGCTTGGGGCTAATTGGCCACTCCCCTAGCCTATTTAAGGAAGGACAACGACTGATGCAATTTGCAGGAAACAACTTCGTTCATATTCCTTCACCTCTTGATTCCAGAAACGTTTGATTCGGCTCTTGTTTCTCTCGTCAGTTTTTCTGCAAATTGCTTCTGGGCATTCTGCCAACCACAGTAAGATTACAGTTATCTGAAATACTGTGCCTCAGAATTGAGTTATTATTCTTTGGATTCTTGTCGGCTGTTAATGAAGTTAAATTAACAGCCCTTGTTCAGAAAAGACTGGTTTAAACTGTACTTGTGTTCGAACAACTACTAAGAAAGCTCATTAGTAGTCCTTAATCAGTAAACTACGGTTTGTACGGACTTTGTGTGTGCTGCGTTCTTTGGGGTCTGTAGCTGGGGCAGAACAATATGGGGGAAAGAAGAGCTGGTGTATAAATTGCCTTCCTGACTTCCTCTCTGGATGAAGGAGTGGATTTGGGATTGCCCACAGGGTTACATACAGATGCTCCCTATGATGAGACTATAAAATAATGGTCTCTATTGAATTTCAAAGTTCTGGTTTGAAGTCTTCAAAGGGACACTGGGTTCACCCATTTCCTTTCTTAATCAGTAATTGAAAATGGCTTGTGGACTGTTTTTTGGATATTAAGAACCTTCAGAAGGACAAGTTTTATTACGCTGAATGATTTTCTTTCAATCTGCAGCAAAACAAGCTTTACATATGTTTAAAACTTAAAAGAAAAACTTTTTTATTTGGAAATATGTAGCAAAAGGGTGATTAGCATGTTGATTTTGGAAAGCTTTTAAACAGAATAAGAAGTCAAATAAACTGGAAATAAGATTTTGAAATAATTATAAGAATACTTCCTGTGATTTGCTTAAAATCTTATTAAAATATATAAAGATTTTGAGTTTACATGTTATAATACTTTTCTTGAGAAAATGTCTTGGATGTGAGAAAAACATGATAGCAATAGCAATAGTTCTTAGACTTATATACAGCTTCATAGTGCTTTACAGTCCCAATCAGTTTACAGAATCAGCATATTGCCCCCAACAATTTGGGTCCTCATTTTACCGACCTCAGAAGGATAGAAGGCTGAGTCAACCTTGAGCCGGTGAGGATTGAACCTCTGGCAGTCAGTAGTTAGCCTGCAATACTGCATTCTAACCACTGCGCCACCATACCTTTTGATAAGAGGAGGCCTGAAGACTGGCTACTACAGACAACCAGAAAGAATTAAAGGTTAAAGTGAAGTGAGTAGCCCCACTACAGATAGTCCTTGATTTATAACTTTAATGGAGCTTGCCCATTGGTGTTGCAAGCCATAATGGTTGTTAAGCGAGTCATCCACATGATAATCTCGTTTAATCAACTACTTTCCCTGATGTGGTCATTAACAACCACCTGGGTCGTTAAACAGAGTATGGGGTGCCTCAGGGTTAGGGAGACCTTGGAAGGTCTACCTGAGGTGGAGAAGAGGGGGGTGAGGGCAGAGTTTATAACTGGATAGATATTCTACAAACAGCAGCCTGGTCATTTGTGATCTTGGAGTTAAAACCCATTCTTTTCCTTGAAGTGGGCCCAATTCAGGTCCTGTAGCTGATGTAGCTAAATTTCTGCAACTGCTTCAAAGGGAAGGAGAGACATCTGTAAACCCATGGATCAAGGGGATTAAGAAAATAGATCTGTATTGTCTTCACAAGTCCTACAACTTTGTAAAGAACTACTTTGTAAAGTTTATGTTATCAAAGTAAATAAGAGAGCTATATGGAACAGTCTTGTCTTTTTAAATTTAGATTACTATGCAAGGTCAAGATACTTTTTTAAACTGCAAAAGAGATCTAAGGCTGATGAACTCTTCTCATACCTGCTATTTCCCTCCCCCAACACTTGAAAAACCTCCTCTTTCCTCTCACAGCAGATTTATTGGAAGCATCAAAATTTATATGAAGAAAAAGTAATATCATGGGAAGATAATTTTGAGAGGTAAATTGCTGACAAGGTTAGCATATCCTCCAATGTTCTCAGTGCTGCATTACCCTGACCTCAGCAGCTGTATTTACTATTTTTGCAAAATGCTAAATTGATCAGTCCTTACTGAATTTTTTATCACATGTGGGCTTCAGTCTTCAAGTCCCTAATCATTTATCTCTTGTAACCAAATTACCAAACATCAGCAAAGATCGGCAAACATCAAAAAACAGTTACTTGGCAAAATAGGACAAAAACAAATTGAGTGAAAGCAGTACCAACAGGCAAGAATTTATTTTAGCTGTATATCAAAAGGCAGAGAATTTCTGTAGCCACTGGAAATTCTACTATGGATAATTAATATGGACACTTCTGAAAGGGTTTTTGCCTACTTCGGCCTTAATGCCTTTTTTTCTCCCCTGAAGAAAGAAAAAAATGAACTTGTAAGTTATAGGTTTGATTATTAGAAAGAGTAGACTATGGAACGAAGGAAATTGTATTGTAATCTTGGATTTGGAGAGCAAAATATAAATGCGCTTATAATCACTGTTAAGATCAGAAGCCATTTCTTCATAAACCATTTTTCTATTTTCTTTTTTATTCACTGTTTTTCTTTACTTTCTTTCTAAAATTTGAACTGTTTTTATGTTATTATTTTTTAAATAAAAATTATAACAAAAAAAGAAAAGCAGGACATCAGCTGATCTCCCCACTATTCTGCACCACTGAAGAAACAATTTCATGGATGGAGGGATGCAACCATGCTCCAACCATCTAACTATGTATGCACTGTAATACATTGTGCCACAGTGCATTGGTTCGTGCTCTGGGTGCCAATGCTGCTCTTAGTCTGTAGTCTGTTATCTCAGGGCAGTGGCTTGATGAGGGATTTGCCATATCATTAGTTGGGTGTACTTCAGTTTTACTTGTCCATCATGCATGTGCTTTACCTATATGTTTCATATTGGGTCTAGACTGCTTTGTGTCTAGAGTTTGAGTCCCATGTCTTCCTCATATAACATGGCTGGGATTTGTTCTTTATTTTAAAATTGGGCAATGATTTCTGCAACCAGGTAAGTTTCCTGCATGCTTGTTCCTCATCAGTAAATGACAGGGCTGTTGTGTTTTGGGATTTTTGCCATATTAGATGATTAGCTTTAACCCATATATAATGTTTTACAATTTATCCAGCTGTTTTTCTTTCATTGGTTCTTCAAAACATGGTGGATGGTTTATGTGAATCTCCTCCTCTTACCAAGAAAACCACAGGGACCAGTCCAGGCACTCCCAGGAGTCAACACTGATTCAAAGGCATAGACAAACACACACATAAAAAAACTATGTGAAAAGTTTCCCTAAAAATAGTCAGGTAATCTTGCATCAAGCATAAGATAACATGCTTTTTTTTTCTTTCTACAACCCTCTTTTGCTCAGGACTACAACTTTAATTTTTTTCATAGCTTCATGTTCTCTGCTTCTCTTGGTCAAGTATTTTTCAAATTCTAAGTTGCAATATTCTCCCCCATTATCAATCTCTTAATTTTTCTGTTGAACTTGTTTTATATGTACATTTAGTAAATTTTGAATTTCTCAAATACTTCGCAGCCTATGAATGTAACAAAGTTGGTTTTCCCACTACTTATTCTGAATAACCATAAACCTCATGATTGAGTTTGATTTGTTTGAAATTAATTCTTGGCAAACTGTTTAATGTAATTAAGTGGTAGTTTTACTACACTTAAAATCCATTTTAAGCACAATTTTACAGAAATACTGCATAAAATGGCATAGACTTATAAAATTTGCATCCAATTTAGATACATGATATGCTTCTTGGAATTAGATTTCTCTCCTTTTTCTTGTTTAGAGAATTCCCTTCAGTTGCCGCATTCAAATCATTCTTGTATGTCTGTAGTATGATAATTGTATTTTCATGAGATCTGATTAGTACAGTTGAGATTTGATCTAGTACAGTTGTTCTCAACCTGTGGTTTGCAGACCCTGGGGCAGTGTGATGTTATCACAGAGGGTACGCGAAGACTTGAAGGAATGCTATGATTTAAATCTTGAGTTAAGTCTTGGGGGGGGTCTGTGGCCAAGGTCTGTGGCCACAAAAGGTATTTAAAGGGTGTCCATAGTAAAGAAGGGTTGATATTCTGTATTTTTACGGAATATAATTATATTCCGTATTTTTCGGAATATAAGATGCACCTTTCCCCCCCCTAAAAGGGGGCTACATTCACCCTTTGGCCTCTGCCTCGCAGCAGTTACCTCCTTGCAAGCAAACAGCAAGAAAAAACTGCTCCTTTCAGCTTCAGCACAGCCTAATTAGCTAATTAGCACAAGTTGATTGGATCGGCCTTCTGACTCTCAGCTGATTTGCTCTCAGCTGATTTGCACAGGCTCTGCTGCTTGCTGCAAAGAGGTAAATTGCTGGAACAGATTTTTTTTCCTTGTGCTAATCAAGCTATGCTGAAAACGAAAATGAAAGTAAAGCAGGCTGTTTGCTGTTTGCTGTACCGAGGCAAAATCGCTCAGAGGCAGAGGGAGATTTCTTTTTCTTCTTTTCCTCACCAAAAAAGGTAGGTGCGTCTTATACTCGGGTGTGTCTTATACTCTGAAAAATACAGTATTTATAGTTTTCTGATGATTATACTAATAAAGGTTTTAGAAAAGTTCACATTTGTTTTAGCATTTTCTGAATGGAAGAGATACTCCAACATATGTTCCATTAAACGTTCATTCTCTGATAATTTATGGTTCATGAATTTTAGAATATTTAAATGTTATCATTCATTCTTGAGCTCGCATTTGTCTGTTGTCATGGAGAAAATAGTAACCAAAATGGAGGCAGCACTCTTTATCTTCCCCTGTCTTTTAGACATGATCAGAGTCAAACCCAATTCCTCTCTTTACCCAATCCCATCAAACCCAAATTGACCCTTCCTGCCCCAGACAAAGCCCCTCTGTAAGCCCATCTAAACTAAAGGATAGAAGTTCACAGCCTAGCCCAATTCTCTTACAAGGGAATTGAAATATAGAGAAGCTCCAACCTTCCATCCTCCATCAGTTGATGGTCTCGAGATTCTTTCTCCTTCACAGTGGACTTTCCCAGCTCTGTTGCCCCTTCTGAAGTAGCCTTTTGACTTAACAACAGAACTCATACCCAGCTATAGGGACAAAGACCTGCATAGCTTTCCCAAACTGCCCAGCCAATTACATCCCTAGGATTTCCTGCCTTATATCCCAAATATTTCCTTTGCCGTGGTTCCCTCTGTCTTTAAAGCAGGCATCCAATGTTGCAATGAACATGGTTCCTTTTCCTCAGTGCTGTGTTCTGCACGTTTCTACTTTACATGTACTACTTAATTCAGCTAGCAAAAATGCAACACCCCTTGATGTTTATTAAACAACAGCAAACTTCACAACAGTTAACAGGAAAAAATAAAATAAAAAGCATGCAAGAGAAGGGAAAGAGACCTGAATAACAGGCCTCTTATCCCTTATAACAGATATAAAGAGATGCACCAATTATACATATATATTATGTATATATCTCAACACTTTCCAGAGCCACTGGAAATAATCGTGAGTAATTAGCATGACCAAAAGAGAGAGGTCTTCTGATATTTCAGCTTTAACCCTTTTATGTACACAATAGCAGCAGAATAGAAGGGGAAAGTTGGACAAAGGTGATCCCATTTCTACTCCACATCATGAGGGATGATCTTGGTATCCAATACCAAGAAGACTTTCCTTTCAATTTTGGTCAAGAAAATGCACCGTTAGCAAAACAAAGCCGTTCTCTTTATTTGCTTCATTAGGTTTTTCAAATTAGATAAACATTTCACTGCACCAAGTGAAAAGCAAATTCAGCTCTCAAGGTTACACAGATAATTCAAGTGCTACAGATATACTGTTTACAATAGAAGATAGAGTTCTTGATTGACTTCAGTATGCTCACAGTACATAATAATTATTAAATTAAATTATAAACGATACCCTCTGGACAACCTATGGCTGTTTGGCTAGAAATGGCCAACTACTTCCTAGCTCTTAACACGTTAACTGAAGATCTCTGAACCAGGGGCGGGTTCCAAATCCTGTCGCTACTGGTTTGCTCTTGCACGCGTGCAATGCTTCTGTACATGTGCAGAAGTGCCGCCGCCATTATCAATTCACCCGATCCGGTGCAAACTGGTACCAACCCACCACTGCTCTGAACATCTTTCCAAAAGTGCTTTTAAAGATGATAACAGTTCATCCCAACAGGACAAGGGAAATTTACTCCAACTAGTAAACAAAATTCCGTATGTGTCAACATTGCATGTTTTATACAAAATCCAAAAGAAAATGTCCATAATTATTACCTGAACATAGCTGTAAATAATGTTTTCCTCTAAGGAGATATTTGGTGAGATAAATACATTTTCAGCATCCTCATTTCAATTTTTTAAAATATGAACATTTAAACTTGTTAGTCCTAAAAACATTTCTAGTTCTGTGATTTTGATTAAAAGAAGCACCAATACCATTTATTTTTATTCTAAAAAAAATAAATAAAAAACACTCTCATGAAAAAAGTTTCATAGCAGAAAAATAATAGGATTAAGTACAGAATATTTAACATAGCTATAACATTTCAACCATTGAATTTAGACAGTGACTGCCAATGTTACTGATTTTTGGTACTCATTCCTAACATCTATTGAAAAATAAAAATTTGGCAACTTAATGCAAAATGTAACATTTCCTGTTCTATTAAAGGATGTCCTATGCTTGTAATTCATGGATGAAGAGATATGAGTCTTTAGATATGAACCTTTAAAACATAATTTCAGTATGCCCAGTAACAATGCTGGGAATTACCATTTAGCTATCAAATTGCCTACCTGCGTACATGAGAACTTTAGTCCAAAACAACAAAGCTTTATTGAAGGATGCAGAATTTGCCATGCTCCTTCAGGTAATGCTCAAATTATAACAGTTCACTTACTGACTGTTCAAAGTTATGCGATAAGCTCCAAGTATTTACGACATAGTCCTTAAATTACAAATGCTGCAGCACCACGGCAATTGTTCACCCTTGCGAATGACCACAGAGGCACTGCAACATTCATCCTGCCTATGCCCACCAGCTCCCCACAATTGCTTCCCCCCTCCTATCTTGCTGTGCTGGACTCACTTACCATGCGAAGATGTCTCTTCTCTGCCGCGTTTTTTGAGAAATCTCGCTGCCTCATAGCATTCCATCAGCTTGCAAACATTTTGAGCAGACTGGAAGCCTCTGGGTACCATGATCTTGCAGGCCTTCAGGCCACGAGATCACAGCTCCCAGAAGCTTCCAGTCTCCATGCACAACGTTTGCAAGCCGACGAGATATTTTGAGGCAGTGTGATTTTGCTCCATCAAAGCATCCTGTTGGCTTGCAAATGTTTTGCGCGGAGACTGGAAGCATCTGGGTGCAGTGATCTTATGTGGCAAAGAAGCTGGAGAGGAGACAGCTCACTAGATCTTTGCAAGGTAAGTGGCTCTGCATGGCGGGGGGGGAAGCATGAGGTATCTCAATGGGTTGGGGGAAGCCTTGGATGGTCTCAAGCAGGTGGCCTGTTCCATCACTAACTTCCCTCCCCCCCCCCATGGCCATCCCCACCCTGAGATACCTCATGTGCACTTAATGACCTGAACATTCAATTAGTGAATGTGTGGGCGAAAGCAGGGAGATTTCACGTTCATTTTACGTGATTCACTCCAATGAATCCTCGGGTTACCAATGTAATTGGCAGGCTCAATTACATTCGTAAGTTGAGAACTATCTGTATTCAACAACCAATTCTAATGCAAGACTATGTTCCCAAGAAAAGTGATACCAGTATCAGATTTAGCCCTTTCTGTTAGCATTTGGTGAGGATGTTTAAAGAGCCTGTCAATATAGCACTGGGCAACTGAAACATTGGCTTTTCTTCTAATCTATAACCTTCTCTTGATGTACAGCTGAAGTTCATACCAGTTTTCTGTTCTATACAGTGTCCATAACCACTGTCCCACAACCACAACTATCCCACAGCAAACCTCCTAAAATAGCCTCCTGCAATCTAACCTTTCTGAATTCCAGAATTCTAGAATAGGAACCATTATCTTCACCATGAGACTTTGCTCACAGTGCAATAGTCCTGCCATTATTGCTTTTCATTAATGATCAAGTTCTAGGAAAAAATACTTTCACAGCTCTTCAAGCACTAAGATAATAATCGTCATCCTGGGCTCTAGTACTCTCTAGCAGGCTCCTCAGGAGAAAAAGCAGCAGGAGTGACTTGTTGGGAGTGACTTGCAACCTTCCCTGCCAGCTTCCCCAATGACTTTGCTTTGTAGGAAGGCGGTAGGGAAAGTCACAAATGGCAATCACATAATCATGGCTCACTGCATGAGCTTGGCACCCAAGTGCCTGTCACAATCACTTGATGGTGGAGGTGTTGCAACAGTCAGAATTTCAAGGACTGATCACGTCCATTTTTACAACATCATCGATCATTGAATGATATGTTTGGATAAAATTTAATTATAAAAATCTATATCTTAATTTTCCCTCCAAACTGGATTTAAGAGAACCAGCAATTCTTTGACCTGTTTTTAATTGACCAAGACCACCACTCTTATCTAGTGTTTGTTTTCTGTCATCCAATTTATAACTGATATCAGACACTTTATTAAGAGTAACACTTCCTAGAATGATAGCCACAGGTATAAAAGTAATATCTAGAGGTGTTACGTTAGCTGATGGGAAAGAAGTATTCCGACCGGACACAGGTGAGGTCTTATATCAAGACCTACCTAGTGGCGATAAAAGTGGCAAAATCTAATCATTTTTCCGCTCTTATCGCATCTGCAGAGAACCGCCCAGCCGCCCTGTTTAGGGTGACCCACTCCCTTCTTCGGGGGGGGGGGAGTGCGGGAAGATCCCTTGCAGGGTCGTGCTGAGGATTTTGTGCAATTCCTGCACGATAAAGTCGCTCGGATTCGGGATGGCTTGGACTCCGATTGGATGAGTTCACGGGAGGAGACGAGGGCAGGTCTTGAGAATGTTATCTGGGAGGAGTTTGATCCTGTGGCTCCCGAGGATGTGGACAGGGTTCTGGGTAAGATTAGTGCCGCCACGTGTTTATTGGACCCGTGTCCCTTCTGGTTGGTACTGGCCTCCCGGGAGGTTACACGAGGCTGGCTCCAGGGGATTATAACTGCTTCTTTGAGCGAGGGTGCCTTTCCTGCCGCCTTGAAAGAGGCGGTAGTGAGGCCCCTCCTCAAGAAGCCTTCCCTGGACCCGGCTGAATTAGCCAACTATCGTCCGGTCTCCAACCTTTGTTTTGTGGCGAAGGTTGTTGAGAGCGTGGTGGCACGACAGCTTCCCCGACACCTGGATGAAGCTATCTATCTGGACCCGTGCCAGTCGGGCTTCAGGCAGGGGCACAGCACAGAAACGGCATTGGTCGCGTTGGTGGATGATCTCTGGAGGGCTCGGGACAGGGGTTGTTCCTCTGTCCTAGTCCTATTAGATCTCTCAGCGGCTTTTGATACCATCGACCATGGTATCATGCTGCGGCGGTTGAGGGGGTTAGGAATAGGGGGCACCGTTCTGCGGTGGTTCTCCTCCTTCCTCTCCGACCGCTCGCAGTTTGTGTTGGCAGGGGGACAGAGGTCGACCTCGAGGCATCTCGCATGGGGAGTGCCGCAAGGGTCGGTCCTCTCGCCCTTCCTGTTCAACATTTATGTGAAGCCGCTGGGTGAGATCATCCGTGGTTTTGGGGTGAAGTGTCACCTGTACACTGACGATATTCAGCTGTACATCTCCACCCCAGACCACCCCAACGATGCCCTTGATGTGGTGTCTCGCTGCCTGGAGGCCGTGCGGGTCTGGATGGGGAGGAACAGGCTCAGACTCAACCCTTCCAAGACCGAGTGGTTGTGGCTTCCGGCATCCCGATATAGTCAGCAGGTGCCATCGCTGACTATTGGGGGTGAATCTTTGCCCCCCACAGAGAGGGCTCGCAATCTGGGTGTCCTCCTGGACGCACGGCTGTCTTTAGAAGAACATATGACGGCCGTGGCCAGGGGGGGCTTTTATCAGGTTCGCCTGATTCGCCAGTTGCAGCCCTTTCTGGATCGGGACGCCCTGCGCACAGTCACTCACGCCCTTGTTACCTCCCGGTTGGACTATTGCAATGCTCTCTACATGGGGCTCCCCTTGAAGAGCACTCGGAGGCTCCAACTGGTCCAGAATGCGGCCGCGCGGGTGGTTATGGGTGCAACCCGTTGCGCCCACGTGACACCCCTCCTGCGCGAGCTGCACTGGCTCCCAGTGGTCTTCCGGGTGCGATTCAAGGTGTTGGTCACCACCTTTAAAGCGCTCCATGGCATAGGACCCAGGTACCTTCGAGACCGTCTTCTGCCACCAATAGCCTCCCACAGGCCAGTTCGCTCCCACAGAGAGGGTCTCCTCAGGGTGCCATCGGCCAAGTCATGTCGGCTGGCGACACCCAGGGGGAGGGCCTTCTCTGTGGGAGCCCCAGCCCTGTGGAATGAACTGCCCCCGGAAATTCGTAAGATTTCTGACCTCCGGGTATTTCGCTGCGCACTCAAGACCCTATTGTTCCGCCAGGCTGGGTTAGCAACATAATTTTTAATTGGATGTTTTAAATTTTTGGGGTTTTAAATTAAGCCAAATTTATTTAATACTTTTAAATTATTCTAAATTGATGTTTATTCTATTTTTAAATAGGCTGTACACCGCCCTGAGTCCTTCGGGAGAAGGGCGGTATAGAAATAAAATTATTATTATTATTATTATTATTATTATTATTATTATTATTATTATTATTATTATTATTATTATTATTATTATTATTTAACAATATAAAAGTGAAATTAACTCCATCACGCAACCAGCTACTGTATATCCATTTCTCCTCATCCCCACTGCAAAAGAAATTCAGACTCTTGACTTTCTACAGGATGTTCATCAATATTTCCCAAATTGTCTGGGATTCCAATTTGAGAACACTGAACCCTTTCCTAACAGACCACCTGAAGGTAAAAAATTTATGAAAAATCCTTTGTTATTCTGGTGTCCATGCACAATTGTGTGTTGTGACCCAGGCCCACGTAGTTGATATTAAATGCAAAATAGTTCCAAAAAACAAACAGATTTTATTAAAACAGCTGAGAATGAACTCATTCTCAGCGTATTCTAAATGAAATTAAATCAAAGTCCTTAAAACACCAGTCTTTAGTTTATCTCTGATCTTGGGATAATTAGGCAAACTGCCGAAGGCTTTTCTTGGCAACAGTTCAGGAACAGAAGAAATAACTACAGCCAAAAAAGAAGCAATTCTCTCAACGGTTGTTTTCTGGCAAAGAGGCCAAGAGCCATTGCTGGTCTTTTAAGCCTTATGGGAGGGGCCAATCATCTCTTGGCCCTATTCCCGAGTCGTCCTCTCTGCTTTAACTGCTCCTGTCTTCTGGCAGCTCTTCTCATATGCGCACTAGGAACAGGCTCTTCCTGTTCCTCTGCCTCTCTATTGTCAGCCTCTGGAGGCTCCGAAGTCCGCACCTCACTCCACGATGGCCCTCGCCCCATCTCTGCCTCTGACGCAGAGCCCTCATCCGGGCCTTCCCCAGCCTCCAGGACTGGCCCATGTTCTTCCTCAGCCTCATCGCTGTCGGACTCTGCTGCCAGCTCCACAGGCTGCTGGCGGACAACACTGTGCAATATTGGTTCATGTTTTCTTTTATTTGTCTCTGAACAACATATTCCATAGACACTGTCATATTCCATGGCAGAAATGCTATCTAATAGTTTTAAGAATTTATTGAGCCATGGTGGCACAGGGGTTAAAATGCAGTATTGCAGGCAAACTCTGACCACAGCTTTGAGTTTGATTCTGATGGGGCTCAAGGTTGACTCAGCCTTCCATTTTTCCGAGGTCAATAAAATGATGACGCAGATTGTTGGGGGCAATATGCTGACATTGCAAATAGCTCAGAGTGCGCTGTAAAGCATTTTGGGGCAGTATATAAATATATAAGTCTAAGTGCAATTGAATATATTTGGTAATGCCTAAATATTTTGGCCACCAGAAAAAAAAAATTCTGACATTTTGTTAGTGATTGCTTCTTTTAATATATTTACTGCTCCCCAGAGCTTTATATAACACACCCAGCAGAGAACAGCAGTATACTTTACAGATTTTTTAGTAACACAACTGTAAATTCAAGAATGAAGGCCAGAAATAATAAAGCCCTGGAAGATTATTAAGATTTCATGTCTGACTCTCAAAGATGGAGTATATGACTTTTGTTTTCTTAGTTATTAGACAGATTACTATTTAAAAGAATAACAGGGATCCTGTAAAAATACTGTATATATAATTTTCAGACCAGAAGAAAGAAAATCCTTGATATGTGTTGAACTACTCTATTGGTTCATTTCTGCTTGGCTCTTTCCATTTGTGCAACAGGTGGGAACTAACCAAGATTTAAAAATTGAGCATAGTAAATGGTGGTCTATGACCCTAATAAAAAAATTGAATTGAACATAGTGCTTGAATCTCAATCCTTGTCTTCTCGCACCATTTACAAGAGAGAATTGTCAATCAGGATTTATGAGGCAGTAAGAAGCCACTGACTGGCATGGAGAAAAAAGAAAAGGAGCCATTGGTCTTTCACTAGCAATGAGATTTCCAGTAATCATATGAAATCTCTTCCAGTAAAGATAACAGTGCATAACATTATGATACCATAATATACCATCACATTTACGATAGTTAAACTTTTATAGTCACAAGTCACACTGGGAATTAACTAGGGACAATATTAGTGTGATGTAAACACTTCAAAAATGTTCTCCCATATATTCTCCCGTACATCTTTTGAAGAATATTCAAAGCTTTAGTGACCATTATTAAAACAATGCTATTTTGTTGCCTCAACAGGTGGCAGCACCTGGCTGGAAGCTAAGCAGAGTGACCCCTGGTTATACTTGAGTGTAAGAACTACCAGGGAATATCGGGGCTGAGCGTTAGACTTAAAAAAAAACATAATGGGTGAAAACAATGACAATAACTTCTGTACTGTTGCCTGGAAAATTCATGAATATGTCAAACTTGATTGGAAGAAGTCATTGTTTTATTGTTTTATTAATAATCACTATCTATAAACAATTATTTCTGTAACTCACCTCTATCCCTCTCCTTTTCAATTGCATCTTTGTCCAGAAAACATAGTCCTTCCCAGTTGTTAAATGAAATAGACACTACTCCACAATAAAAAGGTGTCACAAATATCTTTACTATGGTAACAATATAAACCTACCGTGTTTCCCTGAAAATAAGCCCTCCCCCGAAAATAAGCCCTCCTCTGAAGATAAACCTCCCCCAAAAATAAGCCCTCCCCCAAAATATTTAAATGCATGCGCAGTTGGTCCCCTCCATTTCCTCTAGTTAGGGTTAGGGAGACAGAGCTGGAAATCAGAGGATTCCCGTCTTGCTCCACATGCCCCAAAATAATAAGACCTCCCCCAAAATAAGGCCAAGTGCTTATTTCGGGGTTCAAAAAATATAAGACAGGGTCTTATTTTTGGGGAAACAGGGTATTACAAAACTTCTACTACAGTCACAGAAAAACTCACCCAGGATCATTAATTTATACTCTGAAGAGTCAATTCACAATACAAGTCTGATGACATAAATTTAATATAACCATCTTAGCCCTAGGCTAAATAATTTCCAAACATGTTAACAGTTTTAAAATATATTTCCATGGTTATATTTGGAATCTCCCAGATGCTTGCTGGAAACAGTGAAATTCAAAGGCTAGACACTCTTGTAAAGAGCAAATGTACAGGTGTAAAAACTGTTGCAGCAGTTAAGAGTTTGAAGATAAAAGATTAAGAAAACACTTCAATTATTAATAAATTATTCATTACTATGGTATCAAACTGATCACATCCATTTTTTAAAATATAACAAATAGTATTTTTACAACTTTATATAAAGACACATTCGGTATAAATTATAATTACACAAAATAAATCAGTGGACAGCAACCTCAAGTTAAGAATACTGTGAGTTATTTATGTAATGAAATTTGCTTCCCCAAATGATATGTTAGTGTCAAGATTATTTTGCTTCACTTTACTGTTACAAAGTGGTTTTTAATTACTGTACTAAGTTAGAAATGTGTGCCATTAAGCTTAATAATTAGTTTAAATAAATTAATGTGCCAATATATAAAACTTGCCCAAATTAATATTTTATTTACAGGGAACATTTTCGTGCTGCTGAAAACACACATAATCAAAAACAAATGATACAAAACACACATCCTCTGGGTGTGTGCACACACAAAAATAAACAAGTGTGTTTTTACCATTAGTTTTTGAGAGACGCTTTTTAAATAAATTACATTTGCATCTTCGCTTGCCATTTATCACATCGATTATCATTCGTTCTGGAAGAAACACATTTAAAAAAAAAAACGAAAAAGGCCAGCTTTTTTTCTTGCCAGGGGCAACTTCTCTCTGACTTCCCAGAAAGGACAGAGAATGAACTAAGCTAGCTGGTGTGTTTCACTATTGCTTTGAGAAAGAGAATGGGCGCTTTGCAAGCTAGATTTGGGGAGGGGGAGAGAGAGAGAGAGAGAGACTGTATGAAAGAGATGAAAGAGATTGCCTGAAAACTCTAGTACTTCATACTGCAAATGCCAATCAACCACCAAACCCTGACAGTGACTGAAGAAGTAAGTACACACCCACAGGCACTGCTTGGAGTAGAAACAATGGGTGAGGAAAAGAAAGAAGGAAGGAAGGAAGGAAGGAAGGAAGGAAGAAGGAAGGAAGTCTTTATCTTGCTAATGGCCAACCCAAAAAATAATCCGGAAAATCCAGTAAAAGAGAGAAAGGGGGGGGGCGCGAGCGCTCCCTCCAGCCGCTTCCATCCTCCCTTCGGGGCTGCCTCCCTTTCTATTTATCTACCTGTGGAGGGAGGGAGGGGAGAAGTGTGTGTGTGTGTGTGTGTGTGTGTGAGTGTGTGTGTGTGTGTGTGTGAGTGAGAGAGAGAGAGAGAGAGAGAGAGAGAGAGAGGCAGCGCCTACTCACCGAACAAGGTGAGAGCCATCGTCTCGGCTCCGCTACGATACGAGCGGGATCGCTTCGGAGGTTTTACTGAGCCGGAGCGGCGGACGGTCCGAAGCTCTGCGGCTCTCCCATCAGCGGCGCGCAGCAAAGCAACAAAAGAGCCGAAGCAGCCGCTTGCAATAAAAGTTATCGCCGCGATCGCCTTTGCCTGCTGACCGAGGGGGGCGTGGGGGGAAAGCGTTCGGGGAAGGTCGGGGCGGAGAGAGAGAGAGAGAGAGAGGCTGCGCCAGGTCCCGGGAGGCCTGGAGGGAAGAAAACTTCAAGAGCAGCGGACAGCTGTTGCCTCGCCGAAAGGCGCGTATGCTTACTCCCTTTCGGACGGCGCTGCTGCCACTCACCCACCCACTCCGGCTGCAGCCTTCAAGCTCTGGTAGCCATCTTGCTTCGCCACATGACCGGCTTCTCCTCCCCTCCTGTCTTCGCGGCTTGCAGTTCCCCTGAATGGGTTCCCATGGCAACGGGGGATCCGTGGGCCACCACCTTCCTCCATCCCTACTACTAACCCCTCCATCATCCTTCGGAGAGGCAGGCTCTTGTCAGCTAAGAAAGACGGGAGCGTACGGACAAGGGGGTCAAGGCCTCTCGGTTGGGATTGCAGCCTTTTAGCGGTTTTGTTTTGATCATTGAAAAAATGCAGAGGGGAACGGAGGTCTCTGCCTCCCTCTGGTCTCTGAACTACACTTGGTCCAGATAGTGGAGGATTGAGTTGCAAGCGCTGGCTATAGGAAACTGCCTCCCCCTACTTTCGTTTTTATTTAGCCTCTTTTAAGTTCTCCTTATATGTAAAAACAGGGTCCCCGTGCAAGGTTCACTTCTTGCATCAGCATATTTGGTGGCCTCGATTGAAATATCTTGCTTTACCTGTAACACAAAGAATACATTGGAAGGGTGGAGGGGGGATCACTCTAAGTGATAATGCAAGGTACATACCAGATGAAAATTAACAAAACTTGGGAAGGTAAACTTGAATACATATTAGAACCTGAAAAGGTCGGTTATTCTGAAATGTTGACCCAATTACCCCTCTCCTAGTCTTGAATGATACCATTTACCCCCACAAAAAACCCCCCGACACTTGTGGTAATAATCAATGCTCAGTTTACCCACAGTTTAAAGGCTGTGATAAAACTTCAATGCCTACATCCTATTTCTACATGTATAGGGTCACCAGTGGTCCACTATTGCCAAATTTTTTGTCTTGTGTCCTCCATCATAACCCTAAAATAAAATATTGTCTGGCTTTTCCTTGTTTTTATTATTATGGTTGGTTGCACAGTCAGACAGATGTTTAGGCTGGATTTAGCATTTTTGTCCACAGATCAAGTCCTTTCCAAGGATGTTGTTTAATAATATTAAAGGTATTGTCACAGGATGTAAGTTGTTCCAAGTAAATGTGATTGATTGGGGTAATGCAGAAGGCTTACAGGAAGGCTTACAGGAAGGAGGAAGCATATTTCAAGGAAAGGAACGAGACGACACAGCAATTGTCCAGAACTGGATTGTGGAAGAGGAAGTGATTTAGGATAGCCACTCGTAAAATCTCCCAGGATAAATCCTTTAGGTTAGGGTAGTATAGATTTAGCCTAGCAAGATTCTGTTTATATGGTTCTGTTTATATGGTGCAATCTAGATATTTTTACTTTTTTTATTATAGTTGTTCTACCTCTATTTGCAGACCTTTATATTTTCTGGGGTTTTTTCCCAGTTCTTTTTCTTCTATTTTGGTTTCTCCAGGCACTATAGTGACATTAGTATTGGTGTTGTTGGTTGCACACTCAACCAGATGTTTAGGTTTGATTCCTTCAGTTTTCACTACATTTACCCTTTTAATGGTAAAAGTGGCCCATTTACTCAGTCCAAATCCCATTACAGTATTTTGGTTACATATATGGATAGTATTGAGCAGCAATTCTATTTTAGATGTCATTTTTTCCATATAGCTTCAGATTCACTTATACCCTGGAATAACTGGATTCTCTGGTCCCTTTTCAGACAGAGTTTAGACCTGGACATGGGATAGAGATAATGTTGGTTATTCTTGTGAATGAATTTTGTTGGCACCTGGATTAGGATAGTGTTATACATCCTCGTACTGTAAATGTTGTAGGCAGCCTTCAGTCCTATTCATCATGATGTCATTTTGGGCATCTTGCAGAGTTTGGGGATTGAAGGCACTGTTTTAGACTGGTTCAAAACTCCTGCGGAATGGAGAAAAGAAGAGAGATTATCTAGCTCAATGGCCGTTACTTTGAGGAGCTGCAGAGTTCAGTCCTTTCTCCTATCCTTTATAACATTTACATGAAACTGCAGAATGGAGGTGGGAGTATAGTATACTGTATACTGTACTTTAGTATACTGGTGATACCCAGTTGCACATTATTACCTCAGACTACACAGGCAATGCTGTTGATGTCTCCACCCAATGTCTGAAGGCTATAAGAGTTTGGATAGGAATGAAACAAAATGAAGTTGAACCCAAGTAAGATGGAAATTGTACATTCATCAGGATGTTCTGACAGCTTTGGTAATTGTTTCTTGATGGGGTGACACTACTCATGAGACAGCAGGTTCCTACCTGCAAGTCTCTCCGTAGCTGAATGGGCAAGTAGAGGCCCTGGTTAATGGGTCTTTGCTTACCAGCAGCCAGTGCACTAGTTGTGAGCCTAAATGGAATAGAAGGACCTCAGAATGGTGATTCATACCCTCATCAGCACTTCTCTGGACTATTGCAATGTGTCTTACATGGAACTGCCTCTGAAGAGTACCAGAAAGGTTGTCAGGGAATTGAGCAGCAGCTGTTCAAATGTAGTCAGAGAGATGCTGACACAAACTTGTAGTTTTATATAAATACATATATTTTACAACTATATAGATACAGCAAGCTAGATAGTCCGACAAACAGGAGCATCAGGAGGTAAATCACAGAGCATAAAGAAAAAGGGGGGGAGGAAACTCCCCCTCCATACCCACAGCAACTAATCACAGCGCAGATTGCCTCATGCAAGACCAGCATTCTTCAACCAATCAACTACAACTGTGTGTTCTGTGTGTTCTGCTGCACAACCCCACCGCTCCAACTACTAAATTTAAATATTTTAACAAAGATATGGTTGGTCCAAAATGCAGCACATTAAATATTAGCTGGTATATATCATCAAAAACATTACGCTAGTACTACAGGCTTTGAACTGGCACTGTTTAAAATTTGAGTGTTGGGGTTTAAACTCAGAAGTCATATATGTGCTTCAGAATTTAAAAGCCTAAGGGGATTCTCAGTCATCCAGGTCATGGTTGTCCCAAAGGTGCTTGCTCAAGAGGCAACTGGACTTTCTGGATTTTCTTTGAAGATGTTTCGCTTCTCATTCAAAAAGCTTCTTCAGCTCTGACTGGATGGTGGGTAATGGAAGGATTTATACTCCTTGCAGACAGCTGGTCATTTGCATTCTTTTAGCAGGTCGTTAAGGTCACCTGGAGGTTTATCTGTGTCTTCAAGGTTACCTGAGTAGTGCAAATGGGTATGGAGCCTTCTTGGAACTGCTGAAAGGACTGTGTTGTAGACTGGAGATAGATGATGTCGTATCCCTCCCTCTCTGTTGAGAGAGGGCTGTTCAATTTGCACTACTCAAGTGACTGTGACAACACAGTTAAACCTCCAAGTGGTCTCAATGACTCTCTAAAAGAATGCAAATGACCAGCTATCTACAAGGAGTATAAATCCTTCCATTCCCCACCATCCAGTCAGAGCTGAAGAAGCTTCTTGGAGGAGAAGTGAAATTTCTCAAAGAAAAACCAGAAAGTCCAGTTGCCTTTTGAAAAGAGCACCTTTGGGACAGAGTTTAAAAGGTAGCTACAGGACCATATTCTCCAATTGGATTTTACCCACCCAATTTGAAAATCCTAAAGGAAACTACTATTGATTCCCTATTTTTGCAGGCTTGGGGAGTGGGGGGCTGCTACAGTGTTTCTCTGTGACTATGCTTGTTCGACGCAATAGCCTCCTGGAAATCCAAATATTCCTGAAGTTTATTTTTACTTATTAAAGTTATTGGCCGCCTATTTTACCATCAGGCAACTCTGGGTGGCTTACACTGTTACAAAGTTGTTAGCTTTTTTTTTTTTTATGTATAGCATTTTCATTGAAGAAATTTTTAGCAAAGTAAAATAAAATAAAGGTAATAAAAATAGTAAATAATGAAAAAAGAAAATGAAATACAGGAGAGAGGAGAGAGAGAAGGAGGAGACAGAGAGAGGGGGGAGAGGGGGAGGGAGGGAGGGAGAGGGTTTCAATCCCTGATACGCCAATCTGAACAAACAGGCTGATCTTGTTGCTTCACATTCCAATTTCAGAAAGGTATAAGGTTATATTGCACATATCTTGAAGATGATCTGCTAAGAGCATAGAAAAGAAAAATAATGACAAATCGATTGTGGGGTGGGGATGGGTGGACAGGAGGAAGAACTAGCCAGTAAATATCCTAGAAAAGGTTTTTGCTCTTATTTACTTTGCCTCTTAAACTGGGCCCCAACTGTCCAATAAATCATGATAAGCATGCTCTGCCTTCAGTGAATGTTATGTTAATACATTCATACGAGAAGAGATTTCATAATATTTAAAACTAAAGAAAACCAGATACATGTGTATAGAAGTAACTTGCACTTTTCAAGGCTTTCTGCAATTTCCTTATGTAATATAGTGTTAGTCACTTTGTCCCACCAGATACTTATTACCAAGACCCCGTTGGGTTTTTCAGCTACCAATGTGGTTACATGCTTGCAAGTGTTCTTCCAGTGATTTGCAAGTGACTTTTTTTAAAGCAGATAATGCTTGAGTGAACCCGAGGAGCTATTTTTGCAAGACACTTGAACCAGGAGAAACTCCGGTATGGCTTAATGCCTCTTCATTATTCCTGAAGACCATGTTGCAGTTAAAAAAAAAAAAAAAGACAGATATTCCTGTAAAAAACTGCACAATTTTAACACATTGTGATATTAGATATTCTAATCTTGTATAAATGGACTCTCCTGCCAAAGGTTACTGCCCAATGAGACGACCCCACTCTTTTCTGTTGATATCCATATTCCACTTTTTTGTGCTCTGTATTTCTTTCTTTCAGCACTAACTTGTGCATGGATAATTTAAAAAGCAATAGGGTGATGATGGTTATCTTAGCCTGTTGAAAAATTCACTGAGCAGCACAGTATCATACAGTAGTCTACCAGTGCTTGTATACAATGCCTGGCACAACACTGTAATACTGCTTTTTGTAGTAGAGATATTGCATCCATTTCCCATTTTAAAATTAAACTTCTGGATGACTAAGTAGGGGAAATGAATCTACCCACAGGATCTGAGCTAGGACCGTACATAGTCCTGAAAATTATCAATAATGCATTAGTGCTCCTTCCAACCTAGCAGTTCGAAAAAATGCAAATGCGAGTAGATAAATGGGTATCACTTTGGTGGGAAGGTAACAGTGCTCTGTGACATCATGTTGGTCACATAACCAGAAATGTCTTCAGACAGCATTTGCTCAATGGCCTTGAAATGGAGAGGAGCACCACCCCCTGTAGTCGGCAACAATTAGCAGAGTAAAATCCACAGACTCCTTTTTTTACTTTCTTACTTCAGATTAGCTTTAAAGATACCTATCTGAAATCTGTTGACCACTAGGGAGGAAAGCAATGACAAAATTAGGCAACATTTAACACCTTCAGATTATGGTTATTGAGAACACCAGGAACTGTAAGAAATACAAAGCAGTCAGGCCTAAACTACCTAAAACTGCTCCTTTGAGAAGACGATCAGCAAGGAAAACTTGATTTGCAGCGTACTGGGCGCTGCGGGCGGCAACGCGGGGCGGCAGCCATGGATACGGAGGCGGAGCCGACTAAATTGACACTTGCAACTACGATGTTGACAGCAACAGCAGCAGCAACACCGGGAGGCTAGGCTATGAGGATGCCCTCTCTAGACAATGGAGAGGGCTTTGCTGCAAGCAGTTACCCCCCCTCGATGTAATGGGGAGGGGGCCTGGACATTCACTTAATCACCTGAATTCAACTTAATCACCTGAATGGCCCTATCTGAAAGAGCATGGTAGTGGTGGGGGCTGAGAACTGAAGACATTTTTTGATCTTCCCCTGTCTGCTTCTCCCCCCCCCTTACTAGACCTAGGCCTAGTTTGGCCATTCAGCAAAAACAAACAAACAAACAAACAAACAAACAAACTTGCAGCTGTTTCGATCAACTTATAGCCTTTTTAAAATATCTTTTCCTCCTTGACTATCCTAATTATCCTGATTATTTGATTTCATCTCTTCCACCTGGATGCTCCACTTTTGCTTTTTTCGACCTTATCTTCGGATTTTTGCTGGTATCAGAAAGGGAGGAAGCATAGACATCGAGAGTCTTGAACAATTTATTTGTAATATTTATACCAGTGGATGGGACGGACCATCTTCTCCTTTGTTTCTGTAACTCTGGACTGGTCGCCGTGAGAGGGCGGTCATTGTAACTCTCATCCCCCTTTTTATGACTAACTTATTTTAATCACAAGACTTTCCCATCATTGTAAGAGGGAGATGGTATTCCGATGTTCTATTATATTAGCTTCCTTGTACAATTATCTACTTTACCCTTTTTGTCTTAACCATCTGTTTTAAACCATCTTTAACACCTTAAGAAGAAAATGGCCTTTCATCGCCTCCAATTCTATCTCACCTCCGATGTATTCAATAACAGAACTCCTAGCACTGCGAGATTCCCCCCTCTCGCAAGTTTGGCCCTCCCAGTTATCTAGGGCCGCCCTCAAGGACGGGTTTTGGAACCCCGAGAGGTGGTATGCTAAGAACCGGAAGCTTTGGGGTTTTTTAGATAGTTTTTCAAATTCTATTTTAAGGGGATCTGGGAGGAGAGTGGTTTCCAATGTAAATAATGAGGCTGGGGAGCCTCCCGGGAGGGGGGTGGGTTGTATGGGTTCAGGGATTAACCCGCGAGGGATGGGGTCTAGTCCATCTGAAGAGCACGGCGGAGGAGATGCAGAATCTGGGGCCAAGGAGAGGGTTAGAACTTGTGCTGTTGATAGACATTACATCAGTACTGTAGGTGGGAGGGGCAGATATGGTGGGAGTAGGGGGCCACATCAAGTTGCAGGAGTGCGCGCTCGCTGTCTTCAAGCGGTGGCACGCTCCGGCCCCCAATGCTCTTCTTGTTCCCCAGGTGGCACAGACCCTCAGGCCCTGGGCCTTCGGCTGATGCTATGCAATGCCAGGTCCGTGGTAAATAAAGCCCCCCTCATTTGTGATCTTGTTCAGGAGGGGGGAGCGGACCTGGTGGGTATTACGGAGACCTGGTTGGGCCAGGAGGGGGGAGTCCCTCTCATAGAGATGTGCCCACCCGGTTTCCGGGCATTTCATCAGCCAAGGTCACAGGGAAGGGGCGGGGGGGTGGCAGTTATCATTAAAGAGGGTCTTAGTCCGAGGGAGGCCACTGTTCCTCAGACGGCCGGATGTGAATCCCTCCTTGTGAAGTGGGGTCATGGGGTGCAGATGGGCCTGCTGGTTACGTACCTGGCTCCCTGCCACGTGGCAGCGGCCTTGCCTGAACTACTCAACGTTATAGCCGCGGTGGCGATTGATACCCCTAGACTTATGGTCATGGGGGACTTCAACCTGCCATCCGTCGGTGAGGCGTCTGAGGTGGCTCAGGAGTTCATGGCTTCCATGACGGCCATGGACCTGACCTAGTTAGTTCATGGCCCTACTCACACGGGGGGAAACACGCTGGACCTGGTTTTTGTCTCTGGTCAGTGGCTGAGTGGTCTCGAGATAGGGGATATAGCGATCGAGCCCTTGTCATGGTCAGATCACTCCCTCCTTCGCTTTGACCTTCGAACCGCCACACCTCGCTGCAGGGAGGCGGAACCGATGAGGTGGTTCCGCCCCAGGCGCCTGATGGACCCGGATAGGTTCCAGACGGAGCTTGGGCCATTTCCTGAGGCTCTGGCACACGGCTCGACTGAAGACCTAGTGGCTATCTGGGATAGGGTGGCCGCTGGAGCTTTGGACCGGGTTGTGCCTTTGCGGCCTCTGACCCAGCGTCGATCTCACCTGGCTCCCTGGTTCACCGAGGAGCTGAGGGAGATGAAACGCCGGAAAAGACGCCTGGAGAGCAGTTGGAGGGCCAGCCGTTCTGAATCTGACCGAACACTGGTAAGGTCTCATATTAAGACCTACCTGGTGGCAATAAAAGCGGCAAAATGTAACTATTTTTCCGCTCTTATTGCGTCATCAGATAATCGCCCGGCCACCCTGTTTAGGGTGACCCGCTCCCTGCTCCACCAGGAAGCGCGGAAGGACCCCTTGGAGGGTAGAGCCGAGGACTTTGTACAATATTTGTATGACAAAATCGCTCAGATTCGGGAAAATTTGGACTCTGACTGGGTAGATTCGGGAGGGAGGATGGAGGCAAGTCTTGAGAATATTATCTGGGAAGAGTTTGATTCTGTGACTCTGGAAAACGTGGACAAGATACTGGGCAGACTAAGCGCGGCCACATGTTTATTGGACCCGTGTCCCTCCTGGCTGGTGCTGGCCTCTCGGGAGGTTACACGAGGCTGGCTCCAGGGGATTATAAATGCTTCCTTGAGAGAGGGTGTCTTCCCTGCTGCCTTGAAGGAGGCGGTGGTGAGGCCTCTCCTCAAGAAGCCTTCTCTGGACCCAGCAGTGTTGGCTAATTACCGTCCAGTCTCCAACCTTCGCTTCATTGCGAAGGTTGTTGAGAGTGTGGTAGCGCGACAGCTTCCTCAGTACTTGGATGAATCGGCTTATCTAGATCCGTTCCAGTCGGGCTTCAGGCCTGGATACAGCACGGAAACGGCATTGGTCGCATTGGTAGATGATCTCTGGAGGGCCCGGGACAGGGGTTGCTCCTCTATCCTGGTCCTATTAGACCTCTCAGCAGCTTTTGATACCATCGACCATGGTATCATGCTGCACCGGTTGGAGGAGTTAGGGGTGGGAGGCACCGTGTTGCGGTGGTTCTCCTCCTTTCTATCTGATCGGTCGCAGTCTGTGTTGACAGGGGGGCAGAGGTCGACCCCGAGGCCCCTTATATGTGGGGTGCCACAGGGGTCGGTTCTCTCACCCCTTCTGTTCAACATTTATGTGAAGCCGCTGGGTGAGATCATCCGTGGTTTTGGGGTGAAGTATCATCAGTATGCTGATGATACTCAGCTATACATCTCCACCCCGGACCACCCCAATGATGCCCTTAAAGTGATGTCCCAGTGCCTGGAGGCTGTACGGATCTGGATGGGGAGGAACAGACTCAGGCTCAACCCATCCAAGACCGAGTGGCTGTGGTTTCCGACGTCCCGATATAGTCAATTGGTGCCATCACTGACTATTGGGGATGAGTCATTGCCCCCCACGGAGAGGGTTCGCAACTTAGGCGTCCTCTTGGACTCACGGCTGTCTTTAGAAGAACACTTGACAGCTGTGGCCGGGAGGTCTTTTTATCAGGTTCGCCTGATTCGCCAGTTGCGTACCTTTCTGGATCGGGACTCGTTAAAAACGGTCACTCATGCCCTCGTCACTTCACGCCTGGACTACTGTAATGCTCTCTACATGGGGCTCCCCTTGAGGAGCACCCGGAGGCTCCAGCTGGTCCAGAATGCGGCCGCGCGGGTAGTTATGGGAGCAGCATGGCGCTCCCATGTGGCTCCCCTCCTGCGCGAGCTGCACTGGCTCCCTGTGGTCTTCCGGGTGCGCTTCAAGGTCTTAGTTACCACCTTTAGAGCGCTCCATGGCTTAGGACCGGGGTACTTACGAGACCGCCTTCTGCCACCAATAGCCTCTCACCGCCCAGTACGCTCCCATAGAGAGGGGCTTCTCAGGGTGCCGTCAGCCAAACAATGTTGACTGGCGGCCCCCAGGGGGAGAGCCTTTTCTGTGGGGGCACCCACCATCTGGAACGAACTCCCCCCAGAGATACAGAAGATTCCGGATCTGCGCACTTTCCGCCGTGCCCTCAAAACATTCCTGTTTCAGCAGGCCGGCCTGGCCTAACTTTCCCTTTATATTGCTTTTTGATTTTATTTTAAACTGGGATGTCTTGAATTATCTAGGACCAGAATGTTTGGTATATTTTAATTGGTTTTTTATTATTGGCGTTTGTATTGCATGTATTTTTGTCGTTCGCTGTTCACCGCCCTGAGTCCCTTAGGAATGGGGCGGTATATAAATTTAGTGAATAAATTTAGTGAATAAATAAATAAATAAAATACACAATGAATACACAGTACATTAAGAAATAGTATCTTTGCTTTGCTTCTTTGTGCTGGGTAAACCTACCCAGTGTGGTATGTAAACAATGGTTCTAGAACTTGATAATTGTTAATTCAATAAAACCATGGCTTAGTGCAATGATGGCTAACCTTTTTGCCATTGCATACCAGGAGGGGGGCGGGGGAGGTTCGCGCATGTACGTGCCCACACCCATAATTTTATGCGCCCCGCCCTGTGCATGCGCGCGCAACCCCCCTCCCCCCAGCTCCTGGCACTTGATGGCCCGGTAGCCTCTCTAGGAATCTCTGGAGGCTGGGGACAGCAAAAAAGACACTTCCTGTCCCACTAGGAGTTGGGAAATGGGCCATTTCAGGCCTCCAGAGGGCCTCTGAGGGAGTGGGAAAGGCTGTTTTCGCCTTCCCCAGATGTAGAGAGGCCCTGGAGCCAGGCAAGAAAGAAAAACAGGCCCTCCCCACCCTCCCAGGCCCTCTGGAGGCAGGAAACAGCCTGTTTCCCTACTTCTGGTCCCAGAAGGCCCAAAAATCAGCTGGCTGGCACGTGCATGCGCGCCAGAGCTGAGCTGGCGTGCCCACTGTGACACGCATGCCATAGGTTCACCATCACAGGCTTAGTGCAATATGAGAACCTTGTGGCCATATTTAAATAGATTTTTGAAACGTGAATTTTAAATACAATATCAACCTAATAGATATTAACTTAAAACTCAAACACTGAATTAAATCAGTATATCATTTACAAGGGGAAGAGAGTTTCCATTCAAAATCAGAATATTTTCTATTTTGCAAAATATATTAATTTGGACTTCAAAATAACAAGAACATTTGTGAATGGAAAAGAACAGTTATATAGTAATATTGTATTAGTTTTTTTCTGAATTCTCTGAGAGATATTTGTAGGATATGATCTAAGTGCACATTAGAAATGTGTGGAACTTTAGTCATAATGTTCTGCTAGCTGTAGCATTTTGGACACTCATGGACATAGCCAATTCCAATGTGTTATTACAGATGGTGTAGATATTGGTGCAGTACCACGAAAACTTCATCTAAGTCCATTCTTCAGTATGAGAGGACAGGTTGCCTACAAAATGGCCAGCACCTGTCCCTTTAAGACCTCTCCTTAGCCAGCACAGCAACTACTAGCTATAACAGCTGAGCAGAGAGGCAGCTGGGAGTGTTAGCATTGGGGAAGTGGATGTGTGTTTGTGTCTGGAAGTAAAGTAACACAAAGCAGATAGAAAAAAAATACTGTTCTCCAGCAGTAGGGCTCACAAGGATTAGTAGCTGGAGGAGCAAGATGATGATGATGAGGAGGAGGAGGAGGAGAAGGAGAAGTGGGAAAAAGTGGAGTAGTGAGCAGTGAGTACTAGCCTCTGAATGCTTGTATATGTGTTGCTTAAGGACCTGTGTGGTTGTGTGGGCTCTCATAGGTTTTGAAGCCCATTGACTTAGGTATACATACCTGTGGCATCCAGAATGAAACTCAGTGATTTTGTGCCTAAATTATTAACCATTGAATCTCATAGAGTTATTACTGTAGAGAAAAATGGAGGCGTGCTATGCAAGCCACCCTGAAATCCTAATTACAGTTTGGTACAATTGGTTCATAAGAGAGTCTGTACAAACACAGAATGTCTTGTTCTCATTCTGGACTATGGTGGGTTAGAAACGTAGTTAATAAATAAATTGCATATGCAAATTGTGCCATCCCTATTCCCAAGTCTAATGTTCAAGAGCAAAACTTGGGTGGCTTCTCCCCAGAAGTGTCAGCATGTATTGTTTTGAAGAAGAAAAAAATTCTATTCAGGGAAAGATTACAAATACAATATTTCATCCGCACAATAATAAGGAAGCGAAATCCAGTTTTCCTCCAATGGCAACTTGACCATAATGGCAACAACTGTAATAGCCAATATACAATGATACATTGGTTTGGTGGTATCAGTATCTTGCATACTGAGGCATTTTATTTATTTATTTATTTATTTATTTATTTTTAAATTTGTATACCGCCCTTCTCCCTGAGGACTCAGGTTGGTGAACAGCCAAGTAAAAACATGAACTACAAACATTAAAATACAATTAAAAAGATATATTTGAAGATTTCACAAAACTAGGCAGAGACAGATTAAATTACCATCTTAAATCTTATGAGTTTATACAACAGCAAGATGAAATTGACTCAGATCTTATCCATGATATTGTTGCTAGATTTAGGGGCTTCACTAAGATTATCTTGTTCAGGGCCCTTCAGAATGGAAGCACCTTGTTAACCAGATTGCTCATAAGCAAAGCTAAAATGTCTTACTGTCTTTATGAGGAATTTAAGAAATTCCTAATCGTGGAAAACGCCTAGAAATTTCAAACAAAGATGCATTTCTGTGGAATATTTTTACTTGCCACTAGATGGTGCTTCATTTCAAAACATGGGGAAGTAGGGAATATCCAGTTTTCAAAAGAAGACAACTCTTTAAAGAAAAATAGTACTTTGGATTTGTTATGGCATACCACAATGGGATATCTTCCTTCCACTCATGCCAGAGATAAAGCCTTCTTGTTTTCTACTTTTAAATACCTATGTGGGCTGGATGTCTTTCCTCCAGTGCTAAAAAAAAAAAAAGACCTCCATGTAACCATTTTCCAATAATGGAGCCAGGGCATTTCACAGTGGGACATGGGTGACCCTGGGGTGGGTGTGGGGGGGGGCGACTTAAATTGGAGCACGTGATCCTTTCTAGGAACATTTTTTCTGGAACATCTCCTGCTGAAGGAAGCTGTTGCCAAACTATGACAATTTTTTAGGTTTTAATAAATAGGGTATATAGAGGATCACACAGCAGCCTTACATATGTCTCCAAAATGGTTATTAGTGTAGAAGATGACAGGTGTGACTGTGTTTTTAGTTGAATGGGCCACAATTCTCTATGGTCCTGGTTTGTTCCATATTGCAGACATTTTTAATGACCCAGGTGAAAGGGTTGAAAGGCTTTTGGAAGTCTGTAGATGATTTTTTTTTCTCTTTTCAGATAGATCTGAATAGAATATCTGGCAGGGGTGGGTTCTACTTACCTTTACTACCGGTTTGCAGTGGGGCCACGCGCGCTCGCTCGCTTTGCTGGCACGTGTGTGCGCTTCTGCGCATGCACAGAAGCGTTTTGATGATGTCAGGGTCAGTGTGCAGAGCCTCCCGCCAGTTTTACTACCGGTTCTATAGAACTGGTGCGAACCAGGGGCAACCCACCACTGATATCTGGCTTGTAGTTGTACTATTTTAAATCATGGGGATTGATTTAAGGCTGCAGAAGAATAAATTAACCTTTAGACATAAAGTTTGGTTTTAGGCCCAAATTTAGTCACAAATGATAGTTTCTTTTTGGATGGTGCAGAACTGACTGATAGCTCACTTATTTCCAAACTTGCTTGGCAGAGGTTTTGGCTGCTACTATAGGAATACTATGTGTTCAATATTGCATATAGCCACTCCTAGTTTAGTGGCTACCATGTTTGGTGACTGGGAGTACGGTGATAATTTTTTAAAAAAGAACAATTTTCCATGCAATATCTGTAATAATAAAATGTTGTACACCTGATAACATGCCAGAGTGAGAGTAAAGCTGGAGTAGCTATATGAGAGAACTTTATTAAATGAGAAGACAAGCAAACAGTGATTTTCCCAGTGTCTGTCTGTCTGTCTTGTTTAGTGACCATTTCACTTCCAATTTAAGGAATGGACTGTAGTCACAAAACAAGTAGAGAGTTTAGTTGCTTCCTGCAACTGTGAATGATGAACAGTATGGACTTAAAACCCAGTAATCATTTCTCTTGTGAGACTATCTGGTTGCTGGTATGTATGCTCAGTTGATTAGGCGTAAGGACCAGTTAAATACTGGTACTTGGTCACCATGTTTAATCTCAAGGATGGGTTAAGTAAACTCAGAAGACTCTGTGAATTCTGTGATGTGAGATTGCTTGGAACCTCCCCCCCACAATCCATTATAATATGAACCAAAGCATGGCGATCGGAACAATTAATTAAATTACCTAAAAGTGTATTCACTGGATTCTCAGTCAAAGTGATTGAGACCCTTGACAATAGATAGGCAAAGGATTATATAGGATATTTTTAAAAGTTGCATCAATAATCATGAATAATTAATTACATTTGCATAGACAAGAACTCATCCTCCTCTATATCAATAACTAGCTGGATACTCATGCTCCGCTATGAAACTATGTGATCGGGCTTGATAAATTGACACTTACAGCTTGAAAATAAATGAGTAGTTGATCAGCCTCTCCTCTCCCCTTCTCTCCTTCAGCCTTGCCCCACAGAAACATCTCCTATCCTATCCCCTTCTCTCCCTCAGGCTTGCCCCAAAGAATCCTCCCATATCCTATCCCCTTCTCTCCCTCAGGCTTTCTAGCCCCTTCTCTCCCTCAGGCTTGCCCCACAGAAGCCTGTCCTATGCTATCCCATTCTCTCCAGAGTTATTTTCAAGTTGGGAGGGGGAGTGAGTAGAACCTGTAACTAATTAGCATCAGAGCGTGTTAAAATAGTATAGGAAATACTAATGCTCTGATGGTCATTTCGAAAAATCCTTTCCTAGTGAGCACCTAGAAGCCAAGAGGAACAAACGTGGCAAATGTCAAGTTTGTAGACTTTACGGTTCTGGAGATTTCGTGATTACGGCGTGAGTGGTTTTTGCTTTTATATGTATATATAGATAGATAAGAATTCGCCTGAATTCAGACCTTGAGGCTGACACCCATAGTATTACTTTCACCCCTGATCTACATTCCTTTACTATTGCATTATAAAATAATCCTTTGGCCGCCTGACATTTCTGTGCCCTTCTTATCTGACTTGCGTTCCCTTCCTCAGGGTCACTTTAAACCAAGTTGCGTTCTCAAAGGACATCCTGAATCCCTGCAACTACTTTAATTCGATACATAACAATCTTAAACTAAGAAAACCTTCTTTGAGAGAATTTTAACTTTTAAATTCCTCATCTTTTGAAACATTCATCTGATGTTATATGGATTCATCGGTGGATAAATTTTGTCAGCCTCTTGATATTAGGAATTAGAGCCACTTTAGAGTGTACTTTAGAATTTATAAAGCTGTTTTGTTTCCTATGTTTGAACCTGGATGAAAACATGAAGAATGTCTTGTCTTATTAAAAACACTAGGAATAATAGCTGCTTTCATCACTTATTACCAGCTTTAAAGGGGACTATGGAGCTGGATGTAAGCTCCAATTTCAAAGCCGTGTGTGCTGAGGGTTGGTTTCTCCAGTAGCATCTTTTTCTTTCTGGAAGCTCTCCATATCTGAGCCCACAGCAAAGCAAGTTATGTAAATACCGTCTTTTGCATGATAATGTGTGTGGCATAATAAAAACATCCAACCTGTGATTATTCATTTGCCAAGCTTCCCAACTGCACGCTTTCCTTCTTTTCTAAATCCATACTAACTAATTTAGGATGACAGTTGATGAAATGGTCTAATCATAAAAGCTTAGGCTATAATCTTTAAAGAGATTACTTAGATAAATAAAAAAATCACAGGCAGCCCTGTGTTTTGTGGGATAAAATTAGGCTTCAATTTGTTGTAAACTTCTTTGCAGACAAGACCAAAAGAACTTTCAGCTGAGCACAGGAACTTTGCTGACACAAAGTATTTACAAAATTGAAAACAAATGTAGTCCCGTTTTGCTGCTATTAAACTGGCTTCTGTTCAAATACCTTGGCTGTGGGTCTGGCTGGCAGTATTGATCCCTTGCTCTAAACGAGAGCTATTTAGGGAAGCTTTTAACTAGCAAATTCACAAGCTCTCACGCACGATCTCACTGTATTTTCTTCAAAAGGTACACTCTCAGAGGATAGATTATACTGCATCAAATACAATGTCAAATATCTTGGAAGTCTGCTTTATGGTTTGCAACCTTTCTGGGAGGGGAAGAAAAGATTTATGATCTTTAATAGGCGCAGGAACCATTTCTTACCATTTTATCTGACACCCTACCGGTAGCTAAGAAAGTCACGGGTGGAAGGGAAAACTCCACCCTGATGCCATTCAAAAAGATGGTGTCATCAGAGCAGTGACGGTGAACCTTTTGGACTCAGTGTGTCAAAAATTCAGAAAATGCCTAACTTGACTCTTCTGGCATGTCTTTCATACACACATACACAGACAAAAGAGAAGCAATTTATAACAGAGTGGCTGTAGATCATGGGTGTCCAACCTTTTGGCTTGCCTGAGCCACATTCAGCAAAGAGGAATTATCTTGGTCTGTATATAAAATATATAATATAGTTAATGTACATAAATGATTTATTAAAAGTTTATGGCCTTGTGGGGCTGTATTACCTGTTGTCCTGGGCTGCATGCATTTAGATAGTGAGATGGGTGGCCTATAAATTAATTACTTATGTATTTGTAAATATTTTTCTATTTGTCTCTGTCTCTCAAAAAAATAATGTCTATCCAAGGCAGCTCTGGGCCGCCAGAGGCCTGGAAACTTCAGAGAATGCTCTTGCATGGCCTTTGCAGCAGAGGTGGGTTTCAGTAGGTTCTGAACCAGTAGCGGAAATTTTGAGTAGTTCGGAGAACCGGTAGTAAAAATTCTGACTGGCCCCACCCCAATTTATTCTCTGCCTCCCGAGTCCCAGCTGATTGGGAGGAAATGGGGATTTTACAGAAACCTTTCCCTGGAGTGGGGAGGGAATGGAGATTTTACAGTATCCTTCCCCTGCCATACCCACCAAGCCACACCCACAGAACCGGAAGTAAAAATTTTTACTGCTTTGCAGTCTCCAAAAGGATGGAAAATTGTACCCCATTGTCTGGAAGGTCCACAACTGGTTGCTACCGGTTCACCCCGCTTCGGGCGAACCAGTAGCAGCAGCGGCGGGATGCTCTGCCCACCTGCCTGGATGCTTCTGTGCATGTGCAGAAGCTTCTGCACACGAGCAAACCAGTAGCGATGGGTTTTGAAACCCGCCCCTGGTCCATAAAGCACAAAAGAGTGTGTGCTCTTGTGAACTGTCTGGAAGTTGTGCAAAAGGCTCCTGCTGTCGTGCAGTCTCTGGAAACTCCGAAAAACAGGTAAGAACACTCTTGCATGATTTCCAAAAGCTCCAAGGACCACTCATGTAACTTCCAGAGGTTCTCCAGGGCCTCTAGGTGTATCACCAAACTTCCAAAAAAAGTTTTGGAAGAAGACACTGGCATTTCTATATTGTTGTAATTAAGAAACCTACACAAATGCGACCATGAAGTCATGAGGACATGAACTTGACTTGAAGATTTAAATTCTTAGTTTTTAACTGGCAAACTTATTGGGGCAGAAGTCTTAACTTTTTACAGGGTCATTCAAGCAATGTAATACATACTATGCCAGTGATGGTTAAACTTTTTGGTGCCGAGTGTCCAAAGTGTGTGCGTGCACACAAATGCACACACACATGCCCAAACCCCCAATATGCAATGTGAGCACCCCCCACGCATGTGCCCCGGCCCCATGCATGCACACATCCCCCTTCATGTGCCCCAGCCCCCCCCACATGTGCCCCGGCCCCTCCCATGCCCCGTTTTGGTTTCCAGGTTGGTGCAGGAGACTTTCCAGGTCCAAAACAGGGTGCCGGGGGGCCTCATGAGACTCTGCCCTGAGACACTGGCCTGCTGCTGCTGCTGCTGCTGCTGCTGCCTCTTTGCCAGTGCGAACGGCCTGCCACCCCAGCCTCTTTGCCAGCGCGAACGGCTTGCTGCCGCAGCCTCCTTACCAGCACGAGCCCTCCCCCCATGCCCTGTTTTGAGCCAGGAAAGCCTCCACCAACCTGGAAACCAAAAGGGGGGCGGGGGGGCCTCGCACAGCATGGGGGGTCTTGGGTGGTGCGCCTGCATGTGAACCCCCAAATGCAATGCGAGGACCCTGCGTATGCACCCCCCGCATGCACGGCAGAGACCCGAAGACCAGCTGGCTGGCAGGAAGTGCATGGGCATGTGCAGTGGAGCTGGGCTGGGGCGACGGCTGGCGTTCTGCAGAGGGCTCTGTGTGCCACCTGTGGCATGCATGCCATAGGTTTGCCATCATGGTACTATGCCAATTTTAAAGGGCAGAACACACTGCCTAATTAACAATTTGGAAATACTGTGTGGCCTCTAGGTGTATCGCCAAAAATGACACATGTGTCATAGGTTTACCATCACCAATGTAGAGCACCAAGGCCATAATCATAAAAATTGATAGTTTCTTCCATGCTTAATAACATCCATTAACACAATGAGTTTCAGACTCTGCTATTTGATCCCTTCCCAGGGTGATTTCTCTTCTTATTTAAGCAGTGATATTATATCTATGCTGCTGTAATTTGCAGCAATATTAGTATCGGTCTAAAACTAGACTCGCAGTGAAATGTTTCTCCTATATATCATCAGTATTAACACAATATTGTTGATATTGTGAAAGATCCTCAAGAGATTTACCTTTGCAGTATGTTATACCAAGGAGCTTGGGGAGATTTATGGAATGTGTCATGTAGTTAGTCATTAGCTCAAATTTAGGACTTATCAATACACATTCCTTTAGCCCTTGAGCTGGCGGAAAAGCATGCCAGCATAAATGGTGCTGCCCCATCCACTGAACCCTATCTGGTCTCGGGAATTATGCTGGTAAAAGGTGCTGTCTGTACAGTTTTAATTTATTTTATTGATTTACACAGCTACCTATCTGCCCCTGTGACACTGGGTAGCAAACATAGGATTGAAAGTATAGGGCAGATACTCTCTCCCCCCTCTCTCTGTATCTCTGTCTTTCTCTCCCCGCCCTCTGTATCTATGTCTCTCTCTCTCCCCCTCTGTATCTATGTCTCTCTCTTCCCTCTCTGTATCTCTATGTCTTTCTCTCTCCCCCCTCTCTCTGTATCTCTCTGTCTCTCTCTCTCCCACTCTCTCTCTCTCTCTGTATGTGTCTCTCCCCCCCCCGTCTCTCTGTATTTCTCTATGTCTCTCCCTCTCTCTCTGTTTATCTCTGTCTCTGGCCCGGCCTCTTCTGCATCCCCCACCATCGCCCTTACCTTTTCAGGCCAGGCCTTCGCAGCTCTCTGCACCAGAGCAGAAACTTGGGGGGCCCCCTCCGTCCTCCCTACACAGATGACCAAAAAAATGAAAAATTAACCTCAGGACAGAGTTGAGCCACTCTGAATGATAAAATACTTTGACTGGAAATAATTATTGCTTAAATCCAGCTATGTATCATAAGATAATCATAAGACAACTATTGATCTTTTTTATTTTAGTTCAGTTTATTGACTGAAGTTCATACTTGCATGTAAATGAGAAAGTAGAGCTAAAAACGAATGTTATTTAAAATTTATTTTTATTTATTAAATTTATAATGCTGTCATTTCACTATCAAAGGACTCCGGGTGGCTTTAATATTTAATCATCAAATGTTTCTTCTGAAGCCACTTAAATATATTTATTATTATTAGAAACATTATTTTTAAAGCTGGTATTATTGCTTACAAAATTTGCAAGACTTTATATTCTTTGGCTTCTTTCAGATCTTGTGTTTCATCATCTTTGATTATTTTTTTTTTTACCAATTTTGTGTAAAGCCTCAAATTGACATTAGGCAATGTACAAAAGCAACATTACATCTCACTGATTTAACTAGAATTAAATAATACAATTTGTTCTTATTTTAAACATACTGCAATCACAATTCGTATTATTGAGTAGAAACCAATGCAATCATCTGACTTTCTCAGGGGAAAATTGAAGACTAACAAACCATACAAAATATTTAAGTTTTCAGAGTCATTTAACTAACATTTTCTCAAGAGACTACCATCACATCTATTGTTAAATGAGAAATGTAACAATTTTCTCATACTAACACACTAGATTGCTCATCTATAATGGGAAACTCTGTAGTTCCTCTCATTTAGCTAAATTGTCCAATATTACAAATGCATACTTGAAAACCATCTCTTTTTAAACCCGAAAGCACCTTTTATGTCTAGTTTATGTAATGTTTCTTAAATAGGAACAAATACAGTGAATACTTTGTTCATTCATTCTTCAGGCATTTTGGTTGTCACTCTAAAATTAAGACATTTTAAAAAGTTGCCTGCCAGATGATTAACAATAAAGGGAAAGAAATCTCTTTCTGTAATTGAGAAGGGTTATTTGGAAACAATTCAATTTTTGAAAGAAATGCTTAGGTGAAGTGTTTAATAACAGGATCAGGACAGGAGTGGAATGGAACACATGTACTACAAACCCCAGCAAATAAAAATTATACAGACATGGTTCAGCCAAAAAAACCCCCCTTCTTGCTCTCAAAATTTGTTCAGTAGAGAATTATCAATTTGTTCTGATTGCTAGATTTAATTATTAATAAAGCAAAGTATTCAGTATTTTCAAATGCGTAGCACAGTATTACAGAAATAATATTATATATTGTAAATAATATTACAGTATTACACAACCATGAATGGTGTGAATGGGTTTTAATTGCTTTTAATGGTTTAATTTTTAATGTTTTAAATATGGTTTTTAAATGCATTGTAAGCCGCCTTGAGTCTTCGGAGAAAGGCGGCATACAAGTTGAACAAATAAAATAAATAAGAACCCAATTTCTGCAATTCTGCAGAATTGCAGAAATAAGCAATAAAATATTAAATTGAATTTGAAAATCTTAAAAATAGGCAACTCAGAAGATACGTTGGGCCAAATTTATAGATAGCTGGTGAACTATGGCTCATAATCTGAACAGATAAAAGATTGTTCAATAAAATAGATTCATTAATAGGGATCCAATAGCAGAAATCATTTCAGTGGAAGAAAACATTAAATTTCTTCAAACATCATTCTTAGAAAAAATTGTTATGTTTTACCATTGGTATAATACTTCAGGTCTGATTTCTAAACTTGACAATTCATTTTCAATGACCAGCTTGGATCATTCTTTCATATTTGGTGGGAAAACTATAATACAAATCTGGAAAAGATTCATTCTAGTATGAAACAAATCTTAAAAGTTGCATTTGATTTTAACCTATATTTTTTATTAAATTTCATGAAACTATATATCCCCTGAATCAGCTTTTTATATAACTGCTACAAGGATACTATATGCATCTTACTGGAACAGTTACCTGATCCTTTCAGTGGAAAAAAGGACAACCAAATTGAAGCTATGTGCTTTGATATGAAATTGAAATTGATATGTATTGAAACTTTGATATTGATAGAGATTTCAACTCAATCTGGAAACCATTTTTATATCTAATATTTTTTGTTCTTTTTCATATTTGTTTACGTATTTTCTTCAAAGTATCCGTACAAAAAAAGCAAAACTTTAAAATGTAAAATGATGGGCAAAATATTGTACCTGCTGCATAACTAAATTGCCTTCCAGTATTCTACACTCCAAGGACAATGGTCTTTTACACTAATCCCAGTCTACACATCGTTCAAAATACAGGTAGTCCTTGACTTTCGACCACAGTTGAGTTAAAAATTTATGCTGCTAAGCAAGACATTTGTTATGTGAATTTTGCTTCACGCATTGTAAGCCACCCTGAGTCTCCGGAGAAGGGCGGCATATAAATCAAATAAAAAATAATAAATAAATAAATAAATAAAATGTTAAGTCAATAACTGCAGTTGTTAAGTTAGAACAACATTCATGGTTGTTAAGTGAATCTGGCTTTCCCATTGACTTGGTTTGTCAAAAAGTTGCAAACGATGATCACATGACTTCAGGATACCGCAACTGTCATAAATACAAGTTGGTTGCCAAGTGTCTGAATTTTAATCATGTGACCAGGGAGATGCTGCAACAATCTGAAGTGTGAAAAATGGTCATAAATCTTTTTTTTCAGTGTCGTTGTACCAATAGCAATAGCACTTAGACTTATATACTGCTTTACAGCCCTCTCTAAGTGGTTTAAAGAGCCATCCTATTGCCCCCAACAATCTGGGTCCTCATTTTACTGACCTCGGAAGGATGGAAGGCTGAGTCAACCTTGAGCTGGTCGGGATCGAATCCCTGGCAGTCAGCAGTAGGCAGTTAGCAGTAGTACATTCTGATCATTGTGCCACCATGGTTCTTCGAATGGTAACTAAACAAACTGTTGTGAGTCAAGGACTACCTGTATAATGCTTCAGTTTTGAGAACTTTACAGAACTATTTCTTACAGAAACCTTGATAATATATTTAGTGTTCAAAAAATGAGCCATCCAATTGAAGGATTTAGGATTTTTATGCTAGTACAGGTAGTCGTCAATGTATGACAATTAGCACCAGAATTTCGGTTGCACCACATTGATCTAGTCATTAAACAAGTCACCACATGACCAAACTTATGAAATTTTTTACTGTAGTTGTTCAGCAACTCAATTGACTTTGCTTGTTGGAAGCAAGCTGAGAAGGTTGCAAATCACAACCATGTGACCAACAAGATGCTGCAACCTTCGTAAGTGTGAACTGGTTGCCAAGCAACCAAATTGCAATCATGTAACAATGGGGATAATATGATGGGTCGTAACTTTTAAGACAGGTTGTAGTCACTTTTTCCAAGGATGTTGTAACTTTGAACCACTGTTAAATGAAACAAATTATAAATAGAGGACTATCTGTATGGCTATAGTTTTGGGGACAGGTCTTATTATCAGCTTTAATTTACAGAGTTAAATGTGTGATATCTTGAAATTCCATACAAACAGAATGTTATTAATTAAACTTCAATTTATGTCAAAATCTGAATGAATGCAAATTTGTTCAGTATTTTTTAATGTCATATATAACATTAGAATCCCTTTCTATGCTTAGAGAATTTATTATTTGAAAGAGCTTAAATGTGTAGATATTATGGTAGATATTATGGTATTCTTTGCATTTCAAGATTTTTAATTTCTATTTACAAAAATAAAATTAATCTCTTCGTATCTGTGTATATCTCTTCCTACTTAGCACAACATTATTTGGGAGAGGGTATCTAATATGCAAAAGTTTATATCCCTGTAATTCTTTTAGTCTGAATGGAATTATGGCTATTTAAAAATTAATACGGTCACTTCCATAAACCTTTTTCTAGGTTCTGAATCATGGGAACAGTTGCAATTTCAGTACTCTGTTTTCAGTACCAATATCCTAATAGCACAATCTCATAGACACGCCCACTCAAAATTTGAATATCTCAGTATGTTTACAGCAGGATGGCTTCAGACAAAACTATGCAGGAAACAAATCCTATTCTCTGGCACTATGCCTTGCTGTAGAGAAACAGCAGGACTTGGTAAGGAAATCTCATATCATAAATGCAAGACAGCAGATACAATTTAAAGATAAATTTTATTCTCTTGATGATTTACTCATGCAAACTGCACAGTGAAGAAAACAGTACAGTTTGTGAAACATGTCAAATTCAAGGAACGCAAATGCAAAGTACAGAAGTAGTGACATACAGTTTAAAACGGAATCTATGGTTGTACAACTGTTTTGTTGAACATAGATAGGATTTTCACTAACCCCTCCATTAAAATCATTTTACATATCTCCTCACACATACTTAGATTTACAACAGCAACACTTTTGTTACTAAAAACACCGTGTTACATTAAATAAGGTTTTAAAATAAGATTGGCTTATATTGCTCCAGGCATTGTTACTGAGGCATCATCATTTAATTCAGTGAGCTGCTTCAGAACAGAAATGAAGATAGTAGAGTACAGCACAGCCCATCATATTTAGCAGAGCAAACACAACCAAATTATTCTTACCTAGTTCATGGAATTCACAATGAGAGAGTAATCACTCCAATTCAGATAGGGATATGAGTCCAGATCCCTTGCTTTTTACATTGTGCCTAAATTGGAGGGAGCACAAAGCAGGTGTGTACATCAGGTGTTCACAAGAACATAAATGCCACCTATCAACGATGCATTGCTTTCAACTGGGGGCACATCCCCACCTTGGCATGGCTAGAATTAGATCAAAGCAATTTTCTGTGGAGGTTTCTTTCAGGATTTGTATTTGCTGATGGAGACACTCGTTTTTGTTCTGGGTTTTAAATTCTGTAAGCGTGCTTTCAGTATTACAGTTCTTCTAAAACAACCTGATAAAGCAAAGGCAATTAAGAGTACTTCTTTGCAAACTATGCAAAAACCTGTTCCTTGTAGTTTTAATACCCAAAATATTTAAATTCTTATTTTCAGACTTAAAAGCAATGAAATGATATATACATAATTTAATGACTGCATCCAGTTTCTGTTCAAGTTTGGTTGTACACCATAAAGTTGTTTTCTGTCATTGCCACCACTTAAAATTGTGACTTCATAGCTTGATGGCACCCCAGGTTAAAACAAAGCATAGGTGAAACAAGTCACACAACCCACAATAAATGCAATAAATGCTTGTTATATACATAATGGGTTTCTCCTGGTTTTTTTTTTTACTGCCAGATATTGCATTGTGTAATTTACTTCATTGTTCTACAAAGGTTTACTGATGTGAATGCACAGACCTATATTTTCAAATTTTACAATTTAATAAAATGGTATACTGCTGTTGTTTTTAATGTAAATTCAGAATTAAAATAGATAATGGCACATTAAAAAAAAAAAACTCCGTATCTTACAGATGATTGGATAATGAGATGAACTGTACCTACACCATCTCATCAGAAACTACATCATGGAATGTTAATTATCCAAGTTCACACAGTAAATTACAATTCAAAATTGCAAACACCTATTCAAGCCAGCATCACATTGAAGGCATCTTTAAACATTCAAGCACAGATTGCCGGCATAAAGTATTGAATCATTCTTGTTTTCACTCATGTATCTACATGCACACTCACAAATGCATACTGCACACCCACGCACACCCACATACTGTAATTGTTTCCAAGGTATGGTAAATCATTAACTTCCCCGCATCCAGGTATCAAAATTTCTCTACTAAAACATGACAGTGCTTACACAAGAATAAAGTCAAGTTATGTTGCAACTACAAGACATTAACCAAAAAAGAAAGAAATCTTGAGTTGTTTGATGAGGGAATTTAAGCTTTTCTGGCACCCATACCATAGTAGAACGCACAAAAGCTTCTTACTTTAAAAGTCAAGAAACCACAAAATATCAAGTTATGTTGATTTTGAAAAACAGTTCCATTTTTCAACCCTGTTAACATCTGTCCATTGTCTTTTTTGATTTTTGTAAATGGACAGCTGCAGAATTTATTTCCATGTCAGAAATGAAAGTCCTGATTTTAAAATGGAAGTGTTAGCTAAACTGGTATCAATTAAAAAGAAAATCTAGCTAAAATGACCCTGATCAAGATTATGTATGTGCATAAAAGTACTGTATATCATATACTGTACTGGCCCTGTTGAACAAAATTCTTTAAAAAAACATCCAAAGTTAAAAAGCCAAAAAAATATTAATGCTACATAATATAATCAAACATATTCTCCCAATGTTTTCTTCTCATAATGTGCAAAACAATACAAAGGCAAAAAGACTAAAAGCAAATTTACCATTCCGGTCTTTTCCCCTCTTGCCTAGTGCTTTATGATCGTGTCAACTTTACAAAGTTTATGTAGAACTTTGGTATAAAATATTATAAGATTATGATCACAGTTTTGGGATGAGTATTTAGTGACTGGTCTTATTATTTTTGGAATATGAAATGAAAGAGGAGTACATTTCAACTGTACCAACACTTTTACATGGCAAGCAATGAAAATAACAAGCCATCCTAGTTAGGAATCAAAGTGACTACAAAGAGACTAAAACCGGCTGTGCAATTCCTGTTTGCCAACTTCCAAAGCCAAATTCAAGTTTGTATTTTACAGATGAGTAATTATTAAGCTACAGATGTTTCCTAGATGAAGGCTATTTCCTTGGTTTCCCTTTGAAGCTGCTAAGGAATATCTAAAAACAAAGTTAAGTTTTTGATCAACTTCCTGAAGGCTGTGATTGGGACGGAGGTGCCATGACAATCTGTGACAGCACTGGCTCTGTACTCTGGTCAGGCATCTGGCTGAGAACTGACGTAGCCACTGCTTCTGCCTTGGAAGTGGAGCTTACTCCATTAGAAGTGCTGACGGAACTATGCTGAATAGCTTCGGTGTGAGGACTACTTGGCACGGAAATGTCTTCGGAACTGTCATCTTTATCTGTTGCTGAAAAGAGAAGAACAGCATTTCTATTCCTTGTTCATGAAACACCCACCAACCATCGTGTTATATCCAAACAACTACAGGTTGAAAATTCTGACACAAACAATGTTTTAAAGGTTTTAACAGGCGGTTAAAGCTACTTCATGAAACAACGTGGTCCCTTCATTTTTGAGAAAAGCAACTGAATGGTTTCATTATGCTTTGCTTCACTCCTCAGACTCCTGCTCTTACAATAACTGGAAATCAAGAGGGAGATAGGGGTGTACATGAAGGGCCTTAATGGGCCAATGGCACCTATGCATCTCGCTGTGAAATAGGCTAATCAACCCCCCCCAAGTTTAATATTTCGTGTCAGTCATACAAAAGAGCAAGCTCCTGTTCTATTAAATTGCATTAGCTGCTAGTCATATATATTGCGAAGAAACTTTTTATTTTAATAACCAAAAATAACTATTTAATATATTTTGACTTTTTCTTCTCTACTTCCTTTCAAGACGTGAAATTCTCCAATGAAGGAAACAACTGGCATAGGAAACTAATGAGGGAAGCTGGGCAGCAAACACAGCTCTGTCAAATTCAAACAATTATTTGGAGAATGTCCTGCCAGTAGCATCCAACACAGCTCTGTTGCTGGTAGAACTGCCTTCCATCAATGCACTGGGGAGTATGGCCATTTTTTTCCTCCCTCTAAAAATCTGTCCTTGAGAATGAAGAATACTTTGAAGTAGGTGAGGTGGCTTGTGGGGGGGAGGGGGGAGGGGACAGGCAAAACTGCAATTTTTGAGCAAATTTCCACTCAACACTGAATTTCATCGACTGTTTCAAAAATGTTAATCATCATACCTGTAACAAAGTTCTATTTAGTAATTGTGTGCCTTTATTTAAAAAAAAAACCCTATTACATCCAGGGATGTCAAATTCAAGGCCTGGGGCCCGGCCTGTGGGGTGCTTAGGTCTGGCCCACGGGACCGCCCTGGAAACAGCGAAGGACTGGCCTGCGGTGCCTCTGCCAGCAAAAACGGAGCTTGGGAGGGCCACGGGCAGCCCTCCCAAGCTGTTTTTGTTGGCAGAGGGTTGCAGGAGGCTGTCACAGCCAAAAGTGGAACTCAGGAGCCCATTTTCTCTGGCAGAGCGCTCGGGTCACCACAGGCTCCCTGACATGAGTGACATTGAGCTGGCTACCTCCACCCTGGCCACGCCCACTCCGGCCCCCTGAGGTCAAATACAACCCTGATGTGGCCCTCAATGAAATCGAGTTTGACACCCCTGCATTAGCCTATCCCTTTTGTTCTATCGTAGCATTAAAAACTATAGTTATTTGCCTAATCAAGCATTTGTAAGTTTTATTATTTTATTTATCTTAGGCACAATTTACTGCAACTGACTTTGAATTTACCAAGTAACTTATATAGTAAATATATTATTTTACCTGCTATTTCTAAAATATTTGCCTTTTTATTCAGAATCAAGATAGGTTTACAGTACCAATACTATGATGAAGCTAGCAAAAACACATCCCTGGTTCTCAACAACTATATATAATATTCTGGAATGAATATACAGCTTTACACATTTTTCTACTTTGTGTGCATTCCTGGTAATACATAGAATTATATGTTGTGAATAGAAATATGACTGTATGGAGAGTATATATAAATATTAAAATAAATTTTTCAATCTGAAACTTATTAGTAAGTTTTTGGATCTGGAATTTACAAGTCCTCACACGGCTAATAAACAGATATGGATTTTGCAGAAAACTTTCACTTTGTGCCAGACTCCAAGTTGGAGAACTAGACCTAATTTACCGGATGAAATAAACAATGCTAATTTTACATGATATAGAAATACACATGAAAAAAAGGCCAATAGCCAAAAGTAATTAACAGAGACATTTGACTACAGGAGTATGTACAACTAATACAGTTTAAATATTAATTTCAAATTAGGAAAACAAGAAAAAGATTTTTATTGGAACATTTATAAGTATTTAAAATAAAGCAGCTCAATTGACTACACTTTTTAAAATTTTGGTTACTTTATATTGTTTAAAGACATTGAACATACACATTTTAAAATGCCCAAAGAACTATATAGTATATACTATATAGTATATATCTGAAAAACGCTGAAAAATTATAAGTATTAAACACAAAAGGTAGATTTCTATTCTGTAATTTCATCCTTGGAGCAAATGTTGATGCGTTCGGGTAGTAAGAGGAGAAAGTTTATTTTCACTGATTTCCATATTTCTATCTAATACAGAAGTCTCTTCAAATCCTTAGAATGGATTTTTGGGGCATGTTATTGTATAGAATATAGGGAAGAATAGGTAGCAACATTTTGTAATGTTTCTGCCATGGTATCTTTTGGGTTCTTCAAGGTTTCACTGAATTGTGTAGCTTGTGTTCAATTTTTAAATTATAATTTAGCCATTTTGATATGGAAGTAGGTTATATGTACTATACATCTTAATGGCATATGCCAAATTTTTACTTGTATTTGCATTTGTATATTCTGGTTATAGTCTGATACTATTTCTTTTGAGTGATAATGCTAGTTTAATGCTATTTTCATTGCTGACTTCCATACAGAATAAAAATAGCATATACTAATGTCTCTGAGATAGTTAAATATGTCAGAGGGGGGAAAAGTTATTTCTACATTAATATTCAAGACACCTAAGCTCATTCAGCAAACTAGGCATACAAGAAGCTATCCTATAGCAGCCTGAATATATGAAATAATATTGTTTTGTCAGATGGGAGCTATAATAGCCTCATCCCTGCAACAATCATTGTTAATATAAATTCAAAATATATTTTGTATGGTTTCAATTTGCTCCAAGATGCCACTTTCTATCTTGTCAAAATGACTGGAGATCAAAAGGACTGAGATTTATAACCTCAAAACTGACAAAATCAATGTGCTAAATATATACAGTTACAGAGAGTTGCTAAATCTCCAGAATCTTTTAAATTAAAAAATATTGCCCATTCTGATGAAATTGCTTACAATGGCTACAAGTAAAGATGGTGGCCATTAAGTTTTATCGCAAGCACCTGAGGAACTGTTCACATGCAATACAAAATGTTCTTTTATTCTCCTAAATTACTGACACTGGCAAATTAAAATGAAGTGGCTACATATGGCAGAAACAATCTTCACATTTACAAATACCCTGAAATATCACTAAATCATAAAAACGAAAGCTGTGGGTTATATATTATGAATGTTGCCTAATGCATTCCCAGCTCAGTTATTTGTTACAAATTTGTATACAATGGACAAAATTGCCCATTTATTCTACTGCAGCAACTGCTTTCTGGACTTTTTATTATATCCCCAAATAAGACATACACAATTAACCTTTGAAGTGCTGAAAAAATCAGAAAGCCAACAATTTAGTTCCTTACATTTTATACCTTTACATTGTTTTATCCATAAATATTAATGTTTATTTTTTTCCCTTCAACAATACGATATATTACTCTTTTGGATGAAAATTAATTTTAATTCATCTAACAGCTTTTTAATATAAATATATAACATCATCAAAAGGATTTATGAAAATATTTTTTTTAAAAAGAATTCTATGAATTACTGTGTCCTTGAATATATTTTGCCAAAAACATGTGGAACAGTGTGCAGTGGCAGCTAAAAAAGCCAATGTATTTAAATTGCATTAACAGAAGGATACAATCAAGATCAAGTGAGGTACTAATACCACCCTATAAAGCCCTAGTAAGACCACACCTAGAGTACTGCATCCAGTTTTGGTCACCACACTATAAAAAAGATGTTGAGACTCTAGAAAAAGTGCAGAGGAGAGCAACCAGGATGATTAGGGGACCTGAGGCTAAAACATATGAAGAACGGTTGTAGGAACTGGGCATGGCTAGTCTAGGGAAGAGAAGGAGCAGGGGAGACATGATAGCCGTCTTCCAATACTTGAGGGGCTGCCATAGAGAGGAGGGGGTCAAGCTGTTTTCCAAAGCACCTGAAGGCCAGATAAGGAATAATGGATGGAAACTGACCAAGGAGAGATTCAACCTAGAAATGAGGAGGAACTTTCTGACAGTGAGAACAATCAACCAATGGAACAGCTTGCCTTTGGAAGTTGTGGGAGCTTCATTACTTGAGACTTTCAAGAAAAGATTGGACTGCCATTTGTCAGAAATGGTGTAGGGTCTCCTGCTTGAGTGGGTTGGACTAGATGACCTATAAAGTCCCTTCCAACTCTGTTAATCTGTTAAATTTCAGCATCATTTTTCAGTATTAATGTTTTCTTGGTTTGGTACTTCTTGGTATTTAGTGCTATGGGAAATGGAATATTACTCACTATGATAGCCAGATTTCTTCTGCATGGCTGTAACAGGACAATCTTTATGAGCCAGAAGTAGCTGTTTCAGCTGTGCCACTTCATTTCTCAGCAGGGTGACTTCATTCTAAATGAAAAAAAAAAGCAAGTTGTATTTTAGCTGTATTAAATTATATGCATTTCAGTCGGAGGTTTACAAGATCCTGAAAAGACAAGTAAAAGTCACTGTCAGGGTTCTGAGTAATGCACCCATTGAAAGCAGAACTCTGAGGCAGGTAGATTCCTCAAAGAACATGTTTATTGGATACATCATATTGGCACAGCCGGTGAAAACCAACTCTAAAGGTTCCTGCGGTTTTCACCTAATTAAGAGTAAACCCCCCTCCCAGGTGTCACCAGTCACATTGTCCAATGAATATAGCTGGCAGGCTCCTCTCCTTCTTTTTTTTTTTTTTTTTTTATTGAAAAAGTTTTTCAAATACAGATTTTTCCCCCTTTTTCCCCCCCTCCCCCCCCACCCCCCCTCCCCTTGACTTCCTCATAGTAAAACCCAAGTTCATAACAGATTATATCATACTTTACTATCCACATACTCAATCTCAATATACTGACCCTTTCATTTTAATAAGATTATCATACCCCCCGTATACTATGCTATAATAAGCATTTCAAAGTGACATTCTATTATAACATTATCTAATAACTCCTGATTTAAAGTAATAATATTATTATATCTCCCAATTTAACAATTTCTACTCGTAGTCTACCCTTTTACTACCCCTCAGACAATATAACATTTCAAAACATACTTCTATTCTAAGTATTCAAAAAGTCCTAATTTAACACTTATTCAGTTCCAGTAGCCATTTCGTTTCCCCCCTTCATTACAAATATTCACATCTAAACATTTCTTTAAAATAAACAATCCATAACCTAACCTTTCTCCACCCACTTTCCTACAGAATTACCATAATTATTCTTAATATCTTTATTCTTCTACCCAATCCCCTAGAAAAATATTCCCTTATGTAAATAAGATCCTAAAAAAAAAAAAAAAACTTTAAACTTATGATCCATATAGTATCTTCTGGAATATCTTTCAACTGGATGATGAACTCCACCCATGTTAGGGTAACATCGCATCCTTATTCCAACAGCATTTTCGATATCTTCAGTTACCATCTGCCCCCATCAGCAACAAATATCTTCATATTGGAAAAGAAAAAACCCCGACAACCACCCGAGTGACTTTATAATTATATTCCATATAATGTTTATGGAGGTGTCTTTGATCCAGATAATTGGTTCCAACCATCATAATAGGGTAACAACCAGATCTTCTGCGTGCCCCAATCCAATAAGTCTCTTGCCATATAGCTCAGCATACACGTATTTATCCGGAACTCCAAAAAACAAACAAGATATTTCCAACCATTTGGTTTAAGGCCTTTTTCACACCCAATAATTCAGCACTGCAGAGATCTGCCACTCTCCTCAGGATAAAATAAGCCAATATTTTGCCCATTATCTTTTTATATATTCAGTCCTCTCATAAGTAACTGGCATTACACTGTTGTTTAATTTAAAAAATTTTTATGTTTGTGAGACCTACTTCTTCTTTTCTTAACTTCTTGTGGGTTGGATCTCCATCCTAAACTCCTTTCTGTAGATTGTGTATCAACTATTTGGTTTTGCTGAAGAGTAGCTTGATCCTGTTGGGTTTGCATCTGTGGCTGAGATCTTTCTGGTTCTATAAATTGTATATCAGCTGATTGACTTACATGCTCGTTTGTGGCTTGACAAATCATTGCATTAAGGTCCGGAACCGCCTCTCTTATATTAGATAATCCAGCTGAGGCCTCTGAAAGAGGATCCAAAAGCGGCTCATCTATGGAGACCTCTTTAATTTGTTGTTTCTTCGTTATTTCCATCTCCTTCTGCTTTTCTTGGGTTTCTATCTCTTGTTGATTTTGCTTTTTAAGTACCTTATAATAGAATTCTTCCGCTTTTTCAAGAGTATTTAACTGATATCTTACTCCTTGATATCTCAATATTATACCCACTGGGACATCCCACCTGTATAAGATATTCTGTCTTCTTAACTCAGTCACCAAGGGCCCAAATTTCTTTCTATCTCTTAAGATCTTAGGCGGCAATTCCTTATATATCCAAATTTTTCTCCCGTTCAATTGTAAAGTAGAGTTAAAGGATTTTTGCAGAATATCATTTCTTATCTCTTTTTCTGTAAAGTAAATTACCACATCTCTAGGCAATTGCCTTTGCTTGGCAATCCAGGAATCCACTCTGTAAGCCTTATCAATTTTACTGATTACGTCCCCGTGATGAACCTTTAAGATCCCAGCCAAAACTTGAGCAGATGTTTTTCTTAAGTCATCACTATTATTTTCCTGTAAGCCTCTAATTCTGATCGCAAATTCTGTGATCCTGTATTGCAACATTACAGCCTCTCTTTCAATTCCTTGCTTTATATCTTCTAGATTATAAGTCTCGTGACCAGCTTCTTCTTTAGACTTTACTTCTAAGCTATTATCTCGAATATTTGCTAAGTCCTTTTCAATTCTTAATATTTTATTGTCCAAGTTATCAATTTTCTCCATTTTAGACTCTAGCAATTTAATATTTGTATCCAACTTTATCGCAATTTCTGAAAAACCATTAGTCACTGTTACAATCTTTTGTTGCAAATTATCATACTTTAGTTGTATCATTTCTTTAATTTCCTGCCTTAAATTTTCAAATTTCTGATTCACAGTTTCATAATATTTTGCCATTTCCTCCTGAATAAATTCTTTTAAATTACAACCATTCTGCAGAGTCTGTAGGCTCAGAGAGTGGGGGAGCACCCCCCCCCCTTTCTTGTCTGTCAGCTTTTATTAACGCCATTCTTCCAGCAGACTTTTCTCTTTTACCCCCCAAACAAGATCAAGTAATCACCAGGAAGAGAGGAACCTAAAATAACTATTATTGTTTCAAATTGTAGCCAGCGCTGTATATTCCGCAGCTTTGTATCTGTTATAAAAAGACTCTTCTTTCTTCTACTTCCCAAGCCTCCGCGGCCATTTTAAAACTTTTTTTTTCCTTCTCTTCACTTTAAAATGCTTGTAAATTCATTAAGAATACTTGCGGTTTAGGGTCCCAAATCCAAATCCAAATCTCATATTTTTTTTTTTTTTTTTAGTAGATCCATCTGTTAAGTTCATTGATTAGTCCGGTTCCAGCGCCTGGCTATGCAAAAGTGCATAGTGCACCCGATGCCTGGAGCGGCGGCGAGGGAAAAAGGGGGAGCGCCAACCTGCTCGTCCCCAAGAGTTTAAAAAGACTCTGGGGACTTCGCAGAGGGCTCTACCCACCCCCACCCGCTCAGACTCGCATTTCCATCAGGAAATGGAGTTTTTCGAGCCGCCTTTCAGATGTAAAGGCGGCTCTTTTACAGGCAACGGGGCGGCGGTCGCAGAGGACCGTCTGGCGGCACCGGAAACCAGACAGGAAGTCGCTCCTCTCCTTCTTCACCAGCCACCTGTTACAATAACCTTGCTTCACACAAGAAAACTTTTTTGTTTTGACTGTTAGCTGGGCTATCTATTTCCCCCCTCCCTTTCCTCTCTCAGGCTTCGTGGCAACTATGAGGCAGCACAAGATGGCTTCAGCGAGATTCGCTTCAGAGTTGACAGACACAGCACACACTTCTAGTATATATTAATAGCAAAAAAATTAATATTTATGAAAAGTGGGATATAAATAGAACGAATAGCTGAAGCTTGTGGCCAGATAACTTTATTTCTATTCCTTTGTTACACAAAGCCACTCAGTCACTTCGAAATGAGATGGGCAGCAAATAAATTAATAAATAAATAAATCATAGTGGGAATACTTTCTTCCCTCTTAGTATTATTCATATTTATTAATTGAATTATTTTTTTCTTTTATTTTATCTACTTCCTCTAATCTCTATGGCCATACAATATCTTGCACATTGCCTTTTATTATTTAAAATCCTCACTCTTATCTTCTTGAAGATTTCATCATCTGCATTCAAATATGGCTTTCCTTTTCTTCCCCTTCCTTCACATATTTGCCCTGTAATATTACACAGTAGTAGTATTGTGTAGTATACAATCCCACTACAGTCACTTTATTTATGCTTCTTCTTGATATGCCCACTCTCATTTCACATAACAAAGTAGGAATAAGCATTCCTTGTAACAGACCATATGTTATCCAGTACCTTTCCACCACAATGTTTATCTCTTAAAATTTCCCCATCTATTTTAATAAATATTTTATCAAGCTACAAGCTGCACTAATTGCTCTAGTGTTTTGTCATTTATATATATAAATTGCAACTGGTCACTCCGTTTTCTTTTGGCATGAGGAAATGGTATCTCTCCATGCTCCTTTTGGCAAAATAAAATCTAATATTCAGTGCAAATCATTTAACTTCTCACACAAAATGGCACTGTCTGCATATAAAAATGAGGACCCGGTTTGTGGGGGCAATAAGCTGACTTTGTATAAAATATACAAAAGTATGAAGGCTATTGCTTAACGCCTTGGAAGCCGCCCTGAGTCTCCGGAGAAGGGCGGCATATAAATAAATAAATAAATAAAAATACACATTCACTTTCCAAACCAACAAAGTTACAGATGCAGTCTTAATGCACATCAAACACACACTTTTATGGAACCTTTCATAAAGAAACCACATCATATTTTAAGACTTCTCTTAAAATATTTAAGATTACAAATCCTACAACTTGAACTTCGATGATTTTTCAGCATTGTCATAGCACTGATGCCTCACTTTTCATTATTTTGCCTTGATATTAACATTTGTAGCATTCATTTTTGTCTTATGTTCACTTTTATTTCATTGACTTTTTTTTTTGGTTTTTCTCTCTTAAAATTTGTCCTTTGTTCTTCCATCACAATACCACCATATATATCGCCAAGCTACGATTCCTACCTTAATAGTAATCCAGAACCTTTCTTTCATTCATAATTAAACAGATCCCATCACTTTCCTACATCTTTTAATGAACTTCATTCTACAAGGATCAAAAACATTATTTGCATCTCTTACATCTTTCAATTTTCTCTCAGATTTCAGAAAGGAACAATTTTCATTTAATAGTTCACATTCCTCTTAATTTCAAGTTATAATGTTTCATGGTCATCATCTGATGAACCCCATATTGATGTCTGTGTTCATCATGACCTTAACTGAAGCTTATACGTAACTTTTTAGTAAGGCAGTAAAACAGGAAAGATGTAGACTAGGTTATCACTATTAGTTGCACCCATGCTACATGCAGCACTCCTTGCTCACACTATATTTTGGACTGTATATCACAAGACAACAGAAACCTTGTTTTATTCCCTCATATTTGTGCTAATTTATGTAAGTTAGGATTTGTAATCCACATACTGCCTTATGAGCCTACATATGATCGCCTGAATCCCACCAATTAATAATTATATTCACTGAAGTGACACAACCCGAGGATATATATGTAACTACTGGTACAACCTCCCCCCCTCAACAATATCTAAATGGTAGACCAGAAGGATATATTCAGAATACATTTTCTCATTTAATTAAAAATAATCTGAAACTCTATTAAAGAATACTATATTCCTACTCCATATTACTCAAATTTTTAATGGTGTCCAACTAAAGCTACAGATTCAGGCTGCAAAATCCAAATGACCCCTAGATGGCAGCAAAGTAGGGATGTGCAAAACTTTCTCTGCATAAACAATATAGTGTAAGGAACTGGCAGCTCTGATCAAAACACACATATTTTGTCTGAGCATGAATCTGAAACACACTTCAGGCAGGACCTGTTCTGGAATAGGAACAGCAAGAGGGGAAAAAAAAGGCCTTCGGTGGCAGCACATGTAATGTCAGCTAAGGGAGGTAATGGAAACAAATATGTTGTGAAGATTGGAGAGGAATGGGCAGGCTGGCTGAATTCAAATGTGACGATCTATAGGGAAGAAAGAAGAAAGGCACAGGATGAGCAGGCGGGTGGATACTTGAATGTAAACGTGTCATGGGAGTAAGAGAAAGAAGGTGCTGAATTTGGTAGGAGGGCAAGCACAATGGCCATGGAGGAACAGAGAAAGGAGAACAATACCACCATTGACCTACTGACCCTATTATACCCTTCTGGATTTTGCCTCAGCTGAAACTCCAAACAACTAAAAAGTTACCGATTTTGATTTGGTTGTGCTTCCAAGTTGCAACGTCTTTGTTACTAAACACACTTTCAGCATGCAATATTTGCTACCATTGGTGATTGTCTGGATTTTTGCAGTCCAGACCTGAGGTAGACCTAATTATGCAATAGAATGAACAACACTTGAGAAAGTAAAAAGGTGGTTTTGACCTATGACTTCGTGGTCAAATTACTTAAATTACCACCAATATATATATCAATAGATATCAATATATATCTTAGCATTTATAAGTTATACATAGCTGGCTCTTTTTTGTTGTAGCCATAAATAAAGAATTAATACCACTGCACAGATTTCCAGAACATATTACTTCAATATCGCAAGAGATAGTAATGCTAGGACAAAAGCAGAATTTTAATTTCATTTCTGCATAATTAAAATTAAGAACTAAATTAATTAAGAATAACCAAAATCATTTTCCATATGCATTTAATAATTATCTCCTAGAAATTACAAAGTATAATTTGATGAGAACTTTTAGGAAGTTTTGAGAAGCTTTAGGGCTTTAGGATATGTATCCTTGCGATATGTTGAGTTGAACAAGTCTAGGTATCATCGACAACTATTCCTGAAATAACCGATATTTGTATTTTTACATTTAAATTATATGTAATTTTTATTATATTATATAAGCCACTTTGGAAATAATTTGTCCCAAAAGGCAAATTAAAGGTATATTTAAAACAAATATACTATCTCAATAAACTTTTCAGAGCCAACACCTAAAATACCTAGATAATAAACTTCAAATGTAGTCTTCTCAATGTTGCCTGAATTCATAGGACAGCCTTTTAAATTCAATAGGAAGAATTACAATTGTAATCTTTCCTTCATTGCAACTGCTACAGAACAGAACTGAATATTCTAAATTTTATGGATTGTACCGTGAGTGGGGGGAAGTATCAGACACCTAGCCAGCCAAATATTTTTCATGACCTGAGTATATTCCAAAAAAATGTCTTGGACTGCAGAATGTCCTCTACACACTAAAAGATTCTCATGCAGAATAATCTCTACCTGCTGGCTGGGAAATGGCAGAATCTCCCCCCATATCCTTCTTGCTCTTAGCTACCGGTATGGTAAATAGCCAGTTGGCAGGCTAGGATAAGTGTGATAGATTCAAGAATATACATTAAATGAAGAAAAGTGGCAGGAAAACAATGGCTCCCTACTGCAACTTAATTGTTGAGTTGAAGGTAGGGAAAAGTAGTTTTTTTCAAAGTAGCAGTTTCTCCCATGTTAAACAGAGATTTGAATAAATCAATCAGCTGGGCAGTAAGGAAAAACAGGAATAACACCTGAGGCTAAGGGTCCCTGTAGGGCTTTTTTCCCTTTTGAAAATATCAACAGTAGTGAGCACATATAATGCACAAATTAACACAAGGGCAGCATTTTTCAGCTTTAAATTATGTGAATGTATTTGCAATTTTGAGTGTCATGAGCACAAGCACAGATTGACCAGCTGCCACACCACATATGGTCATAAGGTGATTTCCCCTCAAATTGCCTTATCTGCTTATCATTTTCTTTTTTTTTGCAGAATAAACCCTAGTGAATTCACCTGCCTGTTCATCTCAGCCTGGAAGCAAAACAAAACTGAATGAAATTTGTTTAAAAAATACTCTTCCCATTAATTTAGTTACTATTTTTCATTGTGGCTGTAATGATCCAGGATTATTGTCTCTGAAGAAGCTGCTAGAGCTGAATCAGTGGAATGTCAGCCTCAGGAGACACCAAGCCAGGGATCACCTGAAGCTGATCACATACAGGCCCTATGAAAACATCTGGAGCAGTCAATTGATGAGATATGGTGCCCACGCCCTTAGATTGTTGAGTAGAGTGGAAAGCAGAGGAAAAATGCTCAATGAAATGTCTTGCCAAGCAAGAGAGAACGACCCTAAATAAAGATAGATAGTTGCAGCCTCAATGAAAAAGCAGCACTGAAACAAGTTTCTCTGTTGGAAGCAACCATCTTATCTACTGCTTTGGTGTGCGAGTTCTGTGAATTCTGCTTCTGTAAAACAAACCCTGAAACGTTGACCTTTGGACTGGATGAACTTTGGACTACATTTTGACTTTTCTTCTTTCTGCTGGAAGCAAAACTATTCAGGACAATTGCCTTTCTCAGAGATTCTGTGCCGATTTACATTCCTTTCCTTGTGAGCTGTTTATCTACTCAGCCTTGAGTAAATTGCTTTTTTTACCAAGCAACTGTTCGTGTTGAGTTTGAAATTCAAAACAAAACAGTGGCAGATATTAATAACAAACTTTAAACAGAACTGCAAAGTGCAGTTAACCAATATTTTCTTACTTTTGCTTCTAAATATGCATTTGGATAGACTATATAGTTGATATTTTCAAAGAGCAAGAGATGTTCATCAATATAGTAGTACTTGGTATTCATTGTTAATTGGTTCCAGGAGGCATGACGAGTACTAAAAATGGCAAGTACCCATAAGGAATAATGTAAATAAATTCAATGTGTTTCCAAACCAAAGTCAATGCACATTTTAAGGCAACGTGTAAAATGATAGGGTTGTATTTCATTATATGAGAAACAAATCTAAAAATGAATACTTAGATTAAATAAAATTAAAACTTCAATTTACCTATGCTGATGAGGAAAAACACATAAAAATGCACAAAATAACCACAGAAACGAAGAGAAGACTGCAAGGGGATGTGCAAAGGGCGAGAGCTACCGTGTGACTAATGCATGACCCTTTGCTTTGGCTGGAAAGGGTACGGAGTCATGAGGCAACTGACAACGGCAAGTTCTAGCTTGAGCATTAAGTACCAAACAAATGAGTACCAGGATAAAATTTTCTCATCAAAATATGTTGTGTATCAAATTCAACGAATTTCAAAGCAGTCGAGTACCAAAGTATGACTGTATTTGTATGCTTATGAATGCAGTGCTGGAGGTCTCAGCCTCAAAGACAGAAATAATTATCTACCGTATATTTGTAATCCAAGTAAACCAGAATGATAATACTCTTTAATCAAAGTATCTAATTGATATTTTAAACATTTCATTTCCAAAATTATGTAATTTTATGATGTCCCAGTCCCATTGTTTTACGTTTTGATCAATATTTCTTATTCTGAAATAGAACCCAGAATAATTAATCAATTCAATTAATTGTCAAGGTTCCAAGTAATGAACGCATCTAATCAGCACTCTGAGACTTTTAGCTTTCTCAAAGAACTGCCTTATTGAGTACAACATTTCAGCACGGTTGAAAAACAAACCAGCTCTGGCTATTTCTCGCGCTTTTAGTATAATTAAAGATTAGACAGCTCCCTCCCTCCTTGTCACAGGTTACGTTGTCCAGTCAGGTGTTCTGGCATCTCCTCTTCCAGTCTCTGGCCAGCACCTGTTGGGATGACCTTGGTTCCCATGAGATATAGTAAGTTGTTGATGTCTGGACTGACATTCCAGAGCTCCCTCCTCCCCCCAAAGTGTGTCAAGCTGAGAAATGGAAAAAATGGCTGCAACAGGCCCGATCCGTTTCTAAGTTGACATTAATATTATAATTGACATCTATAAGCTTTCAAAACAAGAAAAATCTGTGTACAGTAATATTTGTATTTCGCAATTTCAGGCTTTTAATTATATTCCTGAATCTGTTTATTCTGTAGAATTGACAAAGTAAAAAAATACTGAACCTTTGCATTATTTCAGAGTCAGCATACTGGGGATGATCAAATTTATTATATTTGACACTGAATGTAAGTAACTGCAGATCATCATTGCTCACCCTGATCAGCTCTCCAAACTTGTCAAGTCAAGAATTACAGGAATTCAGGATTAATGTTTCTCTATAAAGCATGGTTTAATTATTTCTTTGACATTTAATTTTCTTGACTATTCAGGCCTTCACAATGACCAGTTTTGCTGATAGCAGAATGTAAATTATGTATTTCTTTTACATCTATTAATATGAAGGTAATTTCTGAGAATGTGAAAAAAATAGTTTCACCTAACTACAGTTCTAAGTAGGAAAAGTTATTAACACAAGCAGAAACCCCTATTAGGTCACATTTATTTTAGACAGGCGCAGCCTATTGGGATATATCACTCACCTCCAAATTGTCTTTCTGGACAAAACTGAAAGAGGCTTTTTCATCATAAATCTATATATTACCATCTCAGAGGTGTTATTTATTTTTAATTGCTAAAAGAACCATGAAACAATAAACTCATAAATTTTGACCAATACTTCAGGCGTTTTGAGATTTCTTAAAATTTGAAAATTTTGTAAGAACCTGGTATTTGAAGTTACTGTAGGCATATTGTATTGCTGACCCTGACCTAGATGACACTCTCCACTGATTTGCTGGACAAACTACAGTACTTTTCGGACTATAAGACGCTCTGGACTATAAGACGCAACTAGCTTTTGGGCAAGAAAAAAAAACAAGAAATTTTTTTTTGCCTCTGCCTCCCAGCAAATTGCTTCCTTGCAGCAAGCAGCAAACAGCCTGGTCAGCTTCAGCACAGCCTGATTTAGCATGAGTAGCTGATTGGCGGTTGGATCAGCCTCCCGGAATACTGCCGATTAGCTGTTCCAGGCTACAGGGATCGCCGCCACTCATCACCGCCACCTATCCCCACCGCCTTGAACGGGTTGAAAACGGGACATACAGAACCCAAAAACAGGGCGCATGGAGGCCGAAAATGGGGGGTGCAGAGGCGGCAATGGCGATCCCCGCAGCCTGGAATAGCTGATGGACAGTATTCTGGGAGGCAGATCCAACTGCCAATCAGCTGCTCGTGCTAAATCAGGCTGTACTGAAGCTAACCAGGCTGTTTGCTGCAAGGAGGCAAATTGCTGGGAGACAGAGGCCGAAGGGTGGGGGCTAGCGGGTGGGCAGGGCTTCAGCAACATTCGCTCTATAACACACAGATATTTCCACCTACTTTTTTTGGGGAGGAGTGCGTCTTATAGACCGAAAAATATGGTAGTTGGGACTTGAGCTATCTTACTAGCATCTCTTGATAAGTTCAGCATGCTATTATGCTGGGTTTTTTTTTTTAAAGAATACAGGTAGTCCTCAACTTACAACCATTTGCTTAGTGACCGGTTTGAAGTTACAACATCATTTTAAAAAGTGACTTATGACCGTTTTTCACATTTACGACTGCTGCAGAATCCCCATGGTCATGTGATCAAAATTCGGACATTTGGTAACTGGCATGTATTTATGGTGTTTGCAGTGTCCCAGGGTTATGTGATCTCTTTTTGCGACCAGATTCATTTAACAACTATGATACTAACTTAACTGCAGTGATTCTCTTAACTGTGGCAAAAAGGTCATAAAATGAGACAAAGCTCACTTAACTGTCTTGCTTAGCAATGGAAATTTGGGGCTCAATTGTGGTTGGAAGTTGAGAACTACCTGTACAAGTTGCTTGAACAAGAGTGCTCTTAACAATGGTTACTGTTGCTGTTATATTACTGTTATTATTGTGCGTTAATATTCAGAAATTTCTTAACATGGATGATTAGTTTAAAAAGGTCTGACAAACTTTTTTTAGTAGTCCAACTGATAATATCACTTTCCTAATGCCCAAAGAAATCGACTCCAAGAAATTATATTGAGTGGATATTTCAAGAAATATTTTCTGCTGGACCTTATGAAAATGATTATATTAAAATCTCACAATATAAAACACCACAAAAAAAAAATCTATACTAGAAGTATAAGTCAACTTATTGCAGCCTAGTTTATCAATTAATGAGAACTAGAATATTATTCTAGTTCTCCTCCTTTCTCTCCGACCGGTCGCAGTTTGTGTTGGCAGGGGGGCAGAGGTCGACCTCGAGGCCTCTCATTTGTGGAGTGCCGCAGGGATCGGTCCTCTCGCCCCTTCTGTTCAACATTTATGTGAAGCCGCTGGGCGAGATCATCCGTGGCTTTGGGGTGAGATACCACCAGTACGCTGATGACACCCAGCTGTACATCTCCACCCCAGGCCACCCCAACGATGCCCTTGAAGTGATGTCCCAGTGCCTGGAGGCTGTGCGGATCTGGATGGGGAGGAACAGGCTCAGGCTCAACCCTTCCAAGACTGAGTGGCTGTGGCTCCCGGCATCCCGATATAGTCAGTTGACTCCATCACTGACTATTGGGGGCGAGTCTTTGGCCCCCACTGAAAGGGCTCGCAATCTGGGAGTCCTCCTGGATAGGCAGCTGTCTTTGGAGGAACATCTGACGGCTGTTACCAGGGGGACCTTTTATCAGGTTCGCCTGATTCGCCAGTTGCGGCCCTTTCTTGATCGGGATTCCCTGTGCACAGTCACTCATGCCCTCGTCACCTCTCGCCTTGACTACTGTAACGCTCTCTACATGGGGCTCCCCTTGAAGAGCACCCGGAGGCTCCAGCTGGTCCAGAATGCAGCAGCGCGGGTAGTGATGGGAGCAACATGGCGCTCCCATGTAACAGCACTGGCTCCCGGTGGTCTTCCGGGTGCGCTTCAAGGTGTTGGTTATCACCTTTAAAGCGCTCCATGGCATAGGGCCTAGCTATCTCCGAGACCGCCTGCTGCTACCAATGACCTCCCATCGACCCGTGCGCTCCCACAGAGAGGGCCTCCTCAGGGTGCCATCAGCCAAACAATGTAGGCTGGTGGCCCCCAGGGGGAGGGCTTTCTCTGTGGGGGCTCCCACCCTCTGGAATCAGTTGCCCCGGAGATAAGAAGAATCCAGGACCTCAATGCCTTCCGTCGTTCCCTGAAAACCTATCTTTCAGCAAGCCGGGTTGGTTTAAGAAGAAATTTTAAAATTTTTAAATCCTTTTAATTAGTCTGCGATTTTTAATTTTTTGGGCCAAATGTTATATATATTTTTAAATGTTTTAATATTTGTATTTTATGTTTCTTATCTTGGCTGTACACCGCCCTGAGTCCTCAGGGAGAAGGGCGGTATATAAATTCGAAATTAAATTAAAATTAAATTAAATTAAATTAAATTATTATTCATAATCTTATTATGAATAAAGTAGATGGGATCACCTTTCATGAGCCTAGCAATCAAAATGTGAAGAAAAAGACTCTAGCTGCCATTTTCCATCTTGTCCTCTTCTACCTGCCTTTGTTACAAGGGAAGGTAGAAGGGAAATTGACAATGGTTGTCCAAACTGAGCAGGGCACCAGTTGCTCATAATTGTGTTCTGTGTCTGTAAAATCATGCTCAGCTACTTTACATCCACTCCTTTCTTATCAACTGAGTTCCGTTCCAACAACCAGGTCATTGACCAAAATGGCTACAAACGAATATGTGACAGACAGAGAGAAAGAGACTGTGAAGATTACTGGTTGCTTCTGTCTTATTCAAATAAAGTTCTTGTATATCTACACCAGCATTATCATTCTGGCATGCGTTTTTGTCAGGCATATGAAATTTGGTTGTAAATGTGCACATTGGTCTGAATTTTTTTTTTTATTACCATCGCATTTGCAAATAGTCACTAATTGAGGATGTTACTAAACAAGGGATGGGTGTTTTATTAGATTCAGGACATATAATTTTTATTAGACAGAGGTTTTAGTTTAGTATTCCTTGCTACCATTTCAAGTTGTACTGAAATAAAATATTAGTCTGGATGCAGATTTTACTACGCTTAATACACTAGAATCACTAAGATCACTAAGACAGATAAGCAACACAGTGGCCCATTTCTAAAATGTTATGCTTATTGTTAAAAATAATTGCAATTTTGATTGACTAAACTTCTTAATAAGAAAATGTAAAATTGCAAGTCAAAAAATCAAAATACCTGTAATTGACCATTTAGTGAGCTCAGGTCTTCTGCTTTTTTCTCCAAAGACTGGACCCAAACTTTTCTTTTTTGTCTACACCTCGAAGCAGCTGCTCTGTTCCGCTCTAAGAATTTCCGTCTTTTTTCATCAGGATCTTCATTTGCTGCTCTTCTTCGCCGGCCTCCTGTATTTGGCGTTTGTGGTGCAGGCTGAGCAGGAGAGGCCTAGAGATACCAGAATATCAGTTTGTTAGGACAAACGCTGCATGCTTTTTGATATAGCCACTATAAATTTTAACATTTATTTTGTAAAGGATTCCAGGATTGTTATTAGTCACTCTGTTATTTGAATATCATGTAAAATAACTGAAACTTAAGAATGAGCATGCCTAAAGCACTTAAGATATTGGACAATGTGTGAAATTAATGAACTCACAGAAAATTTAAAAGTTGTCTACCCAAAGTGAGAAGACAATTATTGTCTAATATATAAAACTGTTTTCCAACCTAATATAGTTACACAAAGTCACAGTGGAATTAGTTTTCATTCATTATCATCTTCGCCCCAAGACAATAATAAATTTAAAACAGTTAGTCCCTTTTAATAATTTAAACAATACAGTCAAAAGACGGACAGAGGTACAATAATAAATGTTTAACAATAATAAATGCAACAATGTTGCATTTACAATCATGATAAATGCAATGAAAAGCAGGTAAATTTAAATTAAATCACTAAGTCCATCTTCATTTCTGCACGAGTACAATAAACATATTCAACTATCTTACTTGCTTGTAATTTAGTTGCCATATACTCCCAGCGTCTGTCCTCTTCTTTTATCTAATTATATCAAGATGAATCTGTCTCCTCTCCATATGTTTAAGACATATAACATGAAAGAATTGTTAAGATTTTTTTTATGTTAGTACTCAGTCAGAAACTAGGTTTCCTACCGGTGTTTCAGTAGTAGATGTGGCGGGCTGTTGTAGTGATTGTGGTCGTGCTTCCTCTGACTGAGTTCGAACTAGTCCACTTGTTTGTCCCTTAGCAGTATCTCCATTTGTTACCTGAGAATGCTGCTGGGTCAAAGCAGCTTTTAATCTCTAAAGAGAGGGAGACAAAAACCCATACACACTCCATTTACTCAATGATGAATGATGCCCTGCAACAGAAAGTGTAATCAACAATAAAAAAATTGTAATGTTATATGTACCCACGTTTTTATCCAATTGTATTATAACTTGCTGCCACATTCCAGAGAATTTCATGAGATCACTGAATTCCCAAAACGGGCTTTTCTAAGATCAGAGACTTTGATTAAAAAGCCCTCACATGCAAGCAGAATTCTTTTCACTCAGCATTGCATACAATCCATAAACTGCCTCCTATCAACCATTCTGCCATTGGTATCTTAACCTTAAAACAATATACACGTACCCATAATCATATTACAAATTATGTTACAATGTAACAGGTTTACCCGAGACCTCTTACTAAATTTAGTAAATTTAACAGAGACCTCCATCACTATATTGCACTAGTGATATAGAAATATATTGGCACAGCAAAATCAAACACAGAATTAGTAAGGCTAAAGTGCACAGATATTCATTCAAAATGGACTTATAGCTCCTGATAGAAGAGCAGGTAACAGCTGTGGCTAGGAGGGTCTTTGCACACACCTCTGGGTTGTGCGCCTGCTGAACACATTCCTGCACTGGGAGGCGTTGTGAAATCACTCATGGCCTTGTGACCTCTTGACTGGATTACTGCAATGTGCTCTATATAGGGATGCCTTTGGAAAATATTTGAAAGCATCAACCAGTGAAAAATATGGCTGTGTCAGATGTTTGACATGTAACATCAATATTATGTGAGCTGTATTGGTGGCCAGAGTATTTCCAGATACAATTCAAGGTGCTAGTTGCCACTTTTAAAGTCCTTCACAAGGACTTTAACAATCTGGTAATCTGGTCCTTCACAACCAGATTACTTTAGGGACTATCTTCTCCCAGCTGTTTCTACCCATCTAATTCAGTATGGCTGATAGGGCATTTATGGGTCCTATCAGCCAAGGAATGTTGACTGGTGGAGATTAGGAGACGTGCTGTCTCTGCCATAGCCCCTGCCCCCTGGAACATTCTCCCTTAAGAAATCAGGATGACCCCAACCCTACTAGCCTTTTGTAAAGATGTGAAGATCTGCTTAGGTTTGGACCTCAAATGTGTTAAGGATCCCATTTCTTGGCTATCTTAACCTCAATAGTAATAATTTTATTTGGCAACCATATATATATTTATTCTCTATTGTTTTATTATGTGCTTATGATGTACATCGCCCAGTGTCACTGGTTGTGATGGGCGGCTATAGAAAATAAACAACTGCACAAACAAATAAAATATATTTGCAATACATCTGAAATATTAACTGCTATTTAATAGTAAACAATAAAGGTGTTTGCAAAAAAATGCCTCTATCGTTGAAAATAAATTCCTATTACATCTGCCTGAATTGGTTGCACTAGATCACTCCATCATGAGTTCACAGATACAGTATTATTGTAAAAACAATTTATGAAAAAGTCAGATCCATATTTCATATCTGCCACAAAACCTCATCAGAGTAATAACCTTCCTTCTCCTGGGTGTTATCTTACCATCTGCTACTCTATTAGTTATCTTTATTTTGCAACTAATTAACAGCATAATCTTCTAAATTCAGCAAGTTAATTATCATTATTGTGGTCTTTGCAGCATCATCAGTCCTCATGAAGTCTTTTCTCCCCCTCCCCCCTCCAAGAATGTATAAAAATGAATTTAAGAAAGGGCCTGTTTCCTTACAGCAGGCTCATTAGGTGTTTGCTGATTAGCTTAGCATGCAGAGAGCCAGGTCAGAAGAATTCCACTGAATATAAGGTCCCATGTGGAGCTCAACCAAGTTAATGTGAGTTTCTGAACATTTGCCAAGCTACCCTCTGTCAATTCTCTGTAGTAACCCCTGCAGAAAACCTACAGGCTACCCACTATATGCCAGGTATCTCTCAGTTTGCCACAAGACATTGCAGAGTTCTGGGGAATGCCACTTAAGAAGAAAAATGTTTTTCTATCACAATAATTCTAATTAAGATACCTTATTTGTTACCTCTTTCTTTTCCACAATAAATGTTAACTCTTTATTTGCTACAATTCTGGCATTTCAGAAACCATGATTATGCTTTATAACTCATTTGAGGACATTTGCATATTATTACTTCTAAAGCACCATCATTTTAGGTGGCAATTTTAAAAACTTAAATGCATAGTGTCTCAAGGAGTTTACAGTCTAAAGTTTAAAAGCTTTTATATTTGTCCAAGCTTAGCTACGATATTCAGCATGGTTGCTAATACTTTCTAATTTTACGTATTTCTACTTAATTAAAAATATAGATTTATCCCTAATACTAATTTGCTCACAGGATCTTCCAGTGCATAATTATATAAATGTAAACAGGTTTCTGGAAGCTTTACTTGTAACAGATTTTATTAAATAAAAAATATTTTGAAATATTAATCTTTTCTAAATTCAAGTGACAACTCAAGTGGCACAAATGTTTTAGTGGCAATTTTTTGCATCAGGTTTTCACTGTAATATTAATAATCAATTTTCAAGTAGCAAGGGCTGCTAAACTAAAAATCAAAGCTGCTACAAGTTTATTATTAAAACTAATATTCTACTTTCCTAAAGTTCTCACCAATGTTGAAACCTAATTTAACATTACACATCTGATTTATATTTATATTTATATCTCCTCTTGCATCCTAATAGGTTTAAGCTAATAGGATCAAGCTAGCTAATAACAAAGTAAAAATGTTAAACAAGAAAAGACAGAATAAAAATAACACTTAAAATATTTAAACATACAATATAGCATTTCACTCAAGCAAAATAAATCTTGAACAGTTCAAAAAGACAACATTGTCTTGGACTGTATTTTATTAGTTTAAAAAAATTCAAAAGAATTCACTGATAAAATGTATCTTAATTCCTTAAATTGGAGAAAATGGGAAGCAAAGTGGGATGTCAATTTTTGTAATAATGCAGGAGAAGTTTTTCTCCCATATACACTTATTGAGAGCCATCCTTAAAGTGGCCTCAGTTATATATTTTATAATCCAGATAACTCTGGTGTAATAACAAGCCTTATTTTCAATAATCAGATTATAACTGGTAGGAAACAAGAACAGCTTTTTGTATTTGAAAAACAAATTCAAACAAATACCAAAGAACCAGTATTAGTTTTTCATGTGAAACTTTCATGAAGCTACATCTGTGAAAAATTCAGTGCAAGGTCTTTCCCAATGTTCTTCACTGAAGACACGTGTGCTGGAATTACAATTGAAGCCTAGCCTTCAATTTCTAGCTTTGAAAATGTTGACAGCAAAACTGTCTTCTGAGCACGAAGAGCTAGAGTTTAAAGTAGGCATGCAGTGAGAGTCATACTTCAAAATGGTTTGCACATCCCTACTTAATCCCTAATTAAGACCAGTGTGTTAATACTGAAGTCTGACCACAGCAGAACCAGATGCATCACAGCTGGGCAACAACATTCTTGGCCAAAATTGATGGCTGAGCATTTAAAAAAAAGACTGGATTCAGGGGGATTCCCAATTCAACTCATTATTTACAGACTCTGCAGATGCCTTCATGTGTAATAATAGTATCAACATTTTAATTTTTCCCCACTTAACTAAATCAGAAAGGAAAACAAATTAAATTGAGCTATTTAGGCTGCAATGAATAATATCTAGAATATCAGCCTAGCAATCATAGATTTGATCAATTAATGACTTTGATAAAAGTTCCTTAAACTTTAGCAGAAATTTAGACCAGCTTGTGAGAAGAATGGGGAAATAACCAGTAAGCTGGGCTTTGAAAAAGTGTTCTAACTGGTAGGCAGGACTGCTCTGGCAGCCTTTTTAGATGTGACACCATGGCTTATTTTTGTTTTTAATTCTGTACACTTCAAGCTTCATTTATTTATTTATTTATTTATTAGTTCAATTTATATGCCGCCCTCCTCCGAAGACTCAGGGTGGCTTACAATGCACTTATAGCAATAGCCTTCATTCTTTTGTATATACCTGCTTATTAGGGCTTTTGTCCCCATTAGCGGTGTTTCTACAAAGTCAGTTTATAGCCCCCACAATCCGGGTCCTCAATTTACCTACCTTGGAAGGATGGAAGGCTGAGACAACCTTGAGCCTGGTGAGATTTGAACTCGCACTAATTGCAGGTAACTGGCAGCTAAGTGCTGCATAACAGCACTTAGTCCGCTGCACCATCAAGGCTCTTTTTATAATTCATAAAATATAAATTGCTGTAACATTTCTTTTTAAAAAAACAGCATTCTGATGGATATTTATATATCTGAGAACTGTTGCACAGAATACAAAAATATTTTGAAGATTTAATAGCAAATTATTCTGAATTAGGACAATTATACAATCTACATTTCTAAAAGTATTCCCCGTACATTTCTTTTACACCACAATGCTCAATTCAAATATAGGAAACATATTTTTAAAAAAATATATATATACAAAATCAAGCATTCTTTATTACATATGGTAATTGTCATTAATTAATTAATTAGTCAGTTTTGAATAATATACAAAATTCAAGTTCATGAAATTCTAGTTAAAAAACTAGACAACTAGGACAGCAAATAAAATTCAACACCTTTTTTTGTTTTGACTAAGTACAGCTGTAATAATCACAAGTTAAACATTCAGTCACTACTGAGTATTTACTCTTTCCAAGAGCAGCTTTGTGAGAGAGAACAGTGAATGATACTATTTTAATAAGGAAGCATACTAGCATTAAGTTATTTTTTGACTACCAGGATTAAAAGTCATTTACTTTGAGCATTCTTTCAGGAAATATCACTATTTGTATATACTTGAATGTGTGAGTGATGATTATAATAAATATATAGGCATATGTATTGACAAGCATTCATTTCAAGTTTGAAAAATAATATAGATAGTCCTTGATGTATGACCACAACTGAACCCATCATTTCTGTTATTACGTGAGAAAATTGTTAAGTGAGTTCTGCCTCATTGTATTTTATTACCTTTTTGCTAAGTGAATCACTGCAGTTATTAAGTTAGTAAAACCGTTCTTAGGTACCCTGGCTTCCCCAATGACTTTCCTTATCTGAAGGTCACAAAAGGTGATCACATGTCCCCAGAACACTGCAGCTGCCATAAATATGAGTCAGTTGCCAAGCGCCCAAATTTTGATTACATGACTATGGAGATGCTGCAATAGTCGTAAATGTGAAAAATGGTTATAAGTCACTTTTTCAGTGACGTTGTAACTTTGAATGGTCACTAAAAGAATGGTTATAAGGCAATGACTATCTACCAGTATATATTGAGCTTACTTAGAAGCTGAGTCCTCAACATACTATATTAAATTCTTTTAGCCCCTTTTGAATGTACTTCTCTCCTAAGTTTCTTGGTTTGTGTGGGTGGGTGTTACTTTTTCAAATCAGGCAGAATCTAGAAACATGGCCTCTCTGCTGTTTGTGTGTTGTGTAATTAGTCCTGTTATATAAGAGAACACGCCTACTATTGTTACTATTATAGGTAAGTAGGAGATGAAACAAAATACGCTGGTAAACAGTACTCCTAGTCAAGACATTTTATTCCCCTGCTTCCCACTTTTTAATATTCTGTAGACTATGTTTTTAATATTCATCTCCTTCACTCTTAGCATTTTTAAATATAAATCTGCATACATATTTTCAAACCTGCTGATTATTTTTCCTCTTGTGTATGGCCTGTGTTGATTTGGCTACAAGAAACAAAGAACTATAATTGCTTATCGTTATACACACAATACAGACAATTAAAGATTACAATAAAGTAATTTATACACTATGCGAAGTTAAGTAACAAAAGTTGGAATGTATAACTTCAAAGGAACATGACTTTCTAGTTTCTCATGAATATTTTCATTTTTTGTAAGTACAGTAGGCTATTAACTGTAGTCACATTGGCTACTCTGAAATTATATGGCTACCATTAAATTTTGCAGGAATCCCATCCACCTTGATAATTTCCAAATATAATACCTGTGGTATTATAATCAAGTGATCAGTTCATTCAATCTCTAAAAGTAATAAAGAACATCTAAGTTTAGGAAAAGAATCAGCTTTTTCTGCAAACTATGTTTACAAAACATAGAAAACTATGGAATTCAATGCTATCAAGGGTGATGATGGCCACTACGTTCAAAATTTTTAAAAGGAGAATCGCGCTATCAATGACCACAAGTCTTAAAGATTCAGAATGCCTTAAATACCAGCTACAGCTACAACAGCAAAGAAAGTGTTTTGCCCTCCAATCCATATTTGTCAATTTCTTGACTGCATCTATGCACACGCAACTCTAACCTAGTAGGCACTAACATTTCAACTATATATATTCATGCAGCTGAGAAAAAACAGAAACTACAATATATTTTACCTCAAGTTATACAAATGTTGAGCTGGTCATGGAATTATTTGAGTTGAATTTGAATTTATTGCAGTCACTCACCAATGCACACTAACAAAAATAGATAAGAATTAACACTTTCTACACTAAAAATAAGTAACAATGAAATGAACTCACAACAATGAACTGCTAAATCAGAAACATGTAACAGAACAATTGCCTCAACTGTAATTTTAATTTTTAAACTAGCAATTTTTCAGCCACAGTGGTTGATAAAATTGTTATTTTTACCAGGGATTTTGAAGGGGCTACATTAATTTTCTCCAAATGATATAAACTAGAATACAACATTGCATTTAAATATGTAAATTGTGATCCAGTTTTCATGCTTCCATCAACAAAATGTGGAAAATAATTTGAGCAGGATTCAGTGTTTGGACAAAACAATCCCCAACTTGTGGGGGCACCGGCGGTGTTAATTCATCTGACAGCAGGTCAGTTTGTTCTGTGTGTCACTAATGTGTTTTAATGCCCTGGAATTTTTCTTTAAATCTTCTACCTATGTCCCAAAGGTGCTTTTTCATGAGGCAACTGAACTTTCTGGTTTTTCTTTGAAGACATTTTGCTTCTTATCCAAGAAGCTTCTTCAGCTCTGGATAAGAAACAAAATGTCTTCAAAGAAAAACAAGAAAGTCCAGTTGCCTCTTGAAAAAGTACCTTTGGGACAACCATGACCTGTATGACTAAGAATTTCCATAGACATCTTCTACCTATGGGGATTTAGAGAATCTCCAGACATCTTCTACCTATGGGGACTTAGAGAATGCATTCCCTTCTGCTGAAATTAATGAAGGAAAAGAAGATATGAAAGAAAATCGAGTTGGTAATTGTTTTAAATGTCTTGTTTTCTGAAACTTAAAAAAAAACCCTACATAACATAAAGGCTCCCTCAGAATTCTCATTTCATTAGAACACACCTGTCAATGATCTGAGAATCAGAAAGTACCAAAAGACTTCAAATCAAAATATGATCAGCTTTGTACTGATTATTAGTATTCACATACAATTTTACGTCTGGGAAAATGATGCAGCACCTACCAATTTTGCCTCTGACTGCACCGGTTGTGGAGATGAGGGTCCCGGAATTCCTGGGATACTAGGCACCATGGTGACAGGTCTGACAAGCTGTCCAAGAGAGTCTGAGTTAAGACCAAATACAAAGAAACTCTACTTCATAAGCAATTAGGATTTTCTACCTATGTGAATGAATGAACATCCCCTTACTGAAGTAAACTATACCACAACACTGCTCTATCTCAATGAGATTATTAAGACTTGACTCGGAGGATCTTTAATCCTATCTGCTGATATTAGGTAGGTGGTACCCAGGAAGAAGAATCCCTACCAAGAGCAGCAGTCTGTTTGGGAAATAATCTTTCCAGACATGTTTATTTATTAATCAAATGTGTGTGCTGATGCCTTGTGGTGGCTAACGAGATTGCAAAAACACAATCAAGTACAGTATTAAACAAAACCGTAACGGTAAAATAGATACTGTTCAAACATCCCAGTGAAAAGCCAACCATCAGCTTTTTATGGAAAGCAGACAATGTGGGAGATGGACAAATATCCAATGAGAGTTGCTTCCAGGGCCAGGGCCAACTCTGAAAAACAGAGCTTGTTTTGTTAGTTCACAATAAGGCTTTTTATCTGTTGAAATATTATTAATTTACTATTACTATGATCACTTTTATTACTATTAGATTTACAAATCACTTTTTATTTTCTACAACTCAAGGCAATTTACACAATGCCCTGCTTCCTATATTCTAATCCACAGTAACAATCCTGTGAGGTGGATGTGGCTGAGAATGATTAGCCTGAAGTCCCCCAGTTGGCTTTTATAACTAAAGGAGGAATGGAACTTATTGGTCCACCTGGTCCAATCCACTCTTCAGCACAAAAATCCAGAATTCTTTCTCAACAGATGGCTATCTAGACTTTGGTTTCACACCATCAATACAGAGAAGCCCTGCCTCTTGAACATTTTGTGCACCTCTTACTGGTTAATTGAAAACTAACCTCCTACATCTTAAGGGACAGCCTATTCCCTAAGGAGTAAAGATGAAACTTTCTCCTCCCCTATTCAGCTGGCCTCCACCTATCATGAGTTATGCTATCAAACATATCTCAATAATATGGACTGCTACTTTTCATTTTTATTCATGAAGACCCAGATATTTTTATTCTGAAGAGCCAGATATTCTTCTATATATTATTTATATATAATAAATAAACCTGTATCCAGGCCTTTGACTATGACCAATTATACATAAGGATGATTAAAAATGTTGAAAAAATACCAAGCCTGAGTCAGAATACTACAAACAGGGTATGCATTAGGGATGCCTGTAATACTGTTGATAAACTATGTTGGGGGGATAGTTAGAGCAGATATGCTTCATCCCTCCTTGCCCAAATTAGTTTATATGAAGATTTTCCCCTTACTCCTACTGAGGAATGTCTTTCAGCTTTTTTCTCCACAGGATCCTGATTTAGATCTAATTTCAGTTTCCCAGTATTAGTACTGTATAATTATATGCTCCTCTCCCATCAACCTCATTGGTTTTGCCAGAGACACAGATGTTCCCAATATAAGGATTCAGTGAGAGGGATTTGTCCAACCTTTGAAGGAAAGTATTACATCATATAATAGACTTACTGGAACTGCAGTTGGTACGTGCACATTAGAATTTGTGATTGAAGCGGGAATAGCAACAGGCATGGTTTGTCCATTAGGAAGATGCAACAAAAGGGGGAAAGGGCCTGGCACCGGTCTAAGAAAAGAAGAAAAAATAATTATAGCACGTATAATAGAGAGAATATTGCAAATTTCAGTAGTCCTTGAAAAAGGTCTAGGGTGCTGAAACATTTTCTACTCTATCTCCATTGTTAGATTAATTTTAATTTGTAATTTTGATTCTCTTTTCTACCACCAGAAAAAATCACCATGATGTTTGTTTTTTAATTTTTGACCACAGATAATCTTTTTTTATTTCATAAATATTTGCAACAATCCTATCCAATTATAAAAATTATTAACATACTTAGGTTTTTTTTTTTAAAAAAAATCAGAGATATACTCATCTAATGGGTTTCACCATTTCAGCACTAAGAGATTTGTTTGGAGATCATTGCTATTGATCATAAATTAGAAATAGTTTATGGAACACTGTAACGTTATCTGATGGTTTTCTAGATGGTGGGGTTAGTGGGGCCTTTCAGACCTGGAATGTCATTGTAAAGAAGCAGAAGCAGAAGAAGAGGAAGAAATAATCTGATCCAGATACGAAGTTCTGCAATCTGAATTAATCCTTCGATTTGTAAAAAAAACCAAGAACCACTAATGGAAGGAGAAATGTTTTTAGCAATTCCTCTCTTTCATCAAAATACAACTAACGCATCAAATTTCCAGATAGCACCCACAAAAAATGGAGGAATCAATGAATACACTACCTTCCTTTCAGCAAAAATATTTTAAGAGAGGAACTTTGGAGATAAGTCAGAACTATTATGGCTTACAAAACAAACATCAACATTTGTTTCCATCATTTCCCCCCCCCCCTTTAGTCATATATAAAGCAGAAAACTAAATAAAACTGACAGTTTTTATTAGAAAATCTGGATTATTTTCTTCAACTTTTCAAAACCCCAACTAGTCCTTGCCATTTTATTGAATTCTTTGAAGCTTATACCAGCAGTTGTGAGGATATATTTACAAGCGATAAGAACATTTTAGTATCTATTTAACACTTACACTATTGGCCTATTGGAAGATGGAGCTTGTGTTATGACAGTGCTAGATGTTGGTGAAGGTATGGCTTGCTGAATAATGACACTTGAGTCAGAACTTGCAAGCAACACATTGGGAACCTGTAGAGAAGCTGGGCGTACAATTGTGGAAGTAGGCTGGGCAGTTTGCTGCAGACACACTTCCTGCAAGAAACATGAAAGCTTCTCAATTTCCCAAGCCTCATTAGAATCAAAGATAATCAGAATTATTTAATTATATTTAGATTTCTTTTAACTTTTTCTCAAAAATGTTAAAATCCCTTGAATTCTTTTAGTTGCAACTTACTACCATTTCTTACATTAAGAACTACCACATGGATCTGGAATAGGCAACCTGCAGTCCTAAGGCCCAATGCAACCCTTGGCCCGATTTCATGCAACCCTCAGACTAATTTCAAAAATTCTTCACAACTGATCAGTTCAGACCCCTGGCAAGAATGATCTGTCCCTTCCCCAGCAGACTGCTGTGAGAAAAGAAAGAGAGAAAGGGGGAAAAAAGTGTCAGAAAGAGATTATGAAAGAAAAAGTATGAGAAAAAAAGAGGAATTCTAGAAAGAGATTAAATGGGTCAATCAGTTCACTTTTGCTCTGGTTCTCTCCATGACCTGCTTCTGCCTCACCTATCACTGCCAATGCCAATGAAATTCCCAACACATTACAACTAAATGTATGACACTTTCATGTCGCAAAATAGATCACTCACCCCAGCAGAGATTGTTTGATCAGAACTACAGGCAAAGACAATATTCTGCAAACATGTTATTGTTTGAGAGGGTTTTTTTCCTCACGCTTGATAAGTGTCTCTACATCACTTAAATTTAAATTATTTTTATCAGATTTTAGTAATAATTTGTGTCTGGAACTCTGCACTTTGATATGGCCCAAGGGCTAATCAGTAAGTAAGTATATCACTTAAATGTGTAATACCGGTATGGATTCTTGATATGGATAGGTTTGATTGCCTAGTCCATTTGAGATACATAGCAGTAAAGATTGTGTTTGCATCACAAACATTGCTATACCAACTTTTAATAACTATACAGGGTAATAAAACTGCATTTCGGTGCTTCAAAAATGTAACACTTAAAAATTTAATTTTAATGTAATGTTTACATTAATGTGGGTTTAATTTGCCCTACTGTATATGAGGAATACAGATTTGCAGATGAAGTTTAGCAGAATATTTATGATTTTACGATTATTTTAGATTTACTGGTAATATCAATAGAAATACTGTATATTTGAAGTATAAAAAATCTCTGACCTTCTCGTCACTGGTCGTAGACTCTGGATGAGGTAAGGGACTATCTTGGTGAGTTGTTTCAACCACTGAAGGCTCTTCAATTTTATTTCTTATAATTGGAGTTGCAAGAGGTGATAAATCTAGAGGCATCTGTAAGAATTAATGGTGAGATAAATTTTAAAACCTGCAAAATATAAATGTCTCTTTAAAGAACATTAATGCCAATGTAGTAGCCAAAAATATGATTTCTTCAGTTAGTTAGAAGGTATCTACTGCTAATATTAACTTAATATAAGTGATATCCTTGAAGTTCAATCTTAGGAAAAACAACAGTGTCCATTTATAAATAGAATGTAGAACTACAAAAAGCCTATTAAGAGCTTTGTCTTTCAAGTAAAGTAATATTGAATTAAATTTAACATTTTAATGCTCATCCTCATTTTGTTAATGCAAAATTTCTAGTTATAAACAGAATTCAAGTAATCAATACTCTATAAATTGATAATTTAATCCGCTACATTTACATACTTTTTTAATATCATCTTCAGAAGCTTTTTTGAATTCATTTTCAAAAGGACTTGCTAGTTCATTGAATAAACCCACTTCTTCACAATTCTTCAAAAATCGAGTTGGCGTTGGAGTTTGATCTGAGATTAAAAGAGAAATATATTATTTCACCCCCTAATATAAAGGCATACATGTTTGGCAATCAAAATCAATATTATTAACATCATGTGCACTTTATAAAATTATTATGTTCAAGCAAGAGCACAGTAAGAACAAAGTTGAACATCTTGTTCTTAATGTCACCATATTTTTGTTTGAACAACATTATTGAAAATTCATACATAGTTAAAAGGACTTTAAAAATATGAACATTTGATTTGTAGAAATTCAGGATACTCTTTATAAGGAAGAATAAAGATAACATTTTTGTATTTGAAGATGTGCTTTATCCATTACTTTGCTCATGGGCTTCAGAAAAAGCAAATACTGCTTTTTGTAAATACTGGAATATCAAAATTAAATGTAACACAGAATTAAATGTTTGTTTCTCCAAAATATCATAAAATTAAATTCATTTGAAAATAGCCTTTCATCTTAAAAATTATAACTGAGCAGTTAAAGTGAAAAAGTCAGGTATTAAGAAAAAATATCTCTTATATGAGAAGGGGTGGCAGAACATGGGGGCGGAGTCAAAAGAGAAGTCACCTAAAGTCTCTATGTAGGCACAAATTGACTAAATCCTATATATCTCTTGAATTCGATTGACCCTTATCTAAAGCCAAGCCAAGGCTAATGGTTAGTGGAGCAATTTCCTGGGCATAGATGTGATTAGTAATAAATCATGTGTGGTCCTGATCTTTTGTGCCTGACACCTCTTCACCTACTTATTTATTTATTTATTTAGTCAGATTTATATGCCGCCCTTCTCCCGCAGGACTCGGGGCGGCTCACAACAATAAAACAACCCGACAATAAATAAGAATTAAATAATATTAAAACCTATTGTTGAAGAATAGTATCTTTCTATTCAAAATAAATACAAAGGGAGAGAACGATAGAAACTTTTAAAAAACACAATCAGTACAAATTTTAATTTTAATTTCCAACACTGCAGAATATAAATACCCTAAAACCCACAATTAATTTTGTATCGATGATAGTAACATGGGATATTGGCCAGATTTGAAGAACAAAATAATCAGAGGGTGGAGGGGCACTCATTAGGATACCTTAAAATGTATTGTTCTCCAAATTGTATATCCGTTGCAGTCAGCAGTACACAATCCTTCAAACACAACAGTGTTTAAAGCATTCCCAAGATATATGTGCCCACACATCGTCCAAATCTCATTTTCTTTGAATCTCATATCTGACAGTTATAATATAATGATTGAGACTTAGTGATAGCTTCCTAAATATGTTATCGTTCTATGTTAGTATTTCATTGGTAGATAGTTCATGCAATCACAATTAGATATCTTCATAGGGGCAAAAGAAGAAAATAATCCACATAATAGCTAAATCGTAACATTATAAAAGGTAATTTTAATAAATGCATACAAATCCTTTATGAAAGGTACACCATAATTTTACACCAAAATAATTTTATAATTATTTTGGTGTAAAATTATGGTGTACCTTTCATAAAGGATTTGTATGCATTTATTAAAATTACCTTTGGAAGATAACATTACATGTACTGTAATTCCATTGTATTTCATACAATGACATAAAATACATTTGAATCAGGCCTATACAAACAATAATGCCCAAATAACATAATAACCTGGATCACACATTACATTTACCATGATTTATAACCCCTATGGATCAAATCATATAACATGACAATCCAAATCCAAACAAACAAACCATATTCTGGCTTAGTGCAATGTGAACATAGTCAATGGATCATTCTAGAATGTGAGCATCGTTTTGATTACAAAATAGATTTTTTTTAAAAAAAACCTAATTCTGTTTACTGTGTTATTCTAATATTGCCTTTCAGACCCTTTTCAATTTTTTTTCTATAAACCTTTTTGTTCAAAAGCAAAAATTTTAAAAATATTTTAAAAAAAGATATTACCATAAAAGACCATCAAAGATATAAAGAGATTAAGGAAGAGTGTATTCAACCAATTAAAATTTATTTTTAAAGCTTCTTTATAAGACATAATTAAGATCAGTAAAAAAGTAAGAAACCATAAGAAGTTATCTCATAGCAACATGTATAAATGACTTCGATAAAAATATATTGTGTGGATATGCATTCTTTGTATCTACAATAAATTGCTAGATGTTTCTTCTCACAATAATTTTGTGAAGTTCTGTATATTAGACTGCTCTTAATTACTAAGGCTGAAGCATATATAGGCAGTAGATTATTAATTTATCAACCAATCAATGTTAAGGAAAAGGACAATACATGACATAACTGCATTTTATTTGTAAAAAAAACAACAATTCTGACAGCATCTCAAGCATATACAGAAAATACACAAAATCTGGGCACGTTCCAAGAGTTGGATTAATAAAAGATATACTAACCAGCTACAATGACACTGTCATTACGAGCTGGACCGAATTTCAGTGTCATCTCATGTTTATGTTTATGGACAGCCAAATGATCCTCGTTGGTAAAACGCTGTGACAAGAAGTTTTAAAATACAGTTATAAATTTGAATTATGACTAAACAGTGGGAATAATTTTCTGAATGGGTTACAAACCATTTGCAATGAAAAGGCTGATTGATTTTTGTTTAATTAAAAGGTTGATACAATTACGTACTTCTAAATTTGTTTTTTTTATTGACCATTCTCTTGAATATTTAAGTAGCATCATCATAAGTAACAAATGACACATATCAATTTTAATGGTTTTCACTCTACTTAAATACAAATTTTGACACACAATAATTCAGAGTTTTAACCACCAAGATAAATTGCAAATATGAAGGACTTGCAACAGGCAGAAAGCCTTTATTCTATAAGCCACCCACCTAAGAATCCTCTAGTTCAGGGGTGTCAAACTGGATTTCTTCGAGCGCCAGATGACCATCTGCAAGCCAGTGGGGGGCAGCAGTGAGTGGGTGGATAGGACGGATGTTTCCTGCAGCACCCTGCCAGCCAAAACAGGGCACGGGAGGCTGCCACGGCCTCCTGCAGCACCCTGCAGCACTCTGCAGCAAAACAGCCGGCTGTTTTGGGGCCATATTGGGGCCCATTTTTGGCCAACAGAGTGCTGGAGATCATGGAGGGTGAAAACGAGGCCCCCCCGCACGCAGCCAGTTTTAGCTGCCAGAGGCTGGATTTAAGCCCCCTGCGGGGCGAATCTGCCCACGGGCTTTGAGTTTGACACCCCTGCTCTAGTTCTACTCCAGAAAAATCAGAAATTTTAAAAAATAGATTGAAAATACATATAAAAAATTGCCTTATTTCTATGTGCTCTGTTTTCCTTGACACAACTTTGCCATTAGATTCTATCCAATGGTCAGTAATTGTGGGGCACAATTAAATGGAAATTACAAGGAATAGATCATTTCTGTGCAAATTCCCCAACTGCTGTTCGCATATAAGACTTAGCTTAACATGCATTCTAGTGTGTGTTCTTCTGGATGGTGTATATGCTTCTAGCACATACTAGCATTTCTTAGAATAACACTTTGAAATTATTCAAAACTAAAATTTGATGTTATAGATCACACATCAGGATATAGTCTTCATTTAATACCACTGAACATATCAGTTAAACGCTCTTGGACCATTAGATTATTATATTTAGCTATTTGCAAAAGTGAGCCATGCTCCTGCCCACCTAGCAGTTCAAAAGCATGCAAATGTGATTGGATAAATAGGCACCACTTTGGTGGGAAGGTAACAGTGTTCTGTGTGCTTTGGCGTATAGTCATGCTGTCCACATGACCATGGAAATTGTCTTTGGACAACTCTGGTTCCTTGGCTAAGAAACAGAGATGAGCACTGTCCCTTAAAGTCAGATATGACTGGATGGGGAAACCTTTACCTTTTTAATAAGCCATGACTAATTCTGAATTTCCATCCTAAGAGTCCTGAACATTTTCTCTTCCTTGTCTCTTTTTATGATATTGGATAGAGATAAGATATCTATGATATTGGATCGCTAACCTATACTATTTTTAAAAGGGAGATGGCTTTCTGGTCATTTGTTTGAAAAATGTGATAGCAAAGATGCTTTGCAAACTCAGAAGTGTAACAGTGCGCAGTGGCTGTCAATCATTCAGCCATTTTAATATTATATTGGGGAAGGAATTAGTAGCTTTTGACTAACATAAAATAAAATTGTAGTATGTGAATGCTACATGTGCTTTAGATGTGTTCAGAAATCATTTAAACATTATCCAAAAAAGGGCACGCATATGAAAATAGAATATTCCATGTCAATATTTCTAAATATATTAATCCACTAAATATCACAGCTACAATTTATCTATCTGTAACGCATTAGGTCACGTTTATAAATGTAGAATACGAAAGAAAACAAACCACAGAATTTAAATTGAAAAACTGCTTTAAGAATTGCATTTTCTTAAATTACTTCAGAAGTTAGATCATGCTGAATTTTTCATCTTCCTACCCTCTTAATGTTTACTGTACTGTTATATTATACCCACATCAGAAATTTTCTGGATGTTATACAATCAATTAAAACATGTTATACAATAAAATTAAAAATTATACAAATATTACAATTTTAAAATTAACATATTACATACATTTTGAAACATTCAAGCAAAAATAAAATAAAATAAATCTTCATCTGACACCAAAATGGAAGCATCAGGCTAGCATCTCTGCAGAAAATAATGTCCTGATAAGTAATCATAGAGGGAGATACTGCTTCTGGCAGACTGACCTTAACTGATGATTAAATTAAAGGGACTGATGATGTTATCTAGTTGTTAATGAAATCCCTGTAAGCCAACAACCAAGCTCAGAGAGCATCAGGGATTCCACAGCCTGACCTTAAGTCCTTTAGGGAATTATAGGCTACTACTACCATTTTTTTGAACTGGTGCAAGAAAAATGGACTTATATGCAGGCAAATTACAAAGCTGATATAATGTAATTGTGTCAGCCATTCTTAGGTAACAGCTTAGCTGCTCTATTTTTAAATCAAACTTTCTGGACTATTTTCAAAGGGACATATATAATCCATAATCCTACCTGGAGTGAAATGATGATGTTGCTAGGCTATTTTTCTCCTGGCAAGGTCATAGCTGTTATCATCAGCCCAAGATGATAAAAGGTATCCTAAGTTCCTGAAGTCACTCAGGCTTTCAAATGATAATGCTGGGTCCAAAAATATTACCAAAACCATACCCTTGAACTCTAGTGGAAATACAAGTCTTTCCTCAATTAGATGAACACAATCAAACAGGTAGCCCATTTACAGGAAGTTTGCTTTTTTTGTACTGAGTGACAGTTATTAAACCTATTCCAAGCCATCATTTTGCTTAGGCCTATTTATTATTTATGATTATTTTCAAAATAATTCTTCAAGAAAACTACTCCTTTCCAGAACAAATATGTACTGCAAAATGAGTTCCTCAAGCATATTGTAAAAGTATTTATACATACTCAAAAAGAATACAAGAATGGTGAAAACATGACTTTATATAATTGAAAATATCACTCCATATGGGAAAACATTAAAATATTCTTTATATTAAAAGAAACTCCAAGGTAATTTCTTTTTTTTTCTCCTTTGTATTATTCAGCACGGCTATGGAATATCTTTCAAAATTAAGGTAAACAATTTAATAAGAGTTTTCTGATTATGAAGCAATGAAGCAATTAGAAAAATCAAGCAATTTGAAAAATGAAACAACTCTGTTAGCAGAAATAATTTTAATATGTTTTTTCTAATCTATCTAACTTTCCACTCCTAAATTACCCCCTGATCAGGAACAATTACAATAAACAAACAAACAAACAAATAAATGCACTTGGATTGAGGCTTCATGCAGATCCACTGCAGACCTTATATTGCCGTTCAATATAGCAATACTAAGACTCATAATGTATCTTGAAAGTGAAGGGAAGCTAAACCTGCTGCTCATCCCAGTCCAAGAACCAGAAACTGAACATGCAGCAAGAAGTGCATTATTAGACTGGGACAATTCCTTCTTGTTTAAAAGGAGGAGACAGATGCTTTAGGATCAGAAATAAACCACTTCTGATGTAACAGATGTCTCTCTGTTGACTTAGATGAACAAATCTAAAATACATATATTACCTGTCCACATCCAGGGGCAGTACATAGAAAGGGTTTGTCATCACTCATATTCTACAGGTTCTTGTGTTACCTACATTGGAATAGCAAACATAATTAGTTAAGATTGTGCCAAGAATTTATCTTGCATTGATTTACATGACAAAGCCTCACATAAAAAACAATATTTCAATACACTTAAATTACCAGTATTTCAAGCATATTTCTAAAATAACGTAATAAAAAAATCCCAAATAATCTGGGGCATTATTTGCCAAAGTGAAATTGAAACTTAAAGACGCAATTATTAGTCAAGCTTCATTTTTATGAAGTACAGAAACTAGGCTTTAACAGGACATAAATGAGTCACTATATCTCCCTTTGGTAGATTCCACACCTATACAGGTAGTCTTTGACTTGTAAGGGTTTGTTCAGTGACTGTTTAAAGTTACAACACTGAAAAAAGCGACTTATGACCATTTTTCACACATACCACCGTTGCAGCATCCCCATGGCCACGTAATCAAATTCAGATGCTTGGCAACTGACTCATATTTATGATGGTTGCAGTGTCCCAGAGTCAGGTTTTGCAACCTTCTGATAAGCAAAGTCAATAGAGAAGCCAAATTCACTTAACAACTGTCTTACTAACTTATCAACTGCAGTAATTCACTTAACAATTGTGGCAAGAAAGATGGTAAAAGGGGGCAAAATTCACTTAACAAGACTATAGTCTTGCTTAGCAACAGAAATTTTGGGCTCAGTTGTGGTCATAAATCAAGAATTTATGCCAAAGGGGCATGATGAACAATTTACTGAGTGCGAAAGATCTCTTATTCCAGAGATGCTATATTCTTTTTCTGGTTTTGGATGAGTTGCTTTTTCCCCATTAAGAGTTAGTTTATAATCTGGGAGTCTCTGAAGAACAGGTGCTACCTTTACGAAGAAGAGCCTTTCACAGCTTCATTTTGTACAGCAATTACAGCATGGCCTTTCCTGGATAAGAAAACCTTGCTCAAATCACTCATAGCTTGATAACCTATTTGTGGGATATAGGCATGGGACTGACTTGGAAAGTTACTGAGAAACTTCGGATGGTCCACAATGCAGCAGCCGGTGTGTATCAGCAGCTTGAGTTTATGGGTACTGGTCTATCTGCACATGTAACGTTGTTATTTAGCCAGTTCGTGGGATATCAGTTTGCTTCCGAGGCAATTCAAGGTGCTGGTTGTCATCTTTAAAATTCTATATGATCCAGAACCTGAGCATCTTTGTAATATCCTTCTAGTGGTTCCTTCTAGTTCCTTCCAATATTGAACAGCTGGTTCCTTTTGCAAAACTACTGCTAGAAAGTATAATTTATCCTCCCTTCTCTAGAACCTGGAGGTCAGATTTGGACTTTCAAAAAATGATCCAGAACTGGTTTTGACAACAACCTTCTGGGACCTGGAGTTTGTCCCTTGAGGAGTTTCCTCCAGATTGCTTATATTTGTTCCTTGGTGCTTAGAGTATATGATTGTGGTAATATTCTGTTATTCGTATTTTTACTTTCATTATTATGTTCAGGTGTGTAAGGTGTTCAGAATCACCTGTGACAGAAGCAAGGTAAATATATAAACAAAGATGTTACTAAGTGGTGCCTAATAGTAGTGGAACCTAATTGCTATAGAAGGTTATAAAGCTTAATGTAAACAAATTCAGAGTGTATTAGATACCATTAATTCAGAGGTTCTTAAACTTAACAATGGAAATGAGGAATGTATAAAATATTATCAGAAAAATGTATCAGTGGAATCTTTAATTAGATCAGATAGGTCTTGAATAATTTTTATTCTACTAAAACAGGTTTATTATAATTATGCATGACAATAAGTAGACTAAATTTATATCTTAATGAATACAAATGGGACACTTTTTAAATAAATTTAAATTTTAAAATATTCTAACCAATTTTAGATTCTAATGGATTCCAATGAAAAGTGTTCAGATTCAGTGAAGTGAACCTCTCTTTAATTTCAGGTGGGTAAGTTTATTTCCATTTATGAAAGATTATTCTTTTTACTCTGACTTGGTGGAGTCAATTCTTTTCATGAAATGTTAACGTCCATATTTTAGGAATATAGTTCAACATTACATTTATATCTTTAGATGTTGTTTTTCTTCCAAAATTAAACCATGTCATGACTTGAAACCAAACCAAAGTTCTAGATGGACAAGACTAAGTTCTTATAACTGATATTATGGTTCCAATTAAGCTAACTGGCCAAACTGAACTGCATTGGAATTTTTGATGGCAATTCCACATAAAACATGCAGCAGAAGTCCAGATATTGATAATTCAAAATGGCCTTCCATGTAGGTAGCACTTGTATTTAAGTTGCTGCAATGTGAACAATGTCAGAGAATACAGGTAGTCCTTGACCTACAACTGTAATTCAGCCCAGAATTACAGCTGCAAATTGTCCTGGTTGGTAAGTGGTTCAATGAATGACTGCACCTGGTTTTATGACTTTTGTGGTAGTCATTAAACAAATATCAATGGACGATTTTTTGCCGGAAACCAGAAATTTCTGACAAAAAATATGGTAAAACATGTTCATATGATTGTGGGATACTGCAAATGGCTGTAAATACAGGCTGAGCACCCAAAATGCAATCATATAACCATAGTGGGGATGGGATGGGGCATTAGCTGTTGGAACTTTGAATCCAGGATGTAAATAGCCCTAGGGACCAGTTGTAAATTGAGGATTACCCACAATTTCCATCAAAATTGCACTCCATACTGTCCACCAAACAGTATTGCCCAGATGGACATTATACACAAGGAAGAAAAATCTGGATTCTTTTATACCAAGATGGTATGGGGATAATCAGTGTATGAATTTATCCTTCTCAACATGCTACCATTATATGAGGCCCTTAAGAATAAAAGTAAGGGACAATCTAATTTCATTATTGGAACACTGACCACAACATAGCTAAATAACAATATCGAAAAGTGCCAGAGTTTATGAACCAACCATAATTGGTTTCATGCCTTCTGAGCTAGTGAGCACACCTTAACTCCCTCCAATTTATTAAGAAAAAGTCTAATCCCACCTAGAAATGGTTGAAGAGCTTTATGAGCTTTCATCCAGACACTTACTACTTTCATGCAATCAGTGCTATCATTAAGCTGCCAAAAAATCAAGAACCCATTAAGTCACAATTTCCTTTTTCTCCGCAACCATCCTTCAGGGGTAGCTGAGAAAACTTGTCCTGAAGACAAGTCAGTATCAGAAATGAAGATCACTACTTCCACATAAATTTAGTTGTGTTCTGCTTCCACTATAGATAGAATAATTGAAGTGCACAAGGGAAAGGAATCCCATGCTGCTACTTGTTCCATCAAATCAATACATATTTGGATTCAGACACAAAATCCTAAAAAGTATTTTTTATGAACCACTGCTTCCTCGGCAAGAGATTATGTGGTTTTTTAAAGCTATGTTTGCTAATGAAAACATATATTTTGCTCTTATTAAAACAAATTATATCTCAAGACAAGGCATATAATAATTTAAAAGACATCTCGAGTCTTCTTTTTGATCCAATAGTAATAAAGTATTGTCATCCATTGATGCAATAAATGCAACAAACAACTGAATGATCACATTGATTAGCTTTCTAGGCTTCTAAACAATCACGACCGGTAGCACTATTCTTGCAATTGTTTGAAAGGTTCCTTCTCCAAATTGGGACAATTTGGAAAAGGAGCCTTCCAAATGATGATAATGGTTCGTTTGTGGAACATCCCAAGGCAGCCTCTATAAGGCCACACCTTGCATTGGCTGAGCACGCTTGTCAGCAGCTGCAAAAAAGGCAAAGATGTGGCTGCTGGGCTTTGTAACTGGCAGAGGCCTCCTTGGACATGGAGGGGTGGAGAATAGGCCTGGGCCTCTACAGCCATGGCAGCATTGTGCACACTGGTGGGGTAAAGGGCGGCTGAGACTGGAGTAGATATAGGTTCATGTGTGGGGGCAATTACAGCAACCTGAAGTCGGTCATAAGAATGAACTGAATGCCAAGTGTCCGAATTTTCATCAGGTGACTATGGGGGCTTTGCCCGTTTATAATTTTGACTACCAGTCATAAGTCCATTCATTCAGTACCATCATAATTTCAAATTGTTGCCATCACATCTTAATTTAAACCTGGGCATTTTGCGGTGCCCAAGCCACATCTAGCCGTTTGGCTGTTCCTATCCAGCCCATGTAAAGTCAATTGGAAATTAAAAATCAAAATGTAAATAAGATGTAATATGTATTCTTACCAGTAGCAACTAATCAAAACCATGTAATTTACTGCTTTTTATAAAATGGTAAAATAAATGTTGAGCGGAATTAAGTTCAGCCTATTGGTTCAGCCCTCTGCAACAGTTCTAGTTTCTCATGTTGCCCCTTGGGAAAATTAATTGCATCCGCTGCCCTAATTGGTCCATTTGAGAAATGAATGCGAATAGAAACTTTTGTCACATGACACATGACTTGGAGAATATATTATTATATACATAGCCTGGAAACACGTATTTCTGAGATGATGAGAAATAGATTTTATTTATTCTTTGAAGACAGAGGTAAATGCATTAATATGTGCTTGTTTCAGGACTTTAGAATTCTTCCTTAGAACACATACATTTTCATTGTTTTTTGGGCAACAACTCCAACCTGCAAAACTAGATATTCTGCCAAATATATGGTATTTCATGAATAAGCAGATTTACAACACAAGGACATTCAATAATTATGGAATTATCTAAACAAGGTGTTGGTAAACATGTACAGAGGGGAAATGTTAATTTTATGATATATAATAGCCTATATAATAATCTATTTCCAAAGTTTTTATCTAAATTCCTATGACCATATATATATCATGAATCAATAGGGACAAATTCAAAATTCTTTTAATAGAAAAATTGAAAACTGAGCTGAACTAGAGGAATGTATTTCCGTATTTCAAAATTATGTGCACAGAGTAACGTAATTGTTTTTAAAATAAGTATTTTAAACTACATGTAGTTCTCACTTAACCACAATTGAGACTTGCAACTCTACCATTAAGCAACACGGCCATTAATTTAGGAGATTTAGGAATTTTATTGCAGTTTAATTCACTCACTCTGCTTGTTGGAAGCTGGCTATTAAGTATAAAAATGGAGATCAAGTGACTATGGAACACTGCAAAGGTTATAAGTGCAACAACCAATTGTAAAGCTATCTTCAGCACAGTTGCAACTTCAAATGGTTGCTTAATGAGTGAGGACTACCTGTACATCATTTCAAAAGAACACATCAAAATCTTTCTTCTTGACTTGGTAATCTTAGTTTACAAACATTCAGAAACTACTCAATGTGGGCTTTAGAAATTATTTGAAATAGATGAAAATTAGCTAATTTTTAAAAGAATAAAAAAAGTTTTGGGAGCCGCAATTCATCTTGAGAGAAAAGTGTCACAATAGTAACTTAGTAAAATATACACATGGTTAGCCTCACTGACCACTCATCCAGCGACCATTTGAAGTTGCAGCTATCACACTGCTCTCATGGTCATGTGATTGTGATTCAGGTACTTGGCAACCACTCGCATTTATGACAGTTGCAGCATCCTGTGATCATGAGATTGCCATTTGCAACTTTCCCTACCAGCAAACAAAATCAATGGGGAAGTTGGCAAAGGTCAAAAGTGGCTCTGGCAAATCTCCCCCTTTTTGCAAACTGCACCCCCTTCTCTGGGTCCCTGCTCCCTCCTTCTCTCAGCTTCCCTATACTTGCACTACACCACAGCATCTCCCTCCCCAACTTGTCTGTGGCCTGTGCCTATCACATACCCGTTCTCCTTATGTGGGGCTTCCGCTGCTTCATGCTTAATGACCCACACGTCTTGGAGTTACAATGGCAACTGTGAATGTCTGGATTGCTGTTGCTGTACAATATGGACATTGCATTTTATGACATTACTTAGTGATGCCAATCCCAGACCCAACTGCCATCACCCATGGACTACCTGTAATCATTTAAAATAGGAAATGAACAAAACCATGGTAACAATGGAATGCAGATAGTCTTCATGCTTATGAGTATTATAGCATCCGCACGGTCAAGTGATCAAAATTCAGAATGGCATGTATTTACAACAGTTGCAGCATCCCAGAGTCATACGATTTATCATTTTGCAACCTCCCCAACCAACTTCTGACAAGCCAAAGTTAATGGAGGAAACTGGATTTGCTTAATGATGCAATTCCCCTAAAAACTGCAGTAATTTGACTAATAACTGTGGCAAAAGGGTCGTAAAATCAGTGATTCACTTAACCACCTTACTCAGCAACAGAAATTCTGATCACAATTGTGGTCATAAATTGAGAACTATTTGTATACAGTAAGAGTCTATGCACTAAACATCTTGATTCAGTTCAGACTAAATTACAAGCTTAAAACTTGACATGACCGATAAGATAAATTTCATAAGCATATATAAACATATTCTTTATAAATAAATAAATAAATAAGCAGACAGATTCTTCACCTTCCACTATAGGTCCTCTATGAAAAATAACTTTAAACAGGATATTTCATTGCATTTCAAACATTACCCAAGTAAAATTTAGGCTTCTTTCAGATGGCTAAATTAAAAGTGCTATCCATGAGTATTTTAGCCAGCAGAAAAGCATGTCACATAAATTGTGCTGCCCTGATTGCTGATCCTTAATCTCATACTGTAACAAGGCTTTAGAATGGTGCTATATAAACTTAGTTATTAAAGGTCAAGTTTAAAAATGTGATTGGTAAACTCCTCCGGATTTGTTTCTTCTCCGACACAGCATCAACTCCAAGCAGGAAAAAAATTCTTCTTACTGTGGAGAGGAAGACATCTAGACAGATTTATTGGATTTGTAGGACACTTGACTCCATCATGATTAAGATGCTTAGCATGATAGATTTAGCTACCTGACAATTGTTCTAATAATAAATGGTAAGCACTTCCCCACGGAAATCAGATTGGTGGCTACTCTAGTTTCCAAAGACAATCAAGGTGGAGTTAGTACAAACAGCTTTTAGAATAGTAAATTACTCCAGTTAGGCTGTCTGAACTGTGGCAAGTCTCAATCATTACAGAGCAAACTGCTGCATTCTGCACCAGTTGTACCTTCCTAATAATCTAATAATCAGGACCAGTATTTTTATCTGTGAATCCTCCAAAATAAAAGTAGTAATGGGGATGGGGGAGGTCACTGCTTAAACCCAGCAGGAACATGTAATACACCCAACAGTGACTGAGCCAACCACCTATAGTTGGCAAAACACTGTTCACTTTCCCTGTTAAAACCAACCCTCTGTGCAGCATAGGATTACTGGTCTCTCAAAAGAATCCTAAACTTATGTTTAGAACACAGGATTAGCACTTGTGTAACTTAAAAAAAGTGCTAAAACTTGAATGTAAAAAAGCCTGGGTGCAAGATCTGAAAATGCATTTTACAAAATAAATATTTGGGCAGATAACCTTTGTTGAAGGTCCAATATTTTCTACACCCCAAATCAAAATGGTCACTGCCTAATTGTAATGGTAATCAAATAGCCAATGAAACGTGCCAGGTCCTATTAACCACAATTATGTCAGCAGAAGAGAGAAAAAAAGTGTTTAAGAACTGAAATGGCCAAGGACGATTAACACTTGCTGCAGGTATAGGGTGGAGATCAGGTGAAGACAATGTCAGAAGGAAAAAGTTATGTTCCTGCCACCATTGGAGTCAAATGAAAAAGCGTTGATTGGATAGACTATCCTCTGTCCTACAATAAGGAATAATAGTGACAACAATAAAACACCAGCAGCCTCTGCTACACTTAACTCTCACACCTCCTTTTAATAACTGAAAAAAGGAAAAGCCTTCTGGGCCGAGAGCTATTTTATTCTCGATTTCAGCTGCCTAGATCTCTTTCCTTGCAGGAAACAAGGTGATAGGAGAAGATAGGTGCCCAGTGCTCGTCAAAAGCGACACTTGGCCATCAAAAGCCAACGCTTTTTTGGCCTTCTCCATCAGGGACCGCGGGGAGGGAAGGTCCGGTTATATATATGTATGCATGTATTATCAATATATCTGCACTCCCAATGATATAAGAGGAGGAGGAGGAGGAGGAGGAGGCCCGGGCCCTCCGTGGCTCCAGCCTCCTTCTTTCTTCCTCCAGGATTCCTGGAAAAACGGGAGGAGACGGAGGCGTCCGGGCCAAGGCCAACCGGGAACGACAGGAGAAGCCAGGCTGGCGTCGGGGGCGGCCAAAACCGGCAGCCGGGAGCGAAGGACGAGTCGAAGGAGGGGGAAAAAAAGCCACGGAGCGGCGGCGCCATGTTATATTTCCCCAGGATCCCTTCTCCTCAGCCACCACCAGGGCCCCGGCTCTTCTCCTTCAGCCTACCCCCGGCTGGGGCTACAGCCACACCCCGAGCCGTTATCCTAACCTACAACGTCAAGGCGAGGCACGGCCTTCCTCTCCGCCTCCATTAAAACAAAACCACACCGCCGCGCGCGCATACAGACACACACGCGCACACACACACAGCCAACTCACCCCTCACGACCGCCGGCCGAGCCGCACATTAAAGCCCGGGTTTTTTTTTCTCCCCCCCCTCCCACCCGGTTCTCGTCACATCTCGCGGGAACTCCGGGACATATCGGTTTCTCTCTCCCTCTCTCTTTCGCGTTGCCTTCCTTTCCTTTCTCCCCTCCCCCACCTCCCCTCTCTGGGGAGGGTGGCTGGGTCAGGAGAAAGCGGGGTCACGTGCCCCGCGCGCGGAGACGGGAAGGGGGGTGCCGGGTGCAGCACAAACGGAACGGAAGAGGAAGGAGGCACGCACAACCGCAGGAGGGAGAGGCCGCGTGGTTGTGGGCTCCGCGAAGGCGGGGCCTGTGCCATTCCGCCGGTGCCTGGGTGGCCGGAAGCAGCCCCGTCCGTCCTTCCTTCCTTCCTGCGCTCCTCCTTTTCGCGCCTGCGCGCAGAAGAGGAAGCTGTCCTTTCCAGGGGAGCCTGGGTGTTCCCAAGTGCTGGAAGGGAGGGGCAGGACTGTTGGATTTGAAGTGCATGGAGGCGTGTTAGCTAGACGCAAAAATCACTGCACGTGGATAGTCTCGGCAGCCAGATGTCCTTTATTCCACAGGGCAGTCCTTTATTATATTGGTTTTGTAAAGTTTTTCTTGATTTTCCTCCTGATTTTTTTTTTTTGTAAAGCAAAAATTATAAATAATTAAAAATATTATCTTTATGAACCTTTTAGATTTGCCCTTTTCAGGTTCAGGCTTTTTACCAAGAAAACATGGCCACTGTGTTTGTGTATGTGTGTGTGTGTATGTATGTATATATATATATATATATATATGTGTGTGTGTGTGTGTGTGTGTGTGTATATGTGTGTGTATATATGTGTGTGTGTGTGTGTACACACACACACACACACACCATATGTATATACATACACACAACTATGTATTTAGGATAAAATGGATTTCTGCACATGGAGGTTCAACTGTTAAATCAATTATTACACAGGAAAGGGTATGTTGAGCCTGTAATTTCTGCATATTTACCTAAAGTGGAAAGCAATACAATTGTAACTTCTGAATAAATATATACAGGCAATCTCGACTTATGACAATTGAGCCCAAGATTACTGTTGCTAAGCGAGACAGTAAATTTGGCCCCTTTTTGATATTTCTTGCCATTAAATACCGGTAAACCATTGAAGTTAAGTTAGTAATGTGATTGCTAAGTGAATCTTGCTTCCCCATTGACTTTGCTTGTCAGGTCGCAAAAGGCAATCACATGATGCTGGAACACTGCAACCATCATGAGTCAGTTGCTGAGCTTTCAAATTTTGATCACATAGCTATAGAGGATGCTGCAATGGTCGCAAGTGTGAAAAATGGACGTAAGTTATTTTTTCATTTATGTAATTTTGAAGTCATTAAATGAACTGTTTTAAGTCAAGGACCACCTTGTATACTCCTCTTTCTCTGATAGGAATTATGGATGTTAGAAATCCAGCAGTTCCAGAATACAGGTAATTAACAATGGTACTTGGAACAGTAATTGCCGTTGTTAAATGACACAATCATAAAGCATGCCATCACGATTGCAGATGGCAGACCTGGTTATGGCAATTGTGGCAGTCCTAGTTGTTATCATTAAACAATTGTATTAAGCAAGGACTTGGGACTTCACATGAGCGTGATTTCCATCTTCTTGCCAGCTTCCCTATTGATTTTGAGAGAAGGCAGCAAGGAATATTGGAAATTATGATTGTGTGACTGAGGATGCTACAGTGGCTAGGACTCCAAGGATCAGTTGTAAGCCATCCTTCTTCAGTAATTTATACACTTGAGCAGACACTGAGTGGACAATATCCAAGGGCTACTTTTACTGCTTTGAGGAAAGCTAAATTAATGCTTGTGATATAACATGAGTCTTAAATATTGATGCTCATTTTGTAGATTATGCAAACTTGATGCAAGTCTTCTACCAATTTAATTTTATTAGCCTCGTCATAATCAATTCTTGCTTTTTGCTTTTTTTCCCCAATTGTAAAATCAGTTACAGGTAAAAAGAATGCAGACAACTTATCCAACTGCATAAATCCCAGCCACATTCCAGTTGTGGTTTTCAGTAATGTTCAAGCATTCTAACCCAGCATGTTATGCGAAATGAGAATTGTCTGCCATATATCAATATCTAAGGAAATAAGATCAAAAAAGAGCAGTTGAAACCACAGGACATGTCATTCTAAAACTCACCTGGCAGCCATAAAATATGCCTTTTAAACCATGATCAGCAATAGCGCACAAACTGCTCACTGCTTCTACCTGATAGAAGGGGCAGTTGCTGAACTGGGACCTGATCAATATTCTGCCAGGAAAAGGGTTTTGGATGACAAGATTGAAAAAAATAAAAAATAAAATGGTTTCCATTTCCTAAAATAGTAGTCCATGTTTACATATGCGTGGCCTAATCCAACTTCAAGAAGCTTTTTGAGCATGCACAAATGTAATTTGCATGCATGATCCTCCCGACTTTCCCATTTAAAATTTCTTTCATTTGTTTTGTTTTAACACATATGCAATTGGATTTGCTTGGCAATTCTCCATTCTTGGCATTATATTGATGCTTTATTTTGAATATGAGATACTTTGTTTGTTGCAAGTATGCATTTGTCTGGCTTGTAAGTAATATATGAGCTGATTTTTTTACTTCAGTATGTTCTCCTTTAAATAACTCTGATTTTCTATTTCATTATTCAAGAGCCATGATAAATCTACCAAATGTTGTATAAAAGACATGTGTTAGGTTACACCCTTTATTAAATATTTCTGGTAGATTCATTTATAATCTGAAAAGCAATTTCCATATGAATACGAATTCCCAGTGGTCCATTTTTGTATTTCTTTAAAGTGTCATACAGATTTAATTAATCCTCCCCCAAATGATGATGATGCTACTGGTGCTACCCACACAGCTGACAGCCATTCGCCAAAGGGCATTATTTCCAACTGTGGATATAATTTATGCCCATGTAAGATAAAGCAAAGTCATATACATAATCTGAACAGATCACATTCACAATATTATTCCGCTGAGCTTTAATACCAATTTTCTTGGCATGAGCTCCCAAAAGATAAATGTCAACCTCTGGTCTCTCAATAGGCTTTGAAAAAGTCAGGTAATTAAAGAACAAACCATGGTAAGTTTAAACTTGTTACCATCTTTAATTAAGCTGCTTTGGAAGTAGCATACATTTCCATGATAAACATTTTCCAAGCTCACGTTCACAGAATCACATTGTAGTTCATTAGTGCCAACACTGGAAACAAATCTCTTCACATGGCAAACAGAATTAAGAATGCAACCATGAGACAGAAGAGACCCATGGCTTCGGACAGGGCAAATCCCAGAATAGCATAGGAGAATAGCTGCTGTTTCAGAGAAGGATTCCTAAACAGAAATACAAGATAAAAGTTACATTTGTACAAATAGTAGAAAGCAATTTTAATTTTACAGAGTAGGCATCCTTTTAGGACATATGCCCCTTCTGATCTTTAGAGACCTCGTAGGTAATCATGAGTATTAGGAAGATCAACAATGTATTTCAACACCTGTCTCTCACATTGTTAGGGATGGCCACAAAGGAGGGTATTTCATTTAATTTTCATTTTGAGTTCTTAGAAAAGTAATGGAAGAAATAGCAATCTGTTCCTTGCCTATTAGCTGATCAGCTAAGTAGGATATAACACAGGTGGGGCTCTGGCAGGCCAATGAGAGGATGGTTGTGGGGTGATCACATAGCCAATGCTAATGACACCTTAAAGCTAATAAAAAAGATGCAGTTCATTTAACAAGGGGATGACACATGCATGTGCTAACCAACGCAAATCTGGGTAACAATATAGCCTATAACAGTGAAGGTGAACCTTTTCGGCACTGAGTGCCAAAAAGGGAGCGTGCATACGTCTGGGCCGCAAACAGGAAGTGGAGCTGTCCAGGACGCATGCCCCCCCACCCCCACCCCCACAAATGAACTTTCGGTTTCAGATACTGAACTTCTAGTTCCAGCTACTCTTCCGTGTTTCTGGCATGCATGTGCACACGACTATCAGCTGGCCGGTGCGCATGCTGACACAGGAAAATGGAAGACCAGCTCTTTGTTTCTGATTGTCGCGCATGCATGTGCGCCAAAAACCCAAAACAGGAACGGGCAATGCCGTACACACCAGGCAACATGGCCCCGCATGCCACTTTGGGCACACGTGCCATATGTTTGCCATCACGGGCCTACAACATTGAAACTCTTTTTCCAGCCTTCAAGAGTCTTCTGATGTCATACCTCTGGAAATTAGTGCCATTGGCAGCCCTAAGTGTAGCTTTTGATTGCTGCCTACTCTTGAAGGAGATAGCTCACACTTTCTAGTACATCTGATTACCATTAAACCCATTCACACCTTAAAAACAGATGGTGGGATTAGCTTGCTGTAGGGTATGGCTACCCTTCCACATGCAATTACAGCCACCTGTATTTCCAGACACATCTGTCAATTTGAGATCTTAGCTCAACTGGACGTGGTGAGCCACTGCGTTACATAGTTCAGGAAATTGGAAAACTTGGGAATTTCTTTTAATGCTTATATTTCTGATTAAGAAATCAGTTTCTCAAAATCTACATATTATGATGAAAAGAATCCTAATCCTAGTTTAGTGAAATCAGCCGTTTTTAAGAGATTGCTTTCTATTCTTAAGTGTAAGAGTCAGTCTCATAATGGCACTAATTTCATACTCTTCAGCTAGGGAGGGATAGGCAACCTGACACCTTCCAACATCTCTGAATATTGGCACATTGTTTGAGATTATGGAATTAAAATACTAAGAATAGACTTATCCTGGTCCTGAAGATCCAGTTTGGTATTATACTTTTCAGCAATGTATGTTTTAAAGGTTGGCTATCAACACACGACTTCAAAAGCACCCTTGACTTGCTGAAAGGATTATGACATTGATTCTGTAACTGGATGTGATGTAATATAGTAGGAAGGAGGGTGTATATTATAGAAGAGTAAGAGGAAACTCAGTCCAAATATTTTGCATGAGAGGAAGAGGACGAAGATAGCCCCTTGCTAATAGTTCAGAGTATATTGTAGATGCAGATAGTAGAGTTTTCAGTCGGATAAGGTTTGTCTATATATGTGAAACAATCACCATATGCCACTTGGTTTTTGGGCTTGGCACAGCTGCTTTTTCTCAAGCAGCCAGTTAATATCCGTGAGGCCCATAAATCTTATGGTGAAAAACTTATTTTTAGCTGGAAAGAAGATGGGAGTCCTCTATTTCTCCAGTTACTGAATATTATAGGTAGCTCTAACTTTCTGACCACTTGTTCAGTGACCATGGTCCAAATTACCATGATGTTAAAAAAGATGACTTGTGACCGGTCCTTAAAATTGTGGCCATCACAACATTCCTATGGTAATATGATCATGATTTGGGTACTTAGTGCATTTACAATGGTTGCAGTTCCTGCAGTCACATGATCACCATTTGATCTTCACAGTCAGCTTCTGACATGCAAAGTCAAGGGGGAAGTCAGCAGGAAGTCGCAAGTAACATCGTCATCTAATAATCTATTATGTGATAATGTAGTAATGGTGATCTGCTTAACAATGATAGCTGGAACTGATGTCATATGCCATATGATGCCAGCATGGTCATATGACATTTCACTTTATGATGGTGTTGCTTAATGTTGGAGATGCTAGTCACAATTATGATCAGTTAATAAGGACTATTTCTCATTATTTCAAAATCCTCTGACATGGGTTTTATGGTTAATTTACTGCTTTATTTTCTAAATCATACCAAAGTTATCACAATAGTTTTTAAACATGAACGACGTTTGGTTGGCATTTAGGAGAAGTTATTCCTTCATATGTTTTTATGGGAAAGGGAGAATCAACTTATTTTAGTGATTATTGGATCTACCGGCAAGTAAAAAGAAGGGACATGGATGACAAATTAATCAATTATATGGGAATTTTCAGTCTCTAAATAATTGCAAACTGATTTTTTTCAAAGTTAATTGAATTCTAACTTTGCAACTTTCTATATGGAAATATAATTGAGGTTTAAGAAAATGTACGTTTGTTAAGTATCCATTTCATCTTCCATTGTAGTTTACATTAGTATGCTATGAATTCTGACTTTTCCTACAGATAATTAACGTAACCCTTACTCTGTATGAAAGTATGGAGCTTTTTCTGAATTTTAAAGATCACTCTTTTTCAGTCAAATACATTACAATTTAAACACTTATTTGAGTCTTAGCTGAGATATCATGTTCTTCGTTACAAGCTTTCCTTGTTCTTGGTGTAGACTTTTCTTTCAGTTCTTTTACTTTAGAGGGATGCTGCAAAGGTCATAACTGTAAAAAACTGTTGCTTTCAGTACTATTGTTAACTTCAAACGGTCACTAAATGAACTGTTCTATGTTAAGGACTACCTGTATCTTCCATTTCTGCATGCAGGTTTATGTAAAATAGTAGCTTCCACAGCAAGCCATGATTTCATCAAATTGACAAAGTGTGTATTAAGATGTAGGGGTGCAAGCTTAGCTCCTCATACATTTGTGAAGCTGCAGTCCAACTACAAAGGGGAAGAGTATGTATGGGACACTTCATCACACATTTCATCATTCGCCATTGCTCCCCGACATATATCCCAGAGTTACTTGAATATCAGATAAAGGGTAGGTTACCTGGCATAACCAATGATTAGACTCCCAAAGACAGTTCCAATACCAGCACCAGAACCAGCCACTCCTACTGTGGCTGCACCTGCACCAATAAATTTGGCAGCGGTGTCAATGTCCCTGTTGAGAGCACTAGTTTGGAACTCCCTTAGTGCTAGTTGATTGCCAGCATTATGAGAACCTGTAAGGAAAGTAGTATTGCCCTACAAAAAAAAAAAAAAAAAAACAAAGAGAAAACTCCAAGGATTAATTTCAGTGTAGTAGCCCAATATTTGTATTATAAAATTTAAAAAAAGCATTCTAGAAGAAAGGCAGCAACATTTTTTTGAGGTAATCTAATTTAGGAAGTGTTTTTACTCTTTCTGGATTTAGCCCAAAAGCCCTACTTAAAGTAAAATCAGTATTATTAAAAATAGTCACCATCACACCTCTGATGACCATTAATTATTTCTGCCCAGATTAGTATATTGATAGCAAGGTATCTAGAATGGACAACTAGTAAGAGAATGCTGTATTTCAGCATTTGTCTTCTATTTTCCCTTTTGATACTGGGAACCAATAAACCAGATTCTGCTACTCAATGTGCAGTTTTAGAAGCAGATACAATGCTGAGCAACCAGAAAGCATCCATAAAGTTTAAAGAATCTTGCTCAGAATAGTAGTGACATGGAGAATAGCGGGGCTATTAAGAAAGAAAGACAGTACCAACCTTAACATAAAACATAAATTGGTTAGTGCTGCTTAGGTTATATTCTATTCCATGTTCATTAATGAAACTAACTTGCTCGAAGCAAGTAAAATGTACTATTTAAGGGAAGAAACTGGGAGGTGGGCAGAGAAGGTGGCCTGTAAAGGCAAGGTCAAATTTACAGCTTGGTACTTTACTGTGAATTATGATTACTAGCACAAGAACACATGGGCTCACCAGATAATTTAGGAAGCTACAGAATTGTTTAAGGTACCTCTCCAGTCCTGACTTCCGGCCTAGACAACATCGATGCAGAAATTGGTCTGTATAGGATCCTTGATCCAGTACGCATCTAAAGATCAGAGAAGATTAACATAATCAAGCATCATAACAAATCTCAACGATTTTAGACTCCAAAAACTTTTGGAATTAATTCTATTTGGGATTTCAGAATAGCCACCTCATCTATAAGGAAAAACTCATTCTGGCACCAAATATTGTAACATATTTAACCTTTAACTAATTCTAATATGTTTTAATTGCTGAAAAAGGAGTTGATTGCCAAAAGGTATGTTACAATAAATATATTAAAAAAGGGTTTTATTCAAGAAAATATTGCCACTCTGTCCATAAAGTACAATTGTTGATTACATGGAAATGTCCTGTTTATAATGTACAGATGGATGAATGGGAAAATATATGGTGAAAAGGATTGAGATTTACATTATGTTATGATCTCAAAGAATTTTTTATAAAATAATGTTATCATTGATACATGACACCAGAGAAAATTTATCGAATGTTTAGAGGAATTTCAAATGTATGTTGAAAATGTGAACATTTCAGGACATTTTTCTTCATACTTTGCTGGACCTACAAAAAAGCTAAAAAAATATGGATTTATACTTTGAGGATTTTAAAGATTAATATTCAGCTGTAGCCAGAATTTTTCTTTTTAGGATTATTGAATAAAGTTAGGGAAAAACCATGGAAGGTTATTTAAATATACAATTACTGTGGTGAGATTATTACATATACAGAGATAGATTCAATTTAATCCACTATGGAGGAATTGTTACTGGAAGTTGACAGATTTTGCTGAAATGAACAAATTTATTTTTCTTTTTCTTTTCTTCTTTATATTAGTTTGTGATAGTTTTTATCTTAATGTTTTATACACACACAAAATTATATGGGAATGTTCGTATAATTTTCTTAGCAACAGAAAAGTAATTTACATTTTAAGAAACATTTAAGTTCTCTTTCTAGATGACACCTCATCCCTATGATTTCCTATTGGTCTCCCATCCACATACTACACCTGTTGGACTCCACTCAATTTTTTTCAACCAAGGTCAGCAACCTGAACTACTGTTTGTCTGTGAAGATATATCAACACTGACTTCTCTCCAGTGTGTGAGATGTCTAAATTGCCTGTTGAAATGTCTTTCAGCATAACTTATCTCTTTTAAACAAATAAATCACCCTTGGGAAAAATATAGAAGTATTTTAGTCAGAACAGAATGAGAAACAATTTGGGCTGTGTGTCAAAATATGCTTCATGCTTCAAAAGCTCTACCAGAATTTCAAGCAGACTAAATCCCAGAATACTTTGGTTATTCTAGGTTTTGACTGAAACAAATTGCATGTCTAACAGAGCAAGTAGAACACAGCTAGTGTCTCCCACCTTAAACCCTTGCAATGACCTTTGTGTCTTCCTTTCCTTACTTGTTCAGGTGCTTGTCTTTTTCCCATTCTCTCCTCTCAGACCACTTCTGACTAGATAAGTACATAAATGAACCCCACAAAAATGTTTGTTCCCTGTGCCAGAATGCTCTGTACCTTCCTTGAAGGGTTTCGTTCATCTTGGCTTCTAACTCCTCCTCTAAAATGTCAAAGCAGTTGTGTGTTTTTAGGCTTTTATAGTTGATCAGGTTTGAAAAACACCAAAATCCAGTATTTCTGTATGGCAATGACTGCCTCCCACTGTCTAAAATTCAATCCAAACAGCCTTCCCCATATGGCGCCCTTGAGGTGTGTTGGATTACAAATAATCTATCCCCTGCATTGTCACCCACTACTGGCTGAGAATAAAAGAAACGGGTTAACCAATCCATCGAAAAGGCACCCAAATTGGAGAAACCTTCCCTAGGAAAAGACTACTACAAGATTACTACTACACGTGATGACCTTCAAACGTTCTTCGGATTACCCAATCCTAAAACCATTTGCATAAAAGACAGCCCCGGTTCTCCTCTCTCCAGAGCTCTGTCACACTTGGATCCAAGCAGAGAAATTCCGATTATTTTAAAACAGCCCCATCGTTGCACACACACACACACACACACACGTTTTCTCTCCCCATGCAGGTTTTCACCCCCGATTTCCCATAATAGCCCCTCCTTAAACCCCAAATTCACTTCCGACAAGCGGCCTGTCAAATTTCAGGGAAGGCCTAATGAATGAATGAATGGGAAGCCAACCGGGCCCGGCCGCCTCGGCCTGCTTGGTGTCCTTGGGCCTCTTAAGGTCACGCGGATTTCCACGTCCTTCGAAAATCAGTTTCGGGGATCTCGCAAGGCGGGATTTATCCCCGCACGGCCGAACGGGCTCGGATGCGTTCCCCGCAAGAGGTGCCGGGGTGCATGCATGGCGGCGGGGAGGTTAAAAGGGGCAAAAGCGACGGCTGGGCCTCTAACCCGCCCTTGCCCCCCCCCCTCTCTCTCTCCGATCCTCGCCCGCAAAAACCCTCTCAAGGCGTCCCCGTTTCCCGGAGGCGACATCCGAAGGGCAACGACCCAAGGGGAGCCACGCAGGCTGCAAGGCTTAAGCCTCGCCCTGCTGCAACTCACCAATGCGGGGGAGCCGGCGGCGAGCTTGATGCACGCGAACATGGTTGCTGCTAAACGCTGCGCTGCTGGGAGAGCAGGGGGGCCACGGGAGCTCTGCAGCTCCTAAGGATCCGGGGTCCTGGTAGCTCGCTAGGGGGAAGGAGAAGAAAAGAGAACTTTAGGAGCCGGGAGAGAGCGCTTCCACGGCGCGCTGGGGACGATAGCGCCCCCGATGGAGACGGATCCGCGGACTCCCCCCCTCTTCTCACCCTCCGGATCACTCACGGGATGGTAGCGGCAGCAGCGGCGCCGGGCGGCTTTCCGCCTAAGCGAAGTACGGCTGTAGAGGTCGAAAGGACCGCAAGCTCTTTGCGCAGCCGCAGTAGCCGGAGGACGGGATCATGGGGGGTGGGGAAGGAGGAGAAACATTAAAAAAAAACAAAAACCGTGGGGGCGGGGGAGGAGGAGGAGGAGAAGCGCGTGCACAGCTGGGGAAGGTCACTTTGCGGCACGCGCGCCGTCGTTAGTATTGGGCGTGGGGGCGGAAGGGCGGCTCGGGCGCTGCTGTGAAAGGGTGGAAAGGGAGCCGGGGAAATGGCCGTAAATAAGGCGACGTCCATTTTGATCGCAGAGGGAGAAGGAAGCCCGTGGGGCCTAGTGGGACTAGCTCAAGGTCTGGGGAGGGGGGGGGGGAGACGCTGCAAGAACCAGTTTTCCCTGATTGTTTTTCAGTTAAGTGCCTCTAAAAGCTTTCAGTGGGCATACTTGACCTTTGGTTTATTTCAGCTGCTAAGGAGAGACTGCTTGCTGTTGGAGGCGAAAGGTTTACCTACAACTACTTACTCCCTTTTCTGGGATTCTGGTAGGAAAGGCAAAAATTAAGTAAATCCCACAGTTTACTGGACTGATAATTTGGCAGATGAAACCCTAATGCTGGCCTGCAGGGTTGGCAGAGCTTCATTTCCTAGATATTTGCTCCTCAAATAGGCTGTTTTTAAAGGCACAATTAATGCTGACAGGGAAAAGTGGCAATACTTTGTGTTAGGAAGCTAGTGATGTCTTGGGTTGGAGCTAAAGCTAAGGCAGATTAAGGCACCAACCCAAGGGTTTTGACTGTTTTGGGGAAGGAGGCACCAAAATTGAAAAGATTTCAGAGGAAACAGGAGAAAACAGCGAAAAGCAGTAGTGGCACACTCTGTTTGGCATGTCCACCCAAAGATTCAATTGTTGCCATATGACAACAATGGGTGTTGATGAAAGTAAAAATAATTACTGTGTAAATAGAATGAAAATTCATAAGAAATGAAAAAAAAAATGTTCAGTGGCCAAAATTGTAAGTATACAGCTCCGAGACTCAAAAGAAAAGAAAAAAGAACAGGCCACCTTTTTGAAATTACCAGCCTCATTTAGGAATCAAAATAATGACAGTGCTGAGAAAATATGAACAATGACCAAATTTAAGATATTCGCAGTGTCCCTCAATCCCCAATCACATTACAGTCAGTATGGGACTGACTGTCCTGTGCCTGACCTGTTGTTCCCTTCCTTGCAGAGCAGAGAGATTGGAAAGGAAGGAATTACAGGAAAGTAAGCAGGTACACAATGGGGAAAGATACTGAAAGTAATGTAATGGCACCAGAGTCGAAACATGCTATGCAAACAGCATGGTGTGTCACCATTGTGTGTCAGCCTGCATCTTGTAATCTCTTTCCAATCTTTCTGTTCTGGGGAGGATCAGACACAGAAGAAATTGTCTACAAAAATTGCTTCTATTACCCCCCCCCCTGGAAAAATTAGAGAGGAACGGATTACAAAAGAGTAATCAAGCACAATGGGAAATATGCTGGGTTGTTTGCATAGTGTGCTCTGAGGTGCTGGCACCAGTACATTGCTTTCAATGTGTATTCCCCATTGGGTATCTAGTTACCCTCTTGTAATTTCTTTCTTTCCAATGAATGTAAATACAAATAACAATTCCATTTTTAATTATCTCAGCACCAAGGTGAGCATTCCTTAGGTTGGAATGGTTAGAAGGCAAACAAAAGCCAAAGGTGTGAAACTGAGTAGTTTTGTTAGTTTCAGGCTGGCTATCCTAGTGCTGCTGGTGAGCACTCCAAAAGATACGGGAGTAGGGAAAGAAAAGCATAGTTGCAGTTATAGGATTACCTCTTAGCAACCATTTTGCTTAGTGATGGAGCTGCTGGTCTCAATTGTCACTAAAGAAGGGCCAAATACCAGTATTTTGTTTGTGTGTAATGTTAAACTCTGCCTTAAGCAATTAGGATAGCCTTCCATAATGTATTCTTTTGTGTTGAACCACAGTTCCCATCACTCTTAGATAGCAGAGATAGTGGCCAAGCTGTTGGACATAGTATGGGTTATAATCTAAAATTATAAAATTAATCTAAAAAGGGAGGCCCTAGTTTAGTAGAAAATTACAGACGATCTCACTTGCATCACCTGTAAAGTCATGGGATCAATTATAAATCAATCCATTACCCTTCACTTAGAAATAAACAACCTGCTTTCCAACAAGCAGTTTGGTTTCAGAAAAAAATTGTCCTGCAATCTGCAACTCCTACACTGCAGAAACATTTGGACCACACATCTTCACCAAGGTAAAGCAATTGACGCAATTTACATAGATTTTTCTAAAGCTTTTGATTCAGTGGTGCATGACAATTAAGTTCTCATGGCATCTCCGGATCCCTGCACAAATGGATAGCCGCGTTCCTGTCAAACAGGCAACAAATGGTCAAAATATCAAATCCGGCATCAGTTAACAGCAGAGTCCCCCAAGGCAGTGTTTTAGGACCCACATTCTTTCTGCTTTACATCATCGATCTACCTCGGGCACAATATAGAATTAGAAAAGTGAGACAAATTGTGGGATAGAAACTATAAATTAACAATGGCAGTAGCCTATAAAAAATTGTATACAATGTTCCATAGATGGCACTTGGCACCAGTGAGATTGGCCAAAATGTTCCCAAATCTATCACCTAATTGTTGGAGATGTGGTTACAAATTAGGCACATACTACCATATGTGGTGGATGTGCCCCAAGATAAAAAATTTTTGGTGTAAAATTAAAAATTGGATGGAGGAAATTACCCAATTAAAAATAGAATTTAAACCAGAACTCTTTATTAGGAATAATTAATCCAAAAATAGACAAATCTTTACAATATCTAATACTCCATATATTAACGGCAGCAAGGATTACCATCACATGGATGGAAACAAAGTACCAGGAGGGAAAACAGTAATTCGAAAAATTCTACAATGTGCAGAAATGGATAAGTTGACGCTGGAAATTAAAGAGAGGGAAGAGTTGGAATATTATAGAGTATGAAACAAACTATATGATGGTGAGAAAAAAGAAATCAAAATAATAATTTGGAATGTTAATTTAATCGGGTTAAAACTAGGAAGTGTAAATTACTGAATAGTGTTAACCGGATAATGATGGTTTTGTAAATAGATACTAATGTAAATATAAGTACGTAGATGAACGATTGAATAAGAATAGAGAATATATATCCATGTCGATACAGTAAGCTATAAAATAATATATGATGTAATGTTATGTTTGTTACGTGTTTTTAATGTGTTTTTGTTTTTTGTTGTATTTTTCTTTACTTTGTTTTTTAAAACTTATAAATTCAATAAAAAATATTTTTTAAAAAATGTTCTGTCCTACACATTGGCAATAAAAATCAGAACACCAAATACAAGTTGGGTGGAAACGATCTTGTAGACGACCCTCACTCTGTCAAGGATTTAGGAATACTCATCTCAAACGATCTAAGCCCCAGAGCTAACTGTAAAGCATTGCCAAAAAGGCACTAAGAGTTGTTAACCTAATTTTGTGAAGTTTCTTCTCCGGTAATATTGTATTATTAACTAAGACACATAAAACCTTTGCCAGACCAATTCTTGAATACAGCTCATCCGCCTGGAACCCACACTGTATTTCGGACATTAACATGATTGAGCAGGTTCAGAGGTATTTCACGAGAAGACTACTCCACTCCTCTACTCACAATAGAATTCCCTATGCCACCAGGCTTAAAATTTTGGGCTTGGAGAATCTGGAATTGCGCCGCCTGCGGTCCAATTTAAGCATAGTATACAAAATTATCTGCTACAACGTCTTGCCTGTCAACGACTTCTTCAGTTTTAACCACAATAGTACATGGGCAAACAATCAATACAAACTCAAGGTAAGCCGCTTCAAACTCGATTGCAGGAAATACGATTTCAGCAACAGAGTGGTCAGTGCCTGGAATGCTCTACCCGACTCCATTGTTACAGCCTCAAACCCTCACAGTTTCAACTTCGAAGTGTTTACTGTGGGCCTCACTCAGTGGTGAAATGTTCCCAGTTCGGACTGGATCGCCTGATCCGGTAGCGATGGGTGGTTCGGAGAACTGGTAGCAAAAATCCCTGCCCAACCCCCATGCCCAGCTGAGCCGCACAATCATCAGAGGCTTTTTTTTTTACTTTTAAAAGCATTTTTTTCTTTGGGTGAAAAAATGCTTTTAAAAGTTTAAAAAAAAAAAGCCTCTGATGATTGCCAGAGGATTGGAAAAGAGCTGATGTAGTTCCCATCTTCAAAAAAGGAAAAAAAATAGATCCAGGAAAGTACAGACCTGTTGTGGCTCCGACCCCCGAGCCCATCTTATCGGAGGAAGAAGGCTCCGAACATGAAGGAGAGGAGCCGGCCAGGCCTCCCTCTCCAGGCCCCTCCTCTCTGGCAATGCCTCAGGTGTCTGCCGAGGGAGAGGAGATTGACCAGGAGCCAGGTGTCTCCGATGACAGCGATGAGGGTGATAAGTCGTTCCTGGATCCACGCCAACGAAGGCGAGATAAACGTTTGCAGCAGATGAGGCATACCAGGGATTAAGCTGAGTCACTGGACCACACCCCACAGGCTATATAAGAGAGTGTTGTGGCCATTTAGACTCTGTGACGGACAAAGTTAACTTCTGGCTAGTCACTTTGTACAACGCCTAATCTGCTGAAGGTTTCATGTTTGAGCTGGACTGTTTTGAAAACTGTGTGTATTCGTTGGTGTTATCTGGTGGAGGAACACTTCCTCTTCTTGTAGTAAAGCACTTGGCAGACGGTTATCGTATTGCTGCCAAGTTCCTGATAACGAACCTTGTATGTGCCGAGTACTTCTTTAACCCCCAGCTGGCTGTGTGTGTGGGGGGGGGGGACAGAACAAGACCTATCAGCCTGGGAAGATTCTGGAAAAGATAATCAAACAACAAATCACCGAACACGTAGAAGCAAACCAAGTAATAACCAAAAGCCAACATGGGTTTGTCAAAAACAGATCATGCCAGACTAATCTTATTGCATTCTTTGACAAAGTGACAAAATTAGTGGACCAGAGGAATGCTGTCAATATAATTTACTTGGACTTTAGTAAAGCATTTGATAAAGTAGACCATAACCTACTACTAGATAAAGTAGAAAAATGTGGGTTAGACAGCATCACCACCAGATGGACTCGTAACTGGTTGACCAACCGCACTCAACGTGTAGTCCTCAATGGAACTGCATCTACATGGAGGGAAGTATGCAGTGGAGTACCCCAGAGCTCTGTTTTAGGCCCAGTGCTCTTCAACATCTTCATCAATGACTTGGATGAGGGGATAGATGGGGAACTCATCAAATTTGCAGATGTCACCAAGCTGGCAGGAATAGCCAACACTGCAGAAGATAGGCTCAAGATACAAAAGGATCTTGACAGACTTGAACATTGGGCGCTATTTAACAAAATGAAATTCAACCGTGAAAAAAACAAGGTTCTATATTTAGGGAAGAAAAACAAAATGCACAGGTACCATATATGTGGTACCTTGCTCAATAATAGTAACTGAGAGGGATCTTGGAGTCCTAATGGACAACCATTTAGATATGAGCCAGCAGTGTGCAGCAGCTGCCAAAAAAGCCAACACAGTTCTGGGCTGCATAAACAGAGGAATAGAATCAAGATCATGTGAAGTGTTAATACCACTTTATAATGCCTTGGTAAGGCCACACTTGGAATATTGCATTCAGTTTTGGTCGCCACGATGTAAAAAAGATGTTGAGACTCTAGAAAGAGTGCAGAGAAGAGCAACAAAGATGATTAGGGGACTGGAGGACTAGGGGAGACATCATAGCAGTATTCCAATATCTCAGGGGTTGCCACAAAGAAGAAGGAGTCAAACTATTCTTCAAAGCACCTGAGGGTAGAACAAGAAGCAATGGGTGGAAACTAATCAAGGAGAGAAGCAATTTAGAACTAAGGAGAAATTTCTTGACAGAACAATTAATAAGTGGAACAACTTGCCTGCAGAAATTGTTAAGATGTTGGATAACCATTTGTCTGGAGTGGTGTAGGGTTTCCTGCCTGGGCAGGGGGTTGAACTAGAAAATCTTCAAGGTCCCTTCCAACTCTTCCAACTCCCTTCCAACTCCCAACTCCCTTCCAACTCCCTTCCAACTCCCTTCCAATTCTATTCTATTCTATTCTATTCTATTCTATTCTATTCTATTCTATTCTATTCTATTCTATTCTATTCTATTCTATTCTATTCTATTCTATTCTATTCTGCGGCTCAGCTGGGATCGTCAGAGCCTTTTAAAAGCATTTTTAAGCATTTTTTTTTCGGCCGAAGAGGTTGTAGAAAAAATGCTTTTAAAAGTAAAAAAAAAAAAAAAGTTGGCCATGCCCACCCAGTCATATTACACCCCCACCCCCACCAAGCCATGCCCCCAGAACCAGTAGTAACACATTTTACATTTCACCACTGGCCTCAATCCCTTCTTAAGAGGTCCGTAAAGGGGGCGTGCATAAGCGCACCAGTGTGCCTAGCATCCCTGTCTTACTGTCCCCATTTACTTGTGTTTATTTCTTTTGTTTATGTTTATGTTCATACCTACACTTGTTATCTTGTACATGTTTGACAAATACATAAATATCTGTAGGCCATCAGGCTGAGGAAAGATGATTAAGTTATATTCCTCTATCTGTGCTCTTTAGTGACAATAAAATATTTCTTTCTGCATATTGTTTATTGTATTACCTTGGTGACCAGTCTGACAATTTCTGTTTTGTTGTTCCTTTTAGTTTATCTTAGATGTGTTAAATAATTACTCTTTATGCTTTTTATGCTGCACTCTGAGTGATTTCTTTTTTGATGGGAAAGGTGGCATAAATTAATAATTAGAAACCTCTGACATTGAGGTGTCTGAAAATCAGTAGGTTGGAGATACTTTGCACAGGTACTTTTAATATCACTTTAAAAATGAAAGCACAATCTTTTGCAGTGGCATTCAGGCTCCAGCCAAATATTTCCATCGTAAGATTCATAATGTGAATGATAGCATTCCCCCTCCCAACATACAAATAATTCACTTTTTCATTCAAAGATCTAACACAATCGTTTAACCCACAATTTATTTTAAAGCTTCATGTCTGCCTGCAATTTTTACTTTCCTGGAAAGGAACTTGTCCCTAATGTTCACATTTGATGAACATTCGTGTTCTCTGGCATGGCTAGATTCATTTCCATCTGTTTGTTTGGCATGGTTCCCACTGAAAATGTGTGGTGCCCCTTCAGCAGGTCATAGGTGTTAACTAAACATGATTTTAGAGGGGGGCCTTTATAACACAGCAAGCACCAGTTCTACTGCCAGCAGATCCTGCTGTGTGCAAATAGCTCCAGCTTAGGGCCACATGCTTCATGGCAGGAGATCCCATTTGTAGATGCCTGTAGGCATCATAAAAGCCATACACATGTACTGGAGAACTCTTTCATTCTAGCCTGAACATTTGGAATGTTGTGTGGGAAAATGTCCCGGAGGGAGGAGGTTTTTATACATTCAAACATTCTGACAGATTCCTCCTTCAACTTGGGAAATCCTTGGAGTCAACACGGCTCAGTGGATTTTAATTGGCCATGTAGCCTTATAAACTGTTGGAAAGAAGGAAAATAAATATATGACCATATTCCTAATGCTGCATCTTGACTCAACTAATATAAGTTTCGAGCAGAACTGGCACCAAGTAATAATACATGTATGAATCCTAGATGTTATTTCTCTCAGTTGTCTATATTTATAAACTAACAAAATTTGTACTATCTAGTACACTGAGTTTTCAAAGAACAAAAAGGATCATCGTAATAATTTCAAAATTCAGTTTGGGTCTTGAGTTCAAACAGGAGGTTTGATAATTATCTGAGGTGATTATTAAACAGAGTGGGAGCTAAAAGAAATGTAAATAGCATTTGCTGCATCCAAAATGACGCTGGCAATAGAAAAAATAGGTACATTATCCATATCAGAATAAGAAGCAGAATGATGAAATGGATCTAAATGAAAGAGTCTTGATCTTGTGGAATAGAGTGGATGAATACATGAAAGAAAGGAAAGATGTAGATTTAATTGGGTATGAAAGGTCTAAAATATATGCCAGAAGTTATAAATTGCTGTTATTTAAGTTGTTATGAGTACATACGAAAGTAGAAATCCATAGAAAACTGAGAAATATATATTATGCTCCAGGAAATGGTAATAACTGAAGAACCACATAGGAGTTTTAAGAATTGTGCAACTATCTAAATGTGTGCAATCGAGGAGGAAAAATATTTTCCTAAGTGATATTCATGGAAGTGTGGGAACAGAATACAGAACAAAAGATTAGGCTGTTTGGAGAGAACACTGAGAATGGTAACTTTGTGAATATCTACTTAAGAAAAAAAGCTTATTTATTTCTTTATCGGCATATCTTTATTTATTTATAACGTTTATTTGCCTCCCCTCTCATGGTTTATTTCTCATACAGGAGTTAAGTATGCATCTGGACTTGCAACACGCTCTACTTGGGGCTACCCTTGAAAAGTATCTGGAAGCTGCAGTTGGTGCTGAATGTAGCAGCGTGGGCAATTACTGGCATCTCTAGGACAGCCAATGTAACACTTCTGCAGCATGACCTTGGGTGCCAGTTTGCTTCTGGGTCCAATTCAAGGTGTTGGTTCTGATCCTGAAAGTCCTTCAAGGCATGGGTCCAGGTTATCTGAGAAACCATTTTGTTCTTATTAAGTTGACCCATCCCTCCCAGTCTGGCAAGTAGAGCATATTATGGCCCTGTTGGCTAAAGAATTTCAGCTAGTGGTGTCTAGGAGAGTCTTGACTGATCTAGAAAGATAAGTAGGGTAGGCCCTGTATCGTAGTTGGATGGGATCCACCTGAAAAAAGGGCTATTGGCTGGATAGAGAATTGAAAAAGAAAAAACTATTTGGAAGGCACTGGCAACTATTTCAGTAACATAAGTAAGATTGTATAGATATGATTACCAAGGACCAAACTTAACATGATCTATTTTCCTTTAAAGATCATCCGGAGTACTATATTCTTATAAAAACTTTCATAATGTATAGTAGGGAAGTATAAGGTAGCATTATATAGTTCTTATACAAGTTTTGCATAATGATTGCAGGAAAAAAATACCTTCATATAGTAGTGTAACAGGAAAATATATTCTGGTCAAATTTCTGAGGGCAGTCCTACACATTGTTTCTGGCTTAGATTCTTTATTACTTTGTCATCTCAATACCTCAGATTAGTATATGTCTAATGTGGAAAAAAATTGCTTTCAACCAAGAACATGTAAACAAAGAATATTGTAGCACACATCTATTTTTAAATACCAGTGTGTCAGTGGTGGGTTTCAAAATTTTTTACTACCGGTTCTGGGGGTGTGGCTTGGTAGGTGTGGCAGGGGAAAGATACTGTAAAATCTCCATTCCCACTCCACTCCAGGGGAAGGATACTGTAAAATCTCCATTCCCTTCCCAATCCAGGGATTTACTGCAAAATCACCATTTCCTCCTGATCAGCTGGGACTTGGGAGGCAGAGAATAGATGGGGGCGGGCCCAGTCAGAATTTTTACTACTGGTTCTCCGAATTACTCAAAATTTCTGCTACCGTTTCTCCAGAACTGGTCAGAACCTGCTGAAACCCACCTCTTCAGTGTGTACAGCATGCCTTGTGAAAGCTATAATTTCCTGGAATTTTTCCTTTAAAAATGACTCCAGGCCACAATATAAAATGCTGTCTGGGACCAGGGCCAAACCAAGACTAACTGAGCCCATGTGTAGGCCACCTGTCTTGCTGAGTCTAAGCTTCTGTTAGAGCAGTGTCACTTGAGTATATGAAAAGCTTAGAGTTGCCTCCATCCTAATGAAAGTTGGATCAGAGGCATTATTTACAAAGACATTTGTTAGGCTTTAAGCAGTGATGAAAGATCTATGTTTTGTCTTTGATTGCATGAAATAACTTGCAATTTAATTTTCTCATACAGTTTATGTTTTCTGTAACATTGTATTATTATGAGGGATCTTGCACAAGCACATTATCTCTAATTGCACTTATTGTTGATTATTGCTATTATTATATGCTGCAATAATCCAGTAGGGTAGAAGCTTGTCAAGCCTGTGTTCTTTCATAGTTTTTATCTTATAAAATTTGCTTATATTTATGGGAAAAAATTAGATTAAAAAAGATGGCTAGAAAAATATACTGCAGATAAAAATGATTAAATAAGAACTTAGTTAAAGCCAACCATGTCTCGAAGCTTATCCTTCAACTTTGATTAATTATAACTTTAAAAAATAAGCTAAAGACAAGATCCACTTTATCAGAGCAGCAAATGTTGAAAGAGAAGGGGAAATCAGAAAATTGGGTCACAAAATGAGCTACAATATGACAGGAAATAATCCCTAAGAACTTGTATTTGGAAAAGGAGGAGAAAAGGATGGATTATATAGAATCACGTCTGTTTTAGCTCAGAAAGAAAATAGATTTAGGTTGTCTTCACCTTGCTTTTCCTTGAATCATGCTTGGGTGCTATTCAATTAATTCCAGCTTTGTGTGTTACAAGTTCCTGTTTAAAGACCTTCCAACCTCCAAGAATAGTAAGTTGACTTAACATTAGTTGCAGTCCATGTTTAACACACTACAACGATATAAAAGAAACAAAGATGCTCTTTAGAGTGCTGTAATTTTCCTCATTTTTATTATTATTTTAATGCCAGGGCAAGTATCTGATGATTCCCAGATGTTTCTGCTCCCTCCTGCTCTTTCAGCTATGAGTCTGACCATTAAGGTGGGCAGGAGCCATAATGGAGGTGCCCCCTGATTTCTCATAGACTTCTCTCTTAACAGAGCACCAAGCTAATTATCTTCAATTCCTGGAGGAATCCACTCAAGTATTTGTGTTGACTACCTTAATTTTCATCTCCTCTAATCATTCCTTGCCAGATGGCAGTTAAAGTTTATTGGTCCCTGTAAAAATAAACCCATTCTTTCTTTTTCTTTTAAACTATCATGTGCATTTGTTTAGTATACTGTTAACTGCTCACAAATCATGAAAGGACCACCCAAAATAATTATTTCACAGTTCACCTGCATATTTTTGGTTTCAGTGGCATGTGATGAATGAGTGAGGTGATTTTAGGAGAAAAGTTAGCTTAGGTTTCTGTTCGTGTGAAGTGTGCTATTGCTAACTACATGTTGGACACGTATCCCTTTAAATGCAGTGCTGCAAATGTGTGAATGGGGTTTGGCTTGTCTGCTTTTGATTTAGGTATAGGAAGATTACTAAATTTAGGTGATATTACACTAGCAAGCAAAATGCCCTGGGTTCATACATTAAGCTGACCATTTTATTTGGTTCTCATTGTAATGCTTTCTTTAAATTCAACACGTATGATTTATAATTCTTTATGGCTCATAATGATAGCTAAACCAAGTGATTGAATTGAGTATGGCTTAAAGTATGATATAGAGAAAATTCATATGTGTGCTAGCTTGTTATGTGTACTGACCTGTCATATAGTTAGGATTTTTTCAGAGAATCTGTGGAAAATGATATTCTTGTAATGCTCTGAAGAGCTATCTCCAGTGACATTCATTTCATCCTAGAGATATTAGCCTGATTCTGATTGCAATATGGGTGGTGGTGGTGTTGATTGGTTTCTGTATAGCCGTGACATTTATTTCAAAGTTATGTTTTGCAAACATTGATATTAAAAATTTTCCACAGGTTCTGCATTTTAAGTCCAATGATGTCTTATTTCACTAATGTTGTTTTTCCCCTTTTTTATTGCAGAGGAAAGCAAAATGTAATAATAATAATTTTATATTAAAAACAAAATTAAATGGAAGAGTAATCCAACTACAAAAAGTAAATATTTAAAACAGGATAAGTGTTAGGAGTATAGTCATAACATACACATTTTATAATTAAGAAACTCTCAGTTTAAATTTATTCCTATTTCTATTGGTACTTCAGAAAGCCAGCAGATTGGAAATTAAGCTTTAATAGTTGCACATATAAGCTATAAAGACTTTGTTAAGCCTCATAAGCTGTTACGGGTTTAGAAATAACACTCCCTCCATCACCAAATATTGCACTGGTATTTCAAGCCAAGTTTGGTTGGAGACAGAGTCACATTCGATTATGAATAACTCACAGAAAACCTGGTTCTTGCATAATACTATCCCATAATAGGTGGACTCAAACCTTATTTTAAATATAAGTTTCAGTTTTAGTACTATATATAAAGTGACTATATAGCCTTTATTATAAAGGACAGTCCTTTATTTCAGAAAGCTGTCCTGTAGTAGAATACTGTATGCATTTTTGCAAAAAGATCTTTGTTTTGCTTTTGAATTTTCTTTTGTAAAACAAAGTTATAAACAATTATTTGTTATCCTTATGAACCTCTTTTATTTTTTATTTTTTATAAAAAATAATCTTTATTTACATTTGTCATTAAAAAAGAAGACAACACACCAGATAAATGACAAACAGAACAACAAAACAAATAACATACATGCCTATAAGTACTACCTTAATAACTTAATATTCGGTACAATACATCTATATTATGTTCCGGGGGAGACAGAACAACCTAATTTACATTTGTAAATCAATTAGGTCTATCCGACCTCACTTTACTTGTATAAGTTTTTCAATAAATATAACTTCTAATCTGGTTTGGGTTATAGTTTTCTCTTTGATAGCCAAATATATAGTTTTTCGCAAGATAAACATGTTTGTGTTTGGTATCTATCTTTCAGTTTTTTAGTCAATTTATCTGCTTCCACACAATCCAAAATCTTCTTTATAATTGCTTCCTCTGATGGGGTATTTTTATCTTTCCAGAGTTGAGCATATGTTAATCTCGCTGCTATGATAATGTGTAATGCAAGGTACCATGAATCTTTTTAAATATTTTCCGATTTGGAGCTGAGCAAGCATGTCTCTGGTCGCCATTCAATCTCTTGGTTTAAGATCTCGTTAAGCCACTTTTTTATTTTTCCCCAAAATTTTACTGCTTCTGGGCACATCCACCATTGGTGATAGTAAGTGCCACGCTCAAACCCACACTTCCAGCATTCAACGGACTGTCCAGTAAACATTTTGGCCAATCTATCGGGGGAGAGATGCCATCTATATAGCATCTTGTAAATATTTTCTTTGTATGCCGTAGAAACTACTAGCTTCATATTCCCCCATCAAATCTCTTGCCATTTTTCCAGATGGATTGAGTAACCAAAATTTTTCCCCCAGGCAATCATTGTATCCTTTATTATCTCGTCACCAATCTCTAACCTCATCAACAGCTTTCAGCTTTTTGTAGCTTTTAGAAATCATGCCTTTTTCCTGGCCCATCAAGATTTTGTCTAACTCCTGCAAGTCGACATTTATACCTTTCCTATCTTTGTCTTTTTTATATTTTGATTGGATCTGTAGATAGGTCCGCCAATCCAATTGTAATCCCTGGGAATTCAACTCCTGTTTTGGCTTTAGCTCTCCTCGTGCGTTCAGCAAATCTTTGTACATTAATTTTTTCACAGGGTTATATAATTTTGGATATGTCAATGCTTCTAGAGGTAATATCCAGCACTGTGTTTTAATATAGTACTTTTTACTGATCTTCTCCCAATTTTGAATCAAGATGTTCCTTATATAGTGCCGGGTAAACCATTTGCTTTGTGGGGTGTTATCCCGCCAGAATGCCACATGCCAGCCCTGTTGTAAATCATGTCCTTCTATCTTGAGAAGACAGCTATTGCCTAAGATGATCCATTCTTTTACCCAGACTAACAGAGCAGCTGAGTAGTAGTTCTCCCAACATGGTAAATCCAGGCCTCCCCTTTCTTTTGTCTCCTGCATCATTTTTTTTTTTAATCCGGGGTTTTTTCCCCTGCCAAATAAATTTAGTTATTGTTTGATTTAGATCCATAAAGAATTTTTTTGATAAATTCGCTGGGGCAGTTTGAAACAAAAAATTAAACTTCGGTAAAACGTAAAATTTTATTGTTGTTACCCGTCCCAAGAGTGATAGTTGAATTTTACCCCACTTGTCAAGGTCTTTTCTTGTTTGGGTTAGTAATTTATTATAATTGTCCTCTTGTATGCTCGAGCATCTGCCAGTTAAGCAAATTCCCGAATATTTAATTTTATTGACTACTCTTAATCCAGTCGCTTCCTGTAAACCCTTCTTGTCTTCCTCTAAAATGTTCTTGGTTAATATATTTGTTTTCTTTTTGTTGATTAATAAACCTGCTACTGCCCCAAATTCTTCAATTGTCTCTAACAAGGATAAACAAAATTTTATGGGATCTTCCAAAATAAAAGCCATATCATCTGCAAAGGCCTGAGTTTTATATACCTGATGTCCAATTTTAAGCCCTTTTATTTTTTCCTCGTTTCTTATTTTACTCAGTAGTGTTTCTAACGATAATATAAAAAGTAAGGGGGATAGAGAACCTCTTTTAGATACCTCTTTTTTAAAATTTGTCCTTTATTTTTTCCAAGAAAACATGGTCACTCATAGAGGCCTGGCTCACACCTGATTTGCCTGATAGTACTAAGAAACATACATTTTGAAATACTTTGCACCCTTGGTTTTGGCACCAGCTTTTGTAAGGTATATCATAGGAAATTCAGAAGAATTGACAAGATTAAGCAAAGAGAGGAGATAGGTTGGACCCTGGTCCATCAAGACAGGGAAGAAGGGTGTGCACTGTGCAACCTCCATTTTGTTTGTTATATCTATGTTACTCCACCAGAGTAGGCTCTATTCATATGGAACAGTGTTGAGTGTTATCAGCTGTTTTGAGTAGAGGGCCTAACATAATGTAAGATATATAGGGCTGCTTCAGTAAAAGGAATGTGTAAGATAGTGTTCCTGAAGTTTCCTTCGAGGCAAGTATCTTATCCTTCAGTGCGTGGTTTATTAATACTGTTTTTTTTAGGTAACTGTTTAAAAATGAACTTTTATCCAGTATATTATATTTTGAATTTGTTTTCATTCCAGAGTAAAGAATATCCAAATAGATTATTGTTTGAGGCAGCATTGACAGGTGTAGTAATTACCAAACATGATATCAGGCATAAGGAATGAATGTAGTAAGCATGCTAGATGGTTCAACACAATAACAGTTCAAGTAAGGTGCTAGGAAGACACAGTCCTTTGTTATTTATTGTTAGGCAGTCTTCTCTGGATGCTTTTTCCATGGTAAAAAAAAGAAAACATTGTATTCTTCTTTTACCTTCCCCTAATGGCATTGTTGCCACTGTAGCTCAGTGGTTAGAATTCAGTACTGCAGGTTAATTCTGTTGACTGCCAATTACCAGCAATTTGGCAGTTCGAATCTCATCAGCTCAAGGTTGATTCAGCCTTCCCACCTTCCAAGGTCGGTAAAATGAGGACCCAGATTGTTGGGAGCAATGTGCTGACTCTAAACCACTTAGAGAGGGCTGCAAAACACTGTGAAGTGGGATATAAGTCTAAGTGCTTACATTGCTGATGATCTTATGGACCTATATTACTTCCACAATGTTTTTCCTTCTCTCCATATTCTAACTTTAGACCATATCTATATTACCTTCATTTTTTTTTTTGCTGAAGTTACCCATAATATCTTACTCTAATGAAGGACTCCATGCACACAGATATAAAAATTTAGCATCCCCATGGTTAAGATCAAGACTGCAAAATCAATTTATCAAGTGATTCAGCAATGTGTATTTGTGGCTGACAGTTGATTTTAAAACTCATTTGATTTCAAAAACTTGGGCTATGATTGGATGTTTTATTAAATTCTGATTTAGCAAATCCTGTATACCCTAATCCTAGCCTTCTCCTCCTACTTGCCCAGAAACAGGAGTCGGAAAGCTTTTGATTCTGATTAATAGCATATCTTGCTGTGCCATCTGAAACTTAAACTGAAGTTAATCTTAATCCTAACTACCGTGTTTCCCCGAAAATAGGACATGTCCCGAAATTAAGGCCAAGCCTGATTTTTGGGGTAGGTTAGGGTTAGGGTTTTGGGGTGGCCTAAATATACACCCTCCCCTGAAAATAAGCCACCCCTCTCTCTCACACACACAGGTCCCTCACCCCCCAACCCTCCCAAGGCAGCCACATCCCTGCAAACTCCTGTGCCCCCTGCCCATTTCACCGCCCATGGCACTGACCGTAGACCTCAAGCACCTGCTCCTGTGCCATGGTGGTGGCCCGCCCACTCTCACCCAGGCGCCGTGTCCGCATAGCCTGCACTATCGCCGCCCCAGGGCTTCCTTGGCAGGGCGGTCACCGGTGACAGCGAGGTTTCCATGTGCGGCGGGCAGTAGGGCACGGGTCTCAGCGGGGATGGCTGAGGTGCTACAGATGTTGCTGCTGCCACTGCCTGCAGAGGCCCGGTGGCCCACTGCCCAAGCTCAGCCGTGGGGGAGGAGCATTGGCCGTTGCTAGGCCAGCTGAGCTGTGTCTGTCGGGGCTGCCCTCGGTGTGCTGCCGGGCACCTGGAAAGAGTAAATTGGACCTGTGATTGGAGCAGAGAGGAGGAGGGGGGAGGGTAGGCCTCCAGCGACCATCACCATAGAGTAGGAAGCACACTCCCAGAGCAGCAGCTGCCCAGGCTGGGTTTTGGAAGCCTCAGAGGCAGAGTTCGTGGGAAAGAAAGAAAGACTTCTACTGTTTCTGTTTTTGACTGCATGCAAGGAAAGCAGGGCTGCATGCAAGGAAACCTCTGGCTGGGGTTTAGAAGCTGCAGAGGCAGAGTTTGGGAGAGAGAAAGAAAGACTTCTGCTGCTTCTGCTTTTGGCTGCAAGGAAAGCAGCAGAAGTCTTTCTTTCTCTCCCCCAAACTCTGCCTCTGTGCTTCCAAACCCCAGCCAGGGCAGCGGCCGCTCTGGCAGTGTGCTTCCCACTCTATGGTGATGGCTGGAGCTGGATCCTGCAGGGAGAACTGGCCAAGGCCCTAGCTTTTGTGCAGGTGCTGGTGGTGGGTGCCAGTGGCATTGGCTACGAGTTCAAGGACCTGGTGCTCACCGGCTTTGCCCACATGGTGAGGTCTGGAAGGCAGACGAGCGAGGGTGAGGTCGGGACAGGCACTTGTGCAGCTTGGTGCCTTCGGGCTGCTCACGTTCTACATACACACACACCATGGGAGGGGAGGGTCTTGATGGCAGTGTGTGAAGGAAGCCTCTCTCTGCTGGACTCCCGTCTGTTAGTGCACAGACTGCCTGGGGCCTCCTGCACCCCCGAAATAATAAGATCCCCGATAATAAGGCCAAACCCTTATTTAAGGGTTCAAAAGAAAATAAGACCCTGTCTTATTTTCGGGGAAACACGGTAAAACCAGAAGTCAACAACCTTAAGACAACAAATAAGCAATACGCTGTTTTATTTTTAGTGTGTTCTAACTTTATCAAAATTTAAATGTAAGTAAACCCTAATGTTTCCAAAGAATTATGTTAATCTAAACAAAATAGCTATTGAATTTCGGTAACATCTGAGTAGAAGATTCCAAATGCTGCAAGATATTGTGGATGTTTCTTGTCAGTCGTGGATTTCTTTCTTAGAGCAAACAAATTGGCTCAGTAACATACTAAGTTTGTTTATTTAAAACTTACCTTAAAAATTAACCACATTTAACTGCGTCTGTTAAGACATAAGTGTGGTTAATGAAATCTGGAAGCAAATTTCTACATTCCTTCCTGTGCTTGCGGAGAGAGATCAGTATGTATGTCTGCGTGCTGGGAAAGACCAGAGTCAACAGGAAATTTAATAAACATTGTCAATGTCATATATGTACCCATGAGTGAAATGTTTCAAGAGAGCGGAGAACTTCCACAGTGGCTCCAGTAATCAGACAAGATCTGTGATGGGACGAAAGCAAACATCACAATGTGTGCTTTGTGCTTTGTGCTTCTTCGTTTTGTTTTTTGGTTTTTTTTTTTTGCTATTTGAAGCAAGTAAGAGAATTGATAAACAATTGGGGAAAGTATAACTTGGAAGAGTGGCATCCCACTTACCTGCTGTTCATTTGGACCACTGTCATCCAACTCTCAGTTTCCAAATCCAGATTCTCCATATATATATTTTTTGGCTAATGGGCACAATCTTAATTAGAGGCAGGAAACTGGTTGGAACCATGATTAGAAAATAAGCTGGAACCTTTTCATATTCTTAGTTGAAAAAGTTTCCTTTACAAAGCAAGGCTAAGTGGGCTCTTGCCACACGATGTTTACTTGTTTTCTTTTATTAGTTTTTCAAGATCCTGAAACTACATCCTTGGGCAGAAGACATAAATTTAAAATTAAAACTTGTACAGTACAGACGTGTTTTAAACTAACAATGAAACTGTTATAGCCCTCCGGCAGCCAGTGGAGCTGGCAGCAGAGTCAGACAGTGAGGAGGTTGGGGAGGAACATGGGCCAATCCTGGGGGCTGGGGAAAGCTCGGACAAGGGCTCTGCATCAGAGGCAGAGAGGGAGATAGACAGCAGTGAAGCAGAGGAACAGCTGGAGCCCATTCCCAGTATGCGTATGCGCAGAACTGCTAGAAGACAAGAACAACTCAGAAAGCAGGGTCGACTTGGGAGTAAAGCCACACCTTGGAGATGATTGGCCCCTCCCATAGGAAACAAAAGAGGAGCGAACGGGGCTTTTGCAGGAAACAATTTCTTCATTTGGTAGTTTCAAGATTGAAAAGTTCTGTTCGTGACTCTAAGAGACTCTGTGCCAAGTTTTGTCTTACTCTGCCTTTGGAAACAAGTTACATGGCAGCTTGCCAAGCGAGATAAGGTGTGTTGAGAAATATTCCTTTGAAAAACTGTTTGGACAAACCTTGCTGACTGTGAATGAAAGTAATTCACAGTCGTGTAAATAAAAGAGGCTTTGCCAGGACCAATTCCTGCTTCCTGCTTTTTAAGGGAGCCTAGGTCAGAACAAAAACAAAGCTTAGAAGCTTCCAATTCAAAACCTGTTTTGAGGCCTTGTGTAAGCAGTGTTGCGCATTTTGTTGCTGACGTTAAAATGATGAGTACCACAATTCTAGGCTGACCTACTGCTCTTCCCTCAGAGATCTAGATATTCCTTTTTTCAACCTCTATCTTAGTGTCCAGTGTCTTGAAAAAGTGATTGCTTAGCCTTAACTGTTCACACATCTAATTTGTAATACCAAAATAATACTGATTTATCTTAGAGATCATTGCCAGGATCATGAAGATCATGTATGTCAGGGTTTCCCAACCCTGGGCGGCTGCCACTACCAGGCCTTGAGCCCTTTGGAATTGGGCCCTGCGGAAGTAGTAGGTGAGCATGTGTGGATCCCTACTTGTGCAAGCAGCGGGCAAGTGTGTGTGTGCATGCTCCATTTGCACGAGCGGTGTGCGTGCTTGCCTGTTGTTTGTGCAAATGGAGCAACGTACATACACAGCCTTGTCTGCTGTTCCCGCAGAGCCATCCCCTCTCCCCCACCCCAACCCTGGCTGGTCTGAAAAGCCAGAAAGGTTGGGAAACTCTGATGTATGTGATGAGCCTGCAAAATGCTTCACACTATTATAAGGCAAAATTTTAAACTGACTTTGTGCAGTGCGGTTAAATTCCATGCCTCATGAGACTTTGAATAATTGCATGCTGTCCTATTGCCAGATACCCCCACCATAAATTCACTGCCTGATACAAATTTGTGCATTGGAAAATTTATTAGACAAGATGTTACAGGAATAAATATCGTGAGGTTTGAGTGGGTAGCAACTGAGATGGCACATTATAATGTGAGATCCATTTTAAAGATGCTATCACAGTTGTGCAATAGGAAGAATTATGGAAAAACATCAATAAAATTTACCCAAAGTTCTAATTAAAAGAAAAATTGGTATAAAATGTTTTACAGATGGTACATAACTCTGTCAATGATTGCCAAGATAGATAAAACATACAGCAAATGTTGAAAATGCCACAACAAAGAAAAGATACCCTACCACATGTGGGGTTATGTAAAAAGCTCAAAAGTACTGGAAAGAAATGCATCAAAATATTCAAAAAGCCTTAAAAATAAAAATTTGAACTGAAACCACAGATGCTTTAATTGGACATAATTCCAGAAAACATAAATGAAAAATACCACAATTTACTAAGATACATGTTGGCAGCTGCATGAATAAATCTAGATAAGAGAAACCTTGTTGATGGTATCAGATTAAGAGACTAAAATTGGAGAATATGCTGCAGTAGCAAAATTGACAGTGTGCGTATTTATAATAGAAGTTTAACCAAATTCAAGCAGAAATAGCCCGTGTATATATGACACATTACAGAGCAAGGCAAATTCAGACATCTGGAATATGGCTTCTAGGATTAAAAAAAAACCAGTAACAATGTCTAATGTTTAATAAAAAGTCAGATATCTAAATTGCGGTTTGCGGTTAGGGACACAAACCAAAGGGAAGGGGAGATGTGTTACTAGAAAGTCTTTTCACAATGCTGTTGGTTGTTACATAGTAGTTATTCTTTCATTTTTATCTTATACTTTTTCCCATTCTCTTTTGCATTTCATTATTTTAACAATAAAATATCAAATAGAAATATACAGTATGTACACCTGAGATCCATCCTGTATAAATTGTCTCTATTATGAATGATATACATAATTCTTCTGTTATATTGAATTAGCAAGTTAAAGGTAATTTCTTTTTCAGCTTGAGCTTGACTCCTGTTGGGCTTTCTTTTTGCTTTTGGCAATGATGCTTGCCATAGTGCTCGCATTTCCTTCGTCCAGGATGTTTTTCAACTTCCTAATCTACTCTAAAGTTTAGGATTGTCAGATGGAGCCCATCCAAGTACTAACTAGGTCTTATTTTGCTTTGCAGGAGCTACAACTTTCAAATTGATCTGGACTTGTTGAGAAGGGACTGTATTATCAATAGTTCTCCTTTCTCTTTCTGATGGAAGTTCATTGCGTTGCATGGAATATAATCCTTGAAAATTCCTGGAATTTCCTTCCTGGAATGGTTTTCCACCAACAGTCGGACTCATCTCAGCTATTTTTCTGTAAATTATGACTCAACTGACACTTATTGATTAAGCATAGCAAAGTCACAGGCAGGAAGGGAAGCAATAAGTTATGCGTAATATTTATTAATTCTTTGCAAGCCATGCTCATCAAAATGTTAAAAGGGTACACCCCCCCCATAACCCAACTCTTAAATATAAAGAATTGAAAAAATCCTGGAGGTTTTGTCCTGGAAGGTCTTGATCAGCTTCTCCAACTTGATATCCTCCAGATATTTTGAGAAACACTATGCTCAAGTCTTTGCTGTTGCTTTTTTGGGTTCCATGCTTACGATTTTCTACGGACTCAGAGAGATATTAGCAAAACAACTTTAGAAATTAAGGTAAAATCTCTGAGAATGAAAGTAAAGCTAACTATGTCATTTACAATATTCCTGATCACTTTTGGTTTTAAAGTATAATGAAACACTAAGAGCTTCTTGTTTTAGCTGTGAAATTTATATTCATAATACTGTGCTATACAACCAAAGTTAAACTGTTTCTGGAAATAGTCTGTCATACATATTAAATTACCCCTGCAACTATGATATATATGATTGTTTTTCCATGATACATTTTTTTCAAAATGTTTTCCTCTTGTTTTCTTAAAAGGGGAGAGAAAAATCAGGAGGTATCATTTGTCACATTTCAGACTAAAATTGGCTGATGCTCGGGGAAAAACAGAGCTTTTTATATTCACAGGCATACAGCTGATAGGAGACATCAGGAATTCACATTATAAAACTCTAAATGAAGCTGCTGTCATCCTAAAGAGCAGCTTCTGAAGAAAATGGCAATTTGATTTTTTACTGAAAAGCAAACATCTACAGAATAGATGGCTATCCCACCTATCCATCGGGAAGAGAAAGAAAGAGAAAAGCTAAGTAAAACCTGAGGTCACATTCATAACCAAAAATTTTATATTCTGTTACTTTGATGCTGGGATTTGTACTTCTTTGCTTACAAGAATGTTTCCATTATCCAAGCAAAATAATCACTTACTTTGTGCCTTCATCCAAAACATTGCATTTTCTCCCCAGATATGCAGCCCACTGCACTTCAGATTCTAGAGCAGTGATGCCTAATCTTTTTCGGACTGAGTGCCCAAAGTGCATGTGTGCACGTGCGCCTGAGCTCCCAAAATGCAATGCATGCTTGGCCCCTCCGCATTTGCCCTGTCCCTGCCAATACACATGCGCCCCCCCATGCACCCCAGCCTCCCGTGTGTTTGCATGCAGCCCACTGCACATGCCCCTGCCCTGGCCCCCATGTATGCGTGCACAGCACCCCACACGTGCCCCCCGCACACCCTTCATGCATGTGCGGCAGAGATCTGAAGACCAGCTGGCCAGTGGGAGGTGCGCGCGCATGTATGGTGGAGCTGAATTGGGGTGACAGCTCACATGCCCACAGAGAGGGTGCTGCGTGCCACCTCTGGCATGTGTGCCAGAGGTTCGCCATCACGGTTCTAGAGGGAGCTGAAACGGGTGGGTTCTACTTACCTTTACTACTGGTTTGCAATGGGATTGCGTGCTTTACTCACGCACGCACCTTGCTTCTGCGCATGCGCAGATCGCTGATGATGACATCCAGGGTGGTGGGCGGGGCCTCCTGCTGATTTTACTACTGGTTCTTGCGAACCGGTCCGAACCGGGGGCAACCCACCACTGATCTGAAGAAAAACTTCACAAACAAGTTTCAATGAATGCTTTTTATGGGAAAGATAGCCCCTTCCACTGTTCTAAATTGAAGGCCATTTGAAAAAGAACAGGTGCCCTTAAATGTATATATTGATAACTTTGCCTAGGATGGATGGATGGATGGATGGATAGATAGAGCTCAACTTTTAACTTTTAGCGTTATTAAATCTAGCCGTATGGGCCATCTACTGTATTACTCCATCTGCTCAGTTTTAATATAATACATTATTTCAGTACAATGGTATTTATATTACACATTTTTAATATTCCATAGTTCAGGTGCTTCAGAATAATGTATATAGATAAGTAGATACTCTATCAACTTTAATTACAATTTCAGATATTAATGCTACAAGCTTTATGATAATTTGGCTATTTTCTTCAAAATTAACTATAACATGGAAATGAATGAGAAAAGAGGAAGAGCATGCATCGTGGTATTTGTTTTATAAAAAGGATTTTGGTTGTAAGCTAAATTAGCTGATATTAAACTCCATTGTGTTATTACTTGGTGTGTGTGTGTATGTGTTCTATATGTGTATGTATGTACATATATATGGATATATGGATATGTGTACATTTTTATACAAGTTTACAAAGGAAGAATAAGTGAACAAAAAAAAAACTGGAAATACTAAAAAAATTAATATTTGAAATACAAAGAAAATTAAAAGAGAGAATCAAAAATTAAAATAAGGAAAATAAAAAAAATAAGGTGTTGAGTTTCAGACTTCCCCACTGTTATGCATCTGCTAGTTTGCAATGTGTGCAGGGGTTCGGACTCACTTAAAAACCAAATAGTATGTGATTACCGGTATATCTGTAAGATTGCATGATATATATTATACATCATAGATATATGTGTGTGATCCATTCTTGCTTACATTTAAAGTTCTATTGTGTAAATAAATTGTTAATTTTGCCATTGCTGCATATTCTCCAAGCTTGCCCAGTCAGATATTGTTGGTTTTGTTTCTTTCTTCCAATGTTAAACATAATTTATTCTCTCTGCTGTGAGGATTTATCTCATTAAATTACAATATTTCTTTCCCAATAAAAAGTTGTGGTTTCATTTCAGTTTTATAGCCCAAAGTTTTCTGTATTGTGGTATGTATATCTTTCAAGTAGTTTTGTGCTTTTTTACATGTCTACCACATGTAATAAGGCATTCCTTCTGTTCGAGGCATTTCCAACATTTATTACTGTGTGATTTGTCTCTTATATATTATTGCTGGAGTTGTGTACCATCTGTAGAACATTTTGTACCAATTTTACTTTAAGTTATAGCTTGGTGTAAATTTTATAGATTTAGACCATAATTCTTCTCATTGTTCTATAGTAACTGTTTAAAATTTTGCATCCATTTTATCATATAGTTTTTTGTTCGTTCTGTTTTTGTATTATGTCTAAGTAAAAGTTTATATATGTATCCTAACAGATGGCGTTGGCTTTCTATGAGCATTTCAAAATCAATCTTTTTTCTTAATATTCCTCTTTCCTCCCAGCGATTTGTAAATACATCAACCATGGCATCTACCAGCCTTCACAGATAGTTCTTGCTGTATTTTTTAAAGAAAAACTGTAGGTGAAGGGAAGGCAGGATCTGGGGCAGAGGGAAAAGGGGGATCAGCCTAGAATCTTATGTAGCCATAAGAGAATTAAGTCCAACCTCCCTTGTGTGTCATTGACCCTTATCTAACTGTAAACGGATTAATGTCAGGAGTGAAAGACCAGTTCCACAAATGAAGGTTCGATTAAACCAATTTATTGCTAAAAGCCTATGCACAGGAATCTTCTCAACTAATAGTCGGTATCTGCTTAGAGTTAAATAAGTTTCAAGGGCACTCAAGGAAGGGTTGAACTTAGTTCTTTTGTAGCTATGCAGGGATTCTAGGCTGAATCCTCTTTTCATTCCACCCCCCCCCCAAGATTCTGCCATCCTACAAAAAAAACCAACAACAACATTTTTTTACTAAATTGTGGGTGTTTTATCTAGGTTTAGGAACCAGTGGGTTAGATTCACTTTTCATTGCTCAGTAAAATATCTGGTAAGGAACAGAGGAGTGGAGCAAAGTGACTTAAGTCTAAGTTGCTTCAAAGACTCTACAAACATCCGCAGGAAAATCTTTTACCTGCAGCAAAGTACAGTATAATTTAATTCTGCCCAGAGGAAAGAAGGATTCTTGAAGTAAAATATGGTACTCTATGTATATGATATTTCCATTGATTCATTTCCTTAGTTATTGGCCCAATGAAATTATTCTTGGGAACTGCCCTGATTGAAACTGAAATTGCCTTAAAAGTGATAAAAATTGTATTTGTCCATGCACACTATTTCAAATAAATGAATAATTGAAAACTGTAAAAGAAAGAAAAGGATAAAAATGCAGTTCTACATGCTTTTAACTTATCAGCATTACTTGATAAGTAAATCTACTTAAGTGATTGGGGGAAAATAGCTAATAGTTCCATATATACTATTCCTATTTTAAATATACAGGGCATTTCATTTGTAGCCTAAAACTGGAAGGAAACCATTTCCATTACATAACACTCATGGGGTTTAAAAACTAATGGATCCAATATGTCAACATTATTTATAGCAATGCCATTTTGTCAATCATCCATTTTTATCTGCCACAATTCCCCATGATCAGTACTTCTGCCTGTCTGGCAAAACTGATCCATGCAACAAATAAGAATATTAATGAAATGCCTCCCATTCATCTCCTCCAGCCATTTCATCTTTTGCACCTTTGATGTAAAACAGAAACAAGCAAGTTTCCAAATGTTTCTTCTCCAAACATATTTATGGAAGCTGTTAAGAACGAAGGTCAGCATATGTTTTAAGCAGCCTTGTCACTTTACAGAATCCCTTGTCAATGTAAGATATGCTGAGGTTAATTTCTGCACTTTCAGAAGGAATCATAATTTGTTGGCAGTTCCTCCATAAGTAAAGTTATATCCCAAACCTCAGAGTTACGTTTCCTTTGGGTTTTCTTCATTTAGAAGAAATCGTTCTTTTCATTTTTTGACTGATGGTTACAGTGCAAAATGAAACCTCAAGATTTGCACCCTCTGATAAAAGGAAGAATATCTTTGGGAGCAGTATAAAGCTCTTGGGCCTAAAGTTACTAAGGACAGTATTCTAGATGATTGTCGCTTCAAATCAGGGGCTTTGTTTGAAGACCCAGTTGTTTCTGATTTGATCTTTGTCAACAGTATCCTAAGGCTGATATAGATACTCTCTGTCTTGTTGGGTAGATGGAGGAATAATTAAAATAACTTATTGGTTGTTCTTCCTGTCCCATCTACCAATACTTATCTATTGGCCTTCAAACAATGAAGTAAGGCTTCATTCAAGTTCTCTTCTGCAGCAGTTTGCGATATTTTACAAGGGAAGTGACAGATCCAGAATGGCGATGCAAAGAAAAATGAAGTGCTGTCAATGAACTGAAGGATAGTGTACTGTTTTGAATGAAGGTACTGATAGAGTTTGTTGGTGGTCAAGACAAATGTCTATCATCTTAATTCTTCTTTTGGCAGAGTGATGTCAAGAGCAAAGTATATGAGAAGAAAATATGTTCCATGACATCATATCTCTATGCTAAAGGAGAGAGGAGCCCTCATCTGGGCAAAACTGGACAGCTGCAGTTGGAAGAATTATATCTGGGTTACAGCTCATTAAACTTTATCATGGATTTCAAGGTCCTCACTCCAATAACAAAGACTTAGTTATGTTTAATTTTGCTTAAAGATGCAAGATATTTCTTACTACTACGGCAGTTAAGCGAATCAGTTCTAAGTTTTTTCAATTTGTGTATCTATCCAAATCAGTTCATTGGATCATTCTTTTTTGTAAAATTCACACCAATTTTTATAGTGCATTTTGGTGCTCCACTTATGAACACATTTTTGTTTGCAGTTTTGTGATATAAACAAATCTTTCTAATATTTCCACTGAATTTCAGAATTGCATTAAATTCCATGCATTTCAGAAGAGAGTTTTTTCTAGTCAATTTTTTTTAAACAGACGAACCGCATGGCAAAATTTTGAGAAGTATGAATTTAAAATGAGACCTAAATTTTGTGTTAGTTCAAAAGGGCAACATAAAACATAATTGTACTGTAAAATAATTACTGTACCATCTTTATTTGTTACAACACATAAATATTTACCTGGGCCACCAGATGCTAAGCAGTATATAGCTAGGTGGCTCCATTAACAATTTTCCAATGTTTGTACCACAATTTAATGCAAGCCCCAGTTCATTTCCTAACCTAAAGGACTACAGGTACTCTCCGTGACTTAGTGTTGATAGTAGAGATGGATTTGTATTACTTTGATAGTCTCCACAGTGTTATTGTGTCTGCCTAAAAAAGATCTGAAAGGAAGAATGGCAGAGTTTGGCATCAATTGACCTCCCTAGCTTCCTCTTCCCTACATTCAGTGTTTAGCTTTCAAGAATAATATCATAATGACCACAATGATTCACTTGAAAATGATTTTTTTCAGTTTCATGGAGGTCTAATAAACTTTGCCATTTTTCTTTCGTTACAAAAATTACACATCCATTGTAGTTGCCTTCCATTTTATGAATAGGTAATGTCTTATCAGTATTAATTAATTGATGTCCCACCTTCCTATCAGACAAGGATGTACAAGGGTGGCTAATTAAAGAAAATACGGAATAAGTAAAGTAATAACACAATTAAAACTGTATTAACAAACTATTCCTGAATAATGACATCAGTAGTTGAACAAGCCAGATGGCAGACATTTGCCATGACAGTCCTGCTAAAATGGAGGATTTGAGGAACTAAGGGCAATCTGTGAGAAAGTGTTGTAATAATTTGAGAGTAATATAGGAAAAGGCCCTGCCTTATGCCTGGCATATGGAGCTTTCCAAATGTTCACAATCAAAACAGCCTCTCCTGCAGATTTTAAAGTCTGATTTGTTTGGAATGAGAGACATAGGTGCTTCAGAGAGACTACACCTAAGGCAGGTACAGCTTTAATGATGAAAACCAACACAAATCATATCTTTAAAAAATGGTACATTATTTCAGTGTCTTCTTTTTCACTACCAGGAGAGGGTGCTATGAGGATTAAACTACATGACTCCTATCCTGATAAATCTACTAAAAAGGAAAACAAAAATCATAACTGATCTATATGGATTTGTCTTAAAAAAATGAAATTAAGTTCTTAGGGGCCTCTCTTCATGCTCGTGTAGTTAATGAGATATCTTCACACAAGTTGTTATGCAAATTGTGTAAATTTGTAGCAAATTCCAATATTGCTTGTTAAACTTGAATCTACAGGGAGAGCTTTGTGTTACAAATTACTGCAGTTTTAAAAAATGTCCTAATTCTTATTACAATAAAAGCTGCAGTAACTATATGTCAACTAGTATTATATGTTTGGTTTTAACAGTGATACCTTAGACAAAGGGGTCCTCAAACTCAGTTAATTGAACCCTTCATAATGTTTCGGATTGTTCATCAACCCAAAAACATTTATTATATAAAAATAATTTAATAAATATTAGTTTAATTAATGATACTATGAACAACAATAATACAACAACAATAATGGATAATAATGGACCTCCATTAATAGATAATAATGGACTCCCCTTGAGGGTCAATATTGACTACTTTGGGAATCCCTGCTCTAAACCTTTCTCCTCAGATATAAGATATTCAATGGGATTTACCCTCAGGTACAGGAAGCTAGAAGTGCAGCCTCAGCAATGTGCCTGAAGGAAGAGGAGGAAAAATACAATCCAGAATTTCCATTCATTTGTCAAACAACCAACATTCATTTGTGTGACTCTTGCCTTATATATTAGTCTAGTTCCTTTTTCTGTGCCATGATTGTGGCTGCCATCTTGACTTTTTTATTTTTTCTATGGGCACTTCTTGTACCACAGGTACTTCTTGTTTATTGATTGCCTCATCTAGCAATAGTTTGACATTACAATGGTGTTCTAAAAAAAGTTCGCAATCAATCCTCACATTCACCATGATTGTAGCATCCCACGGACATGCGATCACATCCTGGGGCTTTGCAACCAGCGCACATTTATGCCTGTCACAATATCCTGCAGTCACATGATTGTCATTTGTGCGCTTCCCAACTAGTTTGCGTCATGCAAAGTTAATGCAGGTCACAGTCATGTGATGTCTCACTTAATGACTTCAGTGATTCACTTAACAATCAAATAGGAACGGATGGCGTAAGCCTGTTGCACTGTGTGATTTTCTGTTTAGCCACCACAGTGCATAGCGATGGAGTTACCAGTCCCAATTGTGGTCACTAAGCCACAGATACCTATATTATTAGCTGAAAGTACATAGTTTAAAATTTTACGTAAGTGCAATTCCCACTGAAATAAAAGTTTCTTCTTTTAGATAGTATAGCTTTGTATTCACTGCTCTAATCCCAGTTAAACTGAAGGGGTAAGAGTGCACTTGATTAGACTAGAGGGATTGCAGCACAAAATGTTTAAAATGTTGGCTCAGGTCCAATGGCTAAGGCAGTGTTGGTGAACTTTTTTGGCACCAAGTGCTGAAACAGGAGCATGCACATGTGCTGGAAACCGGAAGCCACCCAGTGCATATGCACGTGCCAGGAAGATGATCTTCTGGTTTCCGGCGTGCGCATGTGCTTCCAGTTTCTGGTGCGCATGTGCATACGAAGACCAGGTGTCCGGTGCGCATGCACATGCTGGAAACCGGAAGATCATCTTCCCGGCGTGCACATGCACACAGGGTGGCTGCTCTACCAGTTTCCGGCGCTCCTGCACACGTGAAGACCAGCTGGCTGGTGCGCCGGAACCTGTAAGAGCAACGGGCGACAGCCTGCGTGCCCGGAGAGATGGCTCTGCATGCCACTTCCAGCATGCGTGCTATAGGTTCGCCATCACGGGGCTAAGGCATAATTGGATTGCATGTATTAGATATCCCATCAGTCAAGGAAATAACCCTAGAGAAGTTGAATGATGTCATGGTCACTTCCTGTTTCTTAAATGCCATTGAGGAACGCTTGCATTAATTATGATATTGGTTGTCTTTATTTCAAGATTCAGAATTCAGCAGCTGTTAATTTGTGTGTTCTTCATCTCATAATGGCAGTAAATGTGTTTGAAGCATTTCAGAATGTGATATTGAGGGGTTAAAATAACAGCCATTCCCCACTTCCCCTTAGGCTAAGAGCTGTCCATTTAGATTGCATTTACTTAAGTAAGCAGCCATTTGATTCATCCCTTGAGAGCATTTGGTATGGTTTCTTTTTATCTTCTCCACAGTTCGCAAATGAATCCTTGAAAAATTTAGAGTTAATATTTGTATTTATCAGTAAAAGCCTATACAGTGTATGGTGAGCTAAATGGAAGCAAAGTTTATAAACTTAAACTTTAAAAGTCTGCATATAAAAAGACAATTATTACTCTTTATTTATTAAGAACATTTATATGGTCACCCAACTCACACATGACAACTCTGGGTTACAGAAGCTAAACCACAAATACGAAACTCTACATCCCCCCGGCCCCCACACAAATACATTGACAAAAATCAAACAAACCACTTAATGGGCTCTATATCACCCTGAGGTCTGTAGCACCTTTTCTGTCTAATAAAATTTATTAAAAGGCACAAACTTTTGTGAGTTATATCTCACTTCATTAGATGCTCATGAACGTGACTTTTGGAGAAGAAATGGTAAACTGGAGATGGCTCCACAAAAAGTGGTGGAATGAAGAACCGGCAGGTAGATTGGCTCTTCCTAATTCCTTTTTGGACAAGGAGAAGACTTGAGATAACCCACAAGTGCTCCAGACCACTTGGTCTCAGGTGAATTTAGAGCTCTCGGAGGTGACGAAGTAGCCATTTTGCTCAAATTGTAGGCAGTATCTTTAAAAGTACAATGGGTTCACATACTTCCTTTTCTAATCAGGTTTGGAAATTGCTTGTTAACTACTTTTAGAAACCCTTGGATCAACACGTTTTACAGCACTGGATGAGTTTCCTTCAATCCTTAGCAAAATAAGTTTTAAATACAAGTTTATGGACTTTTTTTAATGGAATAAATAACAAATAGGTGATTAAAACTTTCATTTAAGAAAGTTACAAATGGACTGGACTAAGGGTCCAGATAAATTTGTAAGATGATTTTGGAATTATTTATAAAAAAATCCCTCTCATGGAAAAATGGTTTTGTTTTGAATTCTTTAAAAAGAAAAGAGAAGACTTTAAAAAGTTGGACATTAGAGGGAAGTAGAAGAAACTAAATATTACAATTAAAGAGATGAACACTCAAACTTGACTTGTTAATTCCAAATGAAGCAAAATATTTTAACATTGGCCATACTGAAGGTATTTTTGAATATAAGACCTAGAAGTTATTTTTAATAGTGTTTATAGATAAATTGTGTCTAAAAGATGCTGTTGAAGAGGAACAAGTATCACCCGAAACAATCAACATATTACATTGGCCATACAAAAGAAACCAGCTGATGCTCTTAATGATTAAAAGGAATATACAAATAACAAATGAAGAGATTTTCCTATATTAGATTTACAAAACAGGCTTTTAATGCTTTGCAGAAATTTGTGACAAGGGTCAATGAAAAAAATGAAAAGAAATCAAGTTGTAAGAGATTATTGAAAGGGATTTAAAAACAAGATTTTTAGAAGTTTTTAAACCACTGAGCCACCATGCTGCCAAGTTTAAAACACATACATTGTAATACTTAATGGACTTTTGCTGATCAGGATTGAATGATGAGGCTTTAAGGATTTGTTTATAGATAAGAGATGGGATGGGGGGGAGATTATTTGTTATATTTTAAGAGAAGGTGATAAATTACTAAAATTGTTTATATTTGTTGTGATAAAGGGGGAAATCATTTCTTTATACAGTTCTTTTCATTTTCTTTACTATATTCTTATTTTCCTTTCTTTTCTATTTTCTCTTTTTCTTTTCTGTTCCTTCTTTTTTTTCTTTCTTTTCTTTTTTGGATTGTATTAATTTTATTGTAAAGTGTAATATTTAATAACATTACTATAAAAATGTTCATGAAAGAATTTGTCTTTTAATAAAAATTGTTAGTTGAAAAGGTACTACCAGACTCCTTCTGATTTTTGTCTATTATAGATTAATATGGTTTTCCTCCTCCAATGTCTTCTATAAGCTTCTGATCTCTCTCTCCCTCTCCCTCTCTCCTTCCCTCCCTCTCCCTCTCCTCAACATCTTCTGACTTCCTGCTTTGGTAATCAATTAGGAATGTCTCCCAGCCAGGATTCTGAAATCCTATTAGTCTAAAATACTAACACACTTACAGATGTAAAAGGGTTGTGTTATAGACTATGGTACAGTTTTATGTTTTATAACCAGATGGTTTGGCATGCATCTTTATTCTTGAACGTCATGACAATCCATTAATTCTTTATTTTCAATTATTATATATTTTAGTAGGAACATTGATTAATTCAACTATTATCAGACAACTGTTTCTGTTGAGCAAATGGACATAAATTTTCCTCTGAAAAAAAGATCCATGACCCAACGAGCTAATTAAAAACAAACATAATAAATAGAAATTACAAAATCTCAGAAATGAGAAAAGTAGGATCACAACCTAAATTATGCAACTTACTTTGCTCTCTTTTAATAAATAATCCAAATTTCCTATTTCTATCTTTCGATGCAAAACTATACATATTCTATGCATATATTCCAACAGGAATCAAGGAAATGCCTTATAAATCAGTTATCTCCCTAATATCATAAAAAACAAAGTCAACCAATGATAGAACTAGCACCCTGATGATTGCTTTACAGGGAAGTATTTCTTTCATCATCTTCAAGAACCTCCAGATTTATAAGTTTCCTTAGGAAGTATTTGAATTTCATTAAAAAGAAAAACAAATAGCTGTGTAGCTTCGCTAATGAAACACGCTTGACCTTTTCACTTACTTGATTATCTCATCTAGGATTTTGTTGATGTGACTAAACGCTTTAATGAAGTGCCTCTTCATGTGTTCAAAGAGGTGGGGCAATTTTGCATGCCTGCAAGTTGGAATCAGAGATGGTGGGAGGGTGATCTTTTCCATCCCTTCTTAGAGCTGAATTAATTAACCTACCTCCTAGGCTCAGACTGCCCATAAACAAAAGCCTTTGTTGTAGGCCCAACAGCTGTTCTATATCAGTAGCAAGTAAAACAGTCCCAGAATTCCAGAATGTTGGAAGACTTTTTATAAGCACTGTAGTAAAAGATAACTGAATTTATACCCCCTTCTCCTATCATACAACCCAACCATTCCTACACCCCCCCCCAACACAGAACATTTGTTATTAGTTTTAAAAGTATAAAATTAAGGGGAAACATTATCTAGATGTTGCCACATAGCTAGAGATATAACCGAGAAGCGGGACTTTTCAAATTCAGGAGAAAAATAAAACCGAAACACACATAAACACAAGTTCTTTGAACATCTTGCCAATTTTCTGTGTAGTGCATAACATGTGCAAAACTGTTTAAGATTACAGGTAGTCCTTGACTTACAACAGTTCATTTAGTGACTGTTCAAAGTTATAATGGCGCTGAAAAAATGTGACTTATCGCCATTTTTCACAGTTATGATGGTTGCAGTATATTGGGGTCATGTGATCACCTTTTGCGACCTTCTGACAAGCAAAGTCAATGGGGAAGCCAGATTCACTTAACAACCATGTTACTAACTTACCAACTGCTGTGATTCACTTAACAATTGTGGCAAGAAATGTTGTAAAATGGGGCAAAGCTCACTTAACAAATGTCTCGCTTAACAACAGAAATGTTGGGCTCAGTTGTGGTGGTAAGTCGAGGACTACCTGTGCTATATTAAAGTTAAATCTGTATTATAATTCATTGCTAAATTCCAGTTAAATTTCAGAATCATAGCCATGTTAGGAACTCAGAAATGTACATTTAGTTGACTATCTGATTCAGCAGCTGCCACATCCTTCTGGGCCTATTTTAAAAAGCGTGTCCTCCTCTCAAGTTTTCCTATACATCTCACCATCTGAAACTGATTTAACTGTGTCCCTTGTCTCTGTATAGTTCCACTTTCATCTGAAACCTCTCCATTAGCATCAACTGAAGAGAGACCAACCACTAAGAGTCATTGAGGTAGTCACATCCTCTTTTCCCTCCACTGAGTGAATTATCTCCATTTAACATTTGCTCTTATAGAGCTGTGGAGACTGAAGGTCTATTTTCAAGTCCAGGAATTTAATTGCCAGTTTATTGCTCTACTAGCCCATCTCGTTTGGGAAAATGGTGCCCGGAAAAGAGTTTCCCAAAGCAATCACTTTTCTCCTGGGCAGGAGTTCTAATTACTTCCAGCTTAAGGGCGCCTTACATATCAATTCTTTGATAATGTCTTAAAGTAACGCAATAGAAAGTGATCCACTTTTCCAAATCATTTCGTAAATCCTAATAAGTTGTGTAGTTTCTAAATTTGCCAGCTTCTCTGTTCATGCAAATTTGGGTATCTACAGGAGCCATTCTTCACATTTCGGATAGAGGTGGCTTTCAGTTTTTAAGTCAGAATGAACATGGCTGTGACTAAACTTTTTGCTTTCTATCTAGACTATTCACATCAAGTGGGAGAGCATCTGAGTGCGTACAATTGCAGTTTTTCACCTGTCATTTTGCAAATTACTTGAGTCACTCGCAAACAAAATTAAAATTGAAAAATTTAGAATAGGAACAGAAATCGTATTGTGGGTCTGGTTTATAGATGTCTCATTTCTGGCTGCTGAACATAATTACTTGCTATTCTACTCGGTTTTTAAGCAACTGGGAAACATTATATAGAACAATCTGAAAATTGCCTGTTAATGCCATCAATTTTCCTTTATTGGTTGTCAAGGAGGCTTGCTTATAGTAGCCTAATGTAATTTTTTTTTTTTAAAAAAGGATTCCTACTTATCTTTTAAAGTCTAAATTGTTAAAATGTCTAATTAGTAGTGATGTAGTACTGTACTGTCCAATCCTAAGAACTTGTGTTCCCCAGTTAAGGGGAGGCAGCAGTTGTGTGTGTGCTAGTGTTTAATGTTTCCTTGCTACTAAATGAACAATACTTACCCACACATCTCTTTCCTGCCCAGAAAAATCTGAAGTGTGGTCTGTGACAATAGCTCATAATCCTAAGAAAATCAGAATTTTATCTATTTATTTATTAAGAAAATTTATATGGCTGCACAACTAACTCACAGTGACTCTAGTCTAGGTGGCTAGAAATAAAACTCAAATATAACCCCCACCCAACCCCATTCACCTCACCACAACAATCAAACAAACCATTTGATAGGCTCTGTATAGGATCCACAAGCTTGCCTGACAAAACCATATTTTCAGGGCCTTTTGAAAGAGGGTATCAAGATGAGGGTCAGTCTTATCTCTATGGGGATAATGTTCCACAGAGAGGGAGCTACCACAGAGAAGGTCCTTCTTCTTGGTCCCACTGAAGAGCGGTGACCCTGCCTTCCTGCTGTGGTGTGTCGAGTAGAAATAACTGGGAAAAGATGGACCCTCAAATAACGTGACCTCAAGTCATGTAGGGTTTTAAAGGTGACACACAGTACCTTGGATTGGACATGGAAGCAAATAGGCAACCAATTCCATGGCCTGTTGCAAGCTGCTTGCTCTACAACATATTCCGCTACTTTTTGGAAGAAAGATTTCGGATCCATTTATCTTCCATAATGTGCCATGTTTGTAGATACCTATCGTTACAAATTTCATCAAGGGCTCTGGAATTGCATCTAATGAAATGGACTGCAGCTCATTACAGTGGATGCTCTTTGATAAAATGCATCAGTCTGAAAATGTGCTACCAGACATTTGTCCCTCCCTTTGCTTCCCATTGTAGAACATGGGCAGGGTGGGGGCATTTCCTTTGCTTATTCTAGGAAATGACAGAGAAGAGATTTTAATTTCTCTAGGACCATTATAAACCCAGATGTCTCTGATCGAAGGTCTTTTTGCACTGTTTTACTGGTTAACTGAAGGGAGCATCGACTGGTTCATAGTGATATCAACCTGTTCCATGCATTTTGAGGCCAGCAGCACTGAATTCAATTAAAAAGCAGTTTCAGTATATTTTGGGTAATTGGAAGTGAACATTTTGGTTTTGAAGAAGTGTCCTCTGTTACTATCTCTGGCTCTGTTACTGTCCCGGCATCTACAATTCTTTTATACCTATCTGTGCTGAAATAAATCACAAGCCACAAGGAAATATTTCATGTTGGTGTTCATTCTACACCTTTGGCTAATAACTAAGCATTAATATTACAAGTATAGCCAAGTATTCATGAGGGTTTGATAAACTTCTTGGTTTGAGTATCTGCCTGGATTTGAAGAAATGGGAATGGATTTACCAAGCCTTGGGGGAAAATTTGGATTTGCTGAATGATGGCAAAGTCATTGTCATTTTTTAAAAAAAGAACTCCAGCTGAGGGTTGCTAATCAAGAGTGAGACGGAAAAGATTTAATTTTTATCTTTGCAAATTATCTGCTACAATTGCCAGTTGCTATAAAAGTGTCTTTTGGCTCAGTGGAAAAAGAGAAAAGCGGAAACTGTCAATTCTCCTTCTGTGCCACATTCCCAATTCAGAACAGGGTCTCCTCCTTCTTAAGACACAAAAACAGAAATAAAATGCTCAGCACCACATTGTGGCAAGATCTACATGAATATTCCTTTGTGTTCTTCTTCTCCATCCCATTCTCCCAATAATACAGTTGTTTCTTGGTGGCAGTGGTGAAATCTGAACCGGTTTACTACCGGTTCACTGGCTGCGCATGTACAGTGCTCACCACACACGCCAAAAGGAGGCATGAGGTAAGTAGAACAGCGCGCGCGGGGTGTGTGTGTGATCAGCTGTGGTGCGCAATTTTTTTTAACCTTTTAAAAGCATTTTTTTACAACCTATTTGACCGAAATTTTAAAAGTAAGAAAAAAAGGCTCTGACGATCATGCGGCTCAGCTGGGATCGTCAGAGCTTTTTTTAATCTTTTAAAAGCATTTTTTAAAAGAAGCGGCAAGCAGGTGACTGGGCGATTGGGTGGGCATGGGCAGGGGGGAGGGGCAGGGATTTTTGCTACTGGTTCTCCGAACCACCTGCTGCCATCGCTACCGGATTGGCTGATCCGGTCTGAGCATTTCACCCCTGCTTGGTGGGCACATGCTAATGACAGCAGTGCAAATTGGTTAAAATCAGAAATATAAAGAAGGTTTGGATATGGCTAGTATTTGGATAGGGATCACCAGCAAATCCCAAGGCTCCGAGCTAGACAAATGATTTTTTTTAATGCCAGAAAAATGCAGTAGCAAATCATTTTCATGTTGTTGCCAAGAAAACGCCATTGTGTATATGAATTACTAGGAGCTGAATTTCACTCAAAAAGAATTTTGCCATGAACTTTTAAATTGATAAGTGCTCCTAACTACCCGTAGTGTAATGGAAAATTCAGAAGTATGGAGCACCACACTGTGGACAAGAACCACAACAATCATTGGATTGCTGCTTTTGGAAGCTGGGAAATTTCAGTGGTAAAGAAGATGAAATATTAAGGTCATCATCTGATAGAGGGTGGAACACCAGGGTCCTATTTTTCCAATTAAAGTCATTAGGTGAGGACTAGTGTAAGTCAGTGTGGTCATATGACTTTCAATTTATGAACACATCACTTAGTGATGGAGTAGCCAGTCCCAGTTGCAGTCGGTAAGTGAGGACTATCTGTAATTGCAAATGTTCTTATGCCACTTCAATCATTCTGACAACCTAAACGACTCCTAAGCAAGATCCCCAATAAATATAATATTAAAAGCATCATAATGCTTTTACGATGGAGTAGTGGTTAGAATGCAGTATTGCAGGCTGATATTGCAGGTTCTGCCCACAGCCTGGAGTTGGAACCTGAAAGGCTCAAGGTTGATTCAGCCTTCTATCCTTCCGAGATCGATAAAATGAGGGCCCAGATTGTTGGGGGCAATATGCTGACATTTGTAAATTGCTCAGACAGTGCTGTAAAGCAGTATGGAGTGATATAAAAGTCTAAGCGCTATTACTATTGCTAAATCATAAATCAAAACACAATAATCACAAACCATACAGTGTAACCATAGTATAATCTGTACTAATTCTAGCATCTTCCACTTGGTTGATAATTAAGAGAAAGATAGAAGAGAAAATGAACAGAAAATCAGAGAAAACATAGCTGAGTAGTAGAACTAAATGACAGAAATTAGTTGTGGAAGCACATGAGTGCTTGCTCCATGGTGAACTATCCTGAGGAATGTAGTCCAGTAGTATTTGGAGAGATACAGCTTTTCCATTCTAGTTTAAGGGAAACGGGAAAGGAGAAATGATATACCAGAACAAACGGGAAATAAAGGGAAAATACCTCAGGCAGATCCTAAAAACAGGAGAGACCATATGCTGTTTCTAGGCAACATGGAAGAGGCAAGTGACACAGCGGACAGGCACCCCTGGATTATGCAAGTGATGGAAGGACTTGATAAGTGAAGAATGGGTTTTGTGTGCATATGTGGGTGGGAAAGTACATTCATTAATATGGAATAGGACATCAAAGCTTTGGCTTTAAATTTTTAGTGCTGATATATTCCTCTTGTTTTTCATAATGGCTTCATTTATTTGGCTTGGGCTTTGTCATTTTCGTTGTTTTCTAATTGTGGCTCAATTCAATATCGTGGCAGACTAAAGAATATCTCTTTAATCATAGGCCTTGATTGCCACTGTCATTGTTTCTAAGGTAGCTTTTAGCTGACAAACAAATCTTTGATTTTATTTGCAGTGTATTGTTGTCCTCCTTCATATTTCACAGTTAAGATGCATCCAGACATTTCCCTGTTATGTGAAATAGGAATCAGTGTGGTCTTTGATATAACACATAATTTATTTGAGAAGGATATACTGTATGAAATAGTGCCTTGAATCCACATTTAATTGATGGATTGAGAGTTTTTAACTTTTCAACAAGATAGATTCTCATCCTGAATATCATAGTAGTAGCATTTTCTTAATCTGCTCTTCTGTGGGTTAAATAGAGATAGATTAATAAATCTAAATATATTATATATAGATATAATTCTGGATTTCATTCACAAAAACTCTACATGTGAGATGGTATTTTTCCCTTAGAAAAAAATAATCAAGCTTATGGATTTAACTACCTCACACTAACTCATAAAGGTCTGATTCAGAACAGATGCTGAGAACCATTCTGCTTTTTCAGAGGCCCTTTCTTAGAATTTGGTATCTAGCTGGCACATTACCCCAGCTGACTAATCTGAGTTTTGGAGATACAATGAATGAATGAATGAATGAATGAATGAATGGAAGTTGACTAATTGCAAAGCAAATTGCTAGCCATGAACATTGGTATTTTTAAGAAATTTTTAGAATATTAAAAAGTGTATGATTCCAGTAGTCCAGGCCTTTTAATGGAAGCATCCCCAATTATCTGAAAAAGTCATACTGGCTTGATCTGGGAGTCTGGAGGAGGTGATAAGAATTCAGGTAAAAGTGTGATTTGACGCAGGCCAAGTTTCCATTATAAAGCAGACTCTTCGACAAACCACAAAAGTGAATTAGATCTGTTTTCATTTAGTATTTTTTTTGTATTTTTCTAAAGTAGGCAGGTACAGATTTTTTTGTGTGCTTGACGGAACATATTGTAGGTATGTTCTGTTTCAAGTACAAAAAAAATCTGTACCTGCCTACTTTAGAAAAATACAAAAAAAAAAAAAAAAACTAAATGAAAACAGGCCAATTGTCTAATTCACTTTTGTGGTTTGTCGAAGAATCTGCTTGCAATGTTGCAGCTTCCTTGGAGTTACCGAATAGAAGATATCTGCTCTCAAGAAAACTCAGCTGACATTGATCCAATGGCTTACGTGTGAAATGCTCCATATATCCATTACTAATTCCCTGAGCCAGCCTATCTCCATGGAGACTCTTCCAGACTCTTCCCCAAGCTCATATTATTTCCAAGCAATCTTTCAGTGCTACTGATGAGTGTGGATCAGTTTCAGCTTTCCTGGCTTTCTGATATTTGACAAATATTAGGACTTAGAGCCTCAAAAATAAAAAGTAGATATCCCAGTTCTTCTGCTGTGATGTAATCTTCCTTTGCCTGAAATTCTCAGTATTATTCAGGAAATTGCAGCTGGAATGTAGGTGATATTTTTTTTTGAAAAATCAAATGTGAACTTTCAAACTATTATTTCCTGAGTTCTTTATCTCAGAAAGAAATTTAATATACTTAATACAGTGAGGTTTATAACTGTCAAGCAGGTATAAGGAGTAAGTCACTTGGATCACTCCTAAGAAAATAGATATGGGACTGAAGTGAGCATTATGGGTACTTGGGTCCCTAAACAGAAATATTGTACAGCTAGTCCTTGACTTACAACAGTTCATTTAAAGACCGTTTGAAGTTACTGCACTGAAAAAAGTGATTTATGATTGTTTTTTACACTTATGACCCTTGCAGTATTTCCCTGGTCACATGATCAAAATTCAGATGCTTGAAAACTGATTCATATTTATGACGGTTGCAGTGTCCGTAAGTCAAGGACTACTTGTAGTTGCTTTCCATCTTCTCATTGTTTGATTTAGTCAGGAAGAATGGAAAAGCGAAACACACTTTATGCCAGTCCTGGAAGCCATCTTTTACCCTGACACTTTATTTCTAAACATCTACATCGGATTCCACTGGATGAACTTAGTGGAAATTACTTTTCATCACCTCAGTGCAACCATACAACCTAAAAAGGCAAGAGAGCCTATTAAGCAAATAATAATTCTTTATTCATTTCTGTGACGATGACAGAATAATAAGCATTTCCTTCCTTGCCATATGCAGGCAGGTACCTACTGGACTAAGCAATAGATCTGCATATTGCAGATGCGCCTCTGAACCCAAGTATGTTGCCGGATTCGCTTTGTAAAGATGTTTGAAGCTGAGTTACTGTTCTGGCATCCCAAGCATCTTGGGATAAAAGGACAATAATGTGACCCACTGGCGGACAAAATTACTTACAGGTTGAGGGCTGCTCTTTCCCATTGAGTATTACAGTATGCTCATTGCGTGGCAAAGTAGTTAGCCACAGTAGAACAAGGAATTAGACAAGGCTGGGGCAAAAATGAACCGTGATTCAAGAAAATGAAATGTAACTTTCCTCAGTATTAAGATGCAGTTAGTCTAATTGTTCTCCATTTATTCTAAAATGTCTTCCTTCTGCTGCATTAAACTTATAACCGGGTGACAATATTTGCAGGGACTCTGGAGACCAAACCAAAGTGCTGAGAGGCCTGGGGACCCCCTGGCTGTCATTCTTGTTATATCTGAATGAGGGACATCTCGGTTCAGATCATCTACCCACCATCTGTTTGGCTTCTGCATCAGTTCCCCATCTGTAAATTCAGGTTATTAATTCTATTTAAGCAAGATGATATGATTTTTTTTAAAAAAAGCACATGTACAAACATTGCTGTAGAATAATATAGCCTAATAAACTTAGGAGTGTTACTAGCCACGGGGCAGGAATAATTAGAGGGCAGAGTGTCTCTGCTTGAGCAAAGATGGGAAGACAAAGATAACAGTTCATGCCATAATATGGTTGCTCCAAATGTAAGGAAGGGAAAGATTCTCCCCTTTGATTTATATTGCATTTTTCTTTACTCACTAACCCAGTCTAATCATTCCTAACTACAGCTGAATGTCCAAAGTGCTCTTCTCCACTACAATGGATCACCTGTGGCAAAACAGAAATAATAATTTTCCGGAGGATAATGTCTTGTAATAAATGGAAGGAGGAGTCCCAATAGCATGTGGCCAACTTTTGCACAGAGAGAGCATTTCAGAGAGGATCCATTTTACAGTTTCTTCCTTCTTAAATCATCGTATATGGAAGCTCTACAGATTAATAGATAATGCTCCTAGATCAGTGATAGTGAACCTGGGCTCAGCGTATCAAAAAGTTGGAAAAAGTCTAACTTGACTCTGCTGGAATGTCCCCCCACCTCTCCTGAACGAAAGAGAAACAATTCTTTCTCTCCCCTAGCAGCCTTTTGGGCTATCCTGAACATTTGTCACTTGGTGGCAGCAAGTTGAGGCCTGGGACCAGGGGTGGGTTCTAAATTTTTTTACTACCGGTTCTGTGGGCGTGGCTTATTTTGTGGGTGTGGCTTGGTGGTCATGTGACTAGGTGGGGTGGCTAGCTGGTCAGTCATTTCTGGAAGGTCCTTGCACTTACGACCCGACTCATTTGTTTGCTTTTAACACTGATCAGCTGTAGGACCGGCCCTTTGAAGCCCCGCGGCAAGAGTTTAAACAGCTTTTTTCCCTCTAGTCATCAGCTAGGACTCAGGAGGCAGCAATAGATTGGGGGTGGGACCAAATAAAAGGTAAGAATAATGTGGGTGGGTGGGTGGGAGGGAGAGCGGGGGGCAGAGAACCAGTTCGGTGACGTCATATCGTCACCGCTACTGGCTCGGCTGAACCGGACCGAACCGGGAGGAACCCACCACTGCCTGGGACTCATATTTGACCTGGTGTCACAACTGCCACTCAAAAAGGGTTTACCTGTTTACCTTCAGATACTGTTCTCTTTCTGTTGAGAGGTTTCTGCGGCCTACTTGAGGCTGGTCCAGGTGGTACAAGGCCTTCATTCTCGAAGCAGCTTTGGAGAATGCTCTTCTATGGCCTCTGCAGTCTCTGTAAAGCAATCAAAAGCACACCTCATTCTTGGCAATTTTTGGAGGCTCTGAAGGCTGAGCAAGAACGTGGCCTTGTGTGAATTCTGAAGGTTCCAGAAGCCAAATCAGAGCACACCCAATTCTCACGTGGCTTCTATAGTCTCTGAAAATTTATTGAGAATGGGTCATGCTTTTGAGAATACCCTGTTTCCCTGAAAATAAGACATCCCCAGATAATAAGCCAAATCAGGCTTTTGAGCACATGTGCTAAAATAAGCCTTTCCCCGAAAATAAGCCCTGCCCCCCAAATATTTAAATGCAGAGCTAGAAATCAGGTAAGACAGCAAGAGCCTGGTGGCACAGCAGACTAAAGCACTGTTATTAACATCAAGCTGTCTGCAATTACTGTAAGTTCAAATCTCACCAGGCTCAAGGTCGACTCAGCCTTCCATCCTTTCTAAGGTAGGTAAAATGAGGACCCAGATTGTGGGGGCAATAAGCTGACTTTGTATAAATATACAAAAGTATGAAGGCTATTGCTTAACGCATTGCAAGCCGCCCTGAGTCTCCGGAGAAGGGCGGCATATAAATCAAATTAAAAAAAAAAAAAAGAGGAGCCCCATCTTGCTCCACGTGCCCCAAAATAATAAGACCTCCCGAAAATAAGGCCAAGCACTTATTTCGGGGTTCAAAAAAATATAAGACAGGGTCTTATTTTTGGGAAAACACGGGTAGCTATGGTCAGATGTTGGTGAACACTGACATGTCATCCAAAACGTCATGGCAGAACACCTTCGACACGTGTGTCATAGGTTCACCATCATGTGTCCTAGATGATGGGGTTAGATTCTGCCGAAGGAAGAAGCCCAATGCAGCTGATAGTCCACATCCCCCAAGGAAAATGTCGAAGCCAAACTGTGGATTGTCCTTGGGAGTGATAACGCCAAGCTATTTCCTTCTATTTAGAAGACATACTCCAGTTGTTTGGGAGCCATTCAAAAGCAGACCAAGCCATCTTGAATAATGAAACATAGAAAAGAGTCCTGCTAGAAATTTAGCATTCTTTACTGATGTTGGAGAAATGATGATAGGGCATCTTTTAAGACTGGGTTGTAAAAATAAAAAGTGGGGAAAACTATATTAGCCAGGGAAGCTGTTTTTATTCTAAGTAAGTTTGTTCCCAACTTAATCTTGAATAATCAAATGATCAGCAGCTGCCACCGTGCTACTTTTTCCTGGCTTTAGCAATGGAATCACTTCCTTGGTACCTTTATTCACTGCAATAAAAGAAATCATAATAAAAGAGTAAGAGCCATTGGCTGAATTCATAAAGCAAGGCCTTCTTTAAAGGTTTTATTATAGAGCCAGTGTTTAGGCCATGATGAATTGCTGAATGGCTGATTTCCTGAATCTCTTTCTCACTAACCTTTCCTGACAGCTACTGGATTGCTCTGCCCGGTAATTTGCACAATCGTAATGACTAGAGTGAGATGTCTCCTAACTATTTCCTTCACTTTTAACAAGGATTCTGAACACCCTCTGTAGGTGACAAAATGCAATTACAGACTTGAAGTGTTCCCTGGGGTAGGCAGCTGTTCAGATGCTACCAAATCTTTGGCAGCACAACTGTTTTTTTTTAAAAAAAAGAAAAAAAGAACAGGGGCTGATATAAAAACGAAGCATTGAATTCTCTAAATATTCTGTCCAAATAAATAATAATAATGAAAAATTATGACGGCATTTCATTGATTAACAATCTTAGTAATTAAATACTGTCATTGGCTAATTTTTTTTTTCCTCTTGAATTTGTTCTTCCTTGGAGATCTCTAATTGTTGTATGGCTTTACATTTATTGATAACTCTGTTTGATGAATACAGATGCCACCTTTTATAGTCCTCGTTGACAGAGTAATCATATTGTGAGAAACACCAGGCTTACGTGGTAACAGCTGTTGCAGTTAGACAGGCTGATATCCACTGGGAAAGCATGTTTGCTGCTACCCTGGGCACACAATAAATGGAAGGTGCAATAAAGCATGAGCTAACATTTTGAAAATCCTTACAGCTCGAGGAACTTTATTGCAGATTACCAGCACTTTGATCTCCGTCCAGTACTTAAGTCTTAATTATCAGACTAATTGCACAGACTATGTTCATTTTCAGTGGTAATCCTTTTGTGATTAGCTTCTGTGTTCAATAACTGACTTATCCCTTAATTAAAAGGACTATTAACCTTAAGGATGTTGCTCCGGTTAGGGATTAAACCTATGCAGAATTAATATTTAATATCATTGTTAAAAGACCTTGGTGTATAGCACAGAATGGAAATATGTACAGGGATGTGCCTGCTCTTGTCAATTGCTGGACAAATTGAGGAATAAAGCTATATAGGTTAACAAGTACTTTCCCTGGAGATCCTTCAATATTACATCTATAAGGGCACATTCACGTTATTCCAGCAGGTCCCGCAGACAGGATAGCATCTCTCCATTTGTATAGTAATATAATACTAAGGGCCAGAGGGAAGACAAGACTGAATGGAGATGTTCTTCTCATTCCACATGCATTAATCCCTTCTATAAACAAAAATGCTCAGATTTTTCATAGAATGTACATGCCAGTGGTGGGTTTCAAATTTTTTTACTACCGGTTCTGTGGGTGTGGCTTGGTGGGTGTGGCTTGGTGAGCGTGGCAGGGGAAGGATACTGTAAAATCTCCATTCCCACCCCACTCCAGGGGAAGGATATTGCAAAATCTCCATTTCTTCCCAATCTTTTGACTAACCCTTCTGTTCAGGTGAAGCAATCTTTTAGATTGTTTGTGTTTTAGATTGGACTCTGCATGTGGGGAATATTCCAGTGCTCCAACACTTTTGGTATAGCTGGTGATAAGTGGTGGGTTTCAAAAATTTTTACTACCAGTTCTGTGGGTGTGGGTTAGTAGGCGTAGCATGGCTTGGTGGGCGTGGCAGGGGAAGGATACTGTAAAATCTCCATTCCCACCTCACTCCTGGGGAAAGGATACTGCAAAATCCCCATTGCCTCCTGATCAGCTGGGACTCGGGAGGCAGAGAATAGATGGGGGTGGGGCCATCTAACCCATTTCTAATTCCCTTTCTCAATCATGTTATTAATAAAACTGAAAAATGGCACTGTAGGTATTCATATTATTTTATTGATTGAGGAAGGAAGGAAGATTCAGTGTGAGTAACAGGAAATCATATATTCTAGTCTGACCTAACCCGGGCCACAGCAATCTCTCTAGCTGAAAGATTAGGAGGGAAAATATAGGTAATTAATGCAACAGTATTTTGTTTTCATCAAAATGCCAGATGTTGCTGGGTGATACAAGAGGAAAGCAAGATGTTGAAAGCCAAACTGAAGATTTTTGAAAAGGAAACAAACAGAAGCTTTTCTTCTTTTTCATCCAAAGATATTGAATAAAGTTCTTAATGCAAAAAAAAAAAAAAGAAAAAGAAAAGGAAAAGAAAAAAGAAAAGAAAGAAAAGAACAAGAAAAAAGAAAAAAGAAAAAAATCATCCTTAATTTTCTATCAATTTATTTCATGAGAAGAAAGGACATAGAGTCATATGGATTTTGCAGGTGAGAGCAAAGTCCAGGTATCTTATAAAAAAGGAGATATTTTGATCTTGAAATCATGCTAGCACATTGCACCAGAGGTGGGTTTCAGCAGGTTCTGACCAGTTCTGGAGAACCAGTAGCGGAAATTTTGAGTAATTCGGAGAACTGGTAGTAAAAATTCTGACTGGCCCCGCCCCATCTATTCTCTGCCTCCCAAGTCCCAGTTGATCAGGAGGAAATGGGGATTTTGCAGTATCATTCCCCTGGATTGGGGTGGGAATGGAGGTTTTACATCCTTCCCATGCCATGACCACCAAACCATGTCCACGAAGCCACACCCACAGAACTGGTAGTAAAAAAATTTGAAACCCACTACTGCATTGCACTCATCTCTTTCAAATCACTGCCTTAGCTTTTTGTGCCTTGGAAAACATCAGAGATGAAAATAATGGCAGCAGCCCTCTGTATGTTGCACCCCGCCCAAAAGCACAAACATTTGACATGGTATGATCACAGGGGAATGTAAAACTGTTTTCTGAGCTTATTAAGTGGCAATTCTGGACTCATCATGTGGCAAAACTGTGGGCTATTGCAACAGGCTCTACATGGGCTGCCCTTGTAAAACTTCAGTTTATAGGCAATTATATTACAGTATATTATATTTGGATGATGCCTGGTTGCTGTATTTTATTTTATTTTTATTCTATTATTTATATAATTTTATCTTTTTTAATTGTAAGCCAAGTATGTGAGGTGGGCAGCTATATATATTGAAATAATAAAGTAATAGGTTTTGTATTCAAGCCTTAAGAACAAATTCATACAAAGCCAGAAATAAGAAGATAGCAACAGATAGCAAATGCTGCCTCTGTAAAGAAGCTGAAGAAACAGTGGACCACCTGGTTTTAACTGCTGCAAGAAGATTGCACAGACTGACTACAAACAATGGCACTACAAAGTCGCAAGAAAAATACATTGGAATGTCTGTATGAAATACTATTTGCTTGCAAGCAAGAACTGCTGAGATCACGAAATAGGTAAAATAATAGAAAACGAAGAAGCTAAACTGCTCTGGGATTTTAGAATTCAAACAGAGAAGCACCCGCCACATAACACCCCAGACTTAACAATTGTCAATAAGTAAGATCAAAAGATCTGAATAGTGTACATTGCAGTACCTGGAGACAGCAGAATGGAAGAGAAAGAAGATAACAAAATACAAAGACCTACAAATAGAAGTAAAATGATAGTGGCAAAAGAAAGCAAAGATAGTACCAGTAGCAATAGGCACCTTAGGTACAATTCCAAAACATCTGGAGTACTACCTGAACAGCATCGACATTGACAAAAATCATCATCAGTCAGTTGCAAAAGGAGCTTTACTTGGAACAGCTTACATCCTGCAACAATAATTTTAACATCATCAAACAACATCTCCCTACCCTAGACCTTGGGAAGGACTTGATACATAGATAAAAAAATGCCAAATCCAGTTTAAACATCTGGTTGATTGTGCAACAACCATGATAATAATAATTTGATAATATCAAATTAAATAAAACCTGAATTGCAAAATAAAATCTAGGTTATAAAACCTAGTCTAACATCATAGACTGAATATATTAACTGAATATATTAACAGAAATCAAGCCAGCCCTCAGACCTAGCTCAGAAAAGTTTTCTCCCTAACAAGATTGCCCATGGTACTAGAATTTGAAACTCAGCCAAAACTTGTTAAGGCACCATCTGTCAGTGAAATCAAAGTCTCTTTATGGAAGGTTTCGAAGCCATGTATATGTATGTTTATTTCTGTGAGTAAAATAATAGATGAATTACTGGATCAATTGATAGGTGGAGAAATAGAAGATACAACTCAGTTGTGACAGTAACCACTGCAATTGTGGTATACATTAAGTAAGTGGCTTAACTGGTGGCTTTCTAAATTCTTGAAAACAATCTGAAGAATCAGCATTCTCATTTTTAAGATAATTTATATGCTTAATCTAACTATTCAAAGAGAATTTACAAGCAACAAATAGACAGTTTTCCTGTTACTCTTCTTTAAACCAGACTGTTGGGGTAAAACTAAAGAACAAATAGATCAAAATTGAAGCAGCAGGAAATTATATCATGACTCCCAGTTGCTCCTTGAGGTCCCCTCCTTGCCTAGCCCTGCAGCAGCCCAAGCAAACTACACTTGATTTGTGGGATACACAATGTAAGAGCAGCAGGTACCTTACATTATTAGGGTGGGAAATAATAGGGCAAAAGAAGAAGAGGACGACAGAGAATGAGGTGGCTGGATGGAGTCACTGAAGCAGTAGGCGTGAGCTTAAATGGACTCCAGAGGATGATAGAGGACAGGAAGGCCTAGAGGAACATTGTCCATGGGGTTGCGATGGGTCAAACACGACTTCGCAGCTAACAACAACAAAAACTGAGAGTGTTTAAATTAATGTTGGTGGACTGAATTAATCTTTATAATCATCATTTTAAACTGGATTGGCAAAAAGTGAATGTTTTTTTTTAAAAAAAATAGGAGTACAATCCCTTTTAAGAAAACCCCTGACATCTTTAGCATATTTTAAATCCATTTTTATCCATTATCTATGCAACAGAGATGTTAATGTTGATTGGCAGTGGCTTTAACCCATTTGGCTAATATCACTGATTTGTCATAGCTGAGTGATATGAGTAAATAAACAATCGGTGGCTGGATTATTGGACATTTCAACCCAGAGCACATTTGGCACATCTGATGACAAATTATTCTAATATGCAGGTGTTCTTGCATATTATATTCCCTCCTCTTCTCCCCACCACCCAAAAAAACCCCAATTCTTTGCATTGTTCATTATATTCCATCTTATTAGTGGATTGCTATCTTTCTCCACAGTCTTCTGTGGACACATTCATTGATTTCAAAAGAGCTCCAGGTAAGACTGCATCCCAAATGTTTCATGATTTTGATTCAGTTTTGTACATATCAGCTTTGTGAATGCTGGGTTTCAAGCAACAACTTTATTTACTGTATGGCTACTAAAGTCCAGTAGATGAAGTGTGCATCACACAATTAGCACAATTTAAATTTATCAATTTTTTTCCTAAGCGAACTGGTCTTGTGAATGGTCTGGCTGTTGAAATAGAAAATAATTTACATATCCACAGATTTCAATGGGGTCAAAACCATGTAACCTTCAAAACAGACTCCAGTATGGCCTTGGTGAAGAACAATGAACATCCTTTGTCCAAAATATGCAGCAGGAAGGATACATTTTAGAAAACGGCATCCTCCAAAAAATGTATATTTTGGAGAAATTTTGCAGGAATGTATACTTGCAAAATTTTTTGCAGAAAGTTTGCATGATATTGATGTGTTTGGGGAAAAAAATGTACTGGAGTTTCCAGTGTTTTAACAAGTGTCTATTAAATAAAATTGTATAAAAGTTACAGATCGGAAGGAAAACTGATTAGAAAGTTATATACATTGGGGCAAGTGGGCCACACAGGTGGATTCTTTAAAGCAAAATCACACAATGAAACCAGTAGAATGAAATAAAATAAATGACATCCATGACATCAACAAAGAGTAGACATCAAACCTGTTACCTCTTGCACAGCAAGAGAATCTTCAACTTGCTGAAATCATAGGTCTATTTTCCTGACACATATCAGTAGTGGATAAAATACTTCCATCATTAAACTAGAAGCTAAACACGGAATAAAAATGTAATTTGATTGTGTTGATACATGATATAATAATATACTGTATGGTAAATGATGGGGCAAATTAGGGTGAAATAGCAGTGGCCTAAATGCATTAAGAGGTCTCAGATAGTAATCCTATGAGCACTTATCTGAGAATAATATTCACTGAACCCAAGGGACTCCTGAAACATTTCGGTTTTTGCTGCACATACAATTAAACTTTTAAATATCTTAAAATATGTTAATAGTGTTTTAAGAATATTTATTGGATTAAAAAAACATAAGTCCCCTGCCATTTTTTCAGTCAGAGAAATAAGTGCCAAATGCTTACCAAACCACTCTCGAGCTAGCAAAATAAATTACTCTTGCCCACAGATTTGTCCTCAAGCCAGCCACTTTCAATGCCAACCAAGAAAACAAATGCAGCCCATATGCCCACTGTCCACTCAGGCAAGCAAGAAGTCATCTAGCCTCAGCCAGCTGGAATAAAATCCCACATTGAAACCAGCAAGGGAGGAAAATAGAAAAGTCCAAAATGTCTCCATTCTTCATTGGCCAATATATAAACAGAGAGAAGAATAGAGTAGGTTATTTTTTTTTAGTTCACAGACTTGTTGGTCAAGGTAATACTTATGTTGCCTCCATGGTCTAAAAGGTGAGACCTCTTCACTTCTGAAGAAGAGGTCATATTGGGAGTTACTCAGTGGTGGGATTCAATCGGTTCGCACCACTTCAATCGAACCGATTGTTAAATTGCTGGCTGGCCCCACCCCTTTCCTCCCCGCCCCTTCCAGAAGTCACCATGTGCCCTGTTTTTGCTCCCAGGAGGCTGCAGGGAGGCCTACTAGGCCCAAAACAGGGCATGGGGGTGTGGCACGTCCCCCCCCATGACCCATTCTTGTTCCCAGAAGGCTGCAGGGAGACCTACTAGGCCCAAAATGGGGTACGGGGTGCGGCACACACCCCCACAGCCCATTTTTCCTCCCGGGGGTGCAGGAGGCTGAGTCTGCCTATCACACCCCCTGGCCATGCCCAGCATGGCCACCCCACCCACCCAGTCATTAGGGCAGAGAACCGGTTGTTAAATTATTTGAATCCCACCACTGGAGTTACTTGAGCAGTTTTTAAAAAATAATGTCTCAGTAAAGGGAGGTGTTCATTTGTCAAAGTCTCAGATTTTATCCAAGAGCATATCAAATAGCATATCAAACTCCCTTTTTCAATTCCTCCTCATGATAATAACCCTGACCTAAAACTCATGCAGTGAATTTCTATGGCTGAGAATGGACTTCAGACTGGATCAACTCCAACATCTTGTCAGTATACTCTACTAGAATTCCAACCCTTTTTCTCTAAAATGAATTGAAATTTAGGATAAGCATTTGGAATACTGTGGGTCATTACAGAGAATCAGAGTATTCTCTGGTGTACAGTAAGACAAACCACAATAAAATTTGTTTGTCTCCAACATTACTAGCCTTCCAGAAAAAAATGAAAATAGAAATTTCCTGAAGACTTTTGGGGGTTGAGTGTTGTTTGGGAATGTTTTAATGCATTTGTAAGCTTTTTAGTTAATTATTATATTTTGTTTATTGTAAAACGGGACTTTTATTGTGAACAGAGAATCTTTTATGATTGTGACTATATATACATTTGGTTAATGTACATCCATGTACTGGCTTGGATGTTTAAAGCCTAAACAGCTTTACAGACACAATCCAGTTGTAATTATAGTCCAGTAATCATGGCTAACTTGATTTAAAGATAATATAGATTCCTGAACTAAACAGAGAGTTAGATTTGGCAGCCTAAACTGCCCCTATGATTTTGAGTGAATGCCATTGCTTCTAGTGAGGTGGATTTCTTATTAACTCTGCTCTATCATTAAATGGTAAAAGTTGACTTTTCATTTAGCTTCAGAATCTACACAGGGTAGACCCTACATTATTAGGCCAGGAGACTAGTTGACTTTTCTCTATGGTAGATATGTTGGCCAAATCTTGCCCTAAGTTCTGCCTCAGCTCACCTTTTCCAATAAGCAACCGAGTTGGAAGATCATTTAAAAGCCATTTATTAGAGTACTTTGATAAAGTGGAGTCTCCCTTTGAAAAGGGGGAACCCAGAGAAATGGATTACATTTATTTTTATAAGTAAATGAAGAAGCTTCTTGGATGAGAAGCGAAACGTCTTCAGAGAAAAACCAGAAACTCCAGTTGCCTCTTGAAAAAAGTACCTTTGGGCCAACCATAACCTGGATGACTGAGAATCTCCATAGAGATTTAGCTATGCATTTACTTTTATAGTTAGCACAACAAAAAACTTCAAAACAAAAGTTGGTTGGTTTACAAATAGTCATCTGTTCAATTACATCACAAGAATTAAAGAGAGTCTTATTCTTGAAGGTTAAGGCTTATGGCAAATTATTAGCAATATATTTTTAAAAAAAATAAAATTTAAAATACAACTCATATTAATTAGAGTACTACAAAAAGCATGTTTCAAGAATTACATCCTGTGTGGCCCTTGGAAAGCATACAATACCTATAGACAACCCTCATGATTCCTGATCTATCCCATCCCTGACAAGATCAAAGAGACTAAAAATAAGTGCTGCCCTTTCGTAACACTCAACATCTACTACTTGAGATGGCCTTTCACGCTTGCCTATTGGCCTTTCCAACTTCTCCTCAATATTTTGAACACTGGAAGTGTTCTGCACAAGGACTTGTGAAGGTGGCTTTCATTTTACATTGTGCAGTGCGAGCCTTTTAATTGGATTTGAGAGAACTGTTCTTATTTTGTTTTCTGCTCGCAATGTTACCTGAATGATTCCACCCTCTCCCTCCATTTTAGCGGCACTCCTCTAGAGAAGACACCCTAAAAGGAAAAAAAAGACCTCTGCAATAATAATGCTGCTGTTTATATGTCAGTTCTAATTGAAACTATAAGGGCAGAAGCAAATAGGTGAGTTAGGTACAACATTCCTTTCAGAGTTAGCAGTGAATCACTTGCAAGTTAATAATATCTCCTACAGCTTTTCCAGAAAGGAGCTGTATTTTTAATATAAACAAGTGGACCAAAGAGCTACTGCAGTGAAAATTTATGTTCTTCTTTTCTGACACCAATAAATTCCTTCCCTAAGCATATTAATGATGATTCATTAGAAGTGTTTACAGTCGACCATCTCAAAATGAATATAATTTAAGTGTGTACAGGACATCCAGAGCTGGGAAAACTATCTTTAGTATCAACGAGATAGATTGCAATCTGGGTTTCTTGTTGGTTCTTGTATGCTGCGAAGGAGTAGAAACAGAGGATGCTGCAAAGGTACCAAAAATGTGATGTGCATGTTATGGGGACTAAACAACCGGATTTGCTTTATTTGAAAATGTATATGTTTATTGTAGATTATACTTTTAGGCAGCCATTTATATGCATTGGAGCACGGAGGGAAGAGAGAATCAGGGTGTCAAAGCTAAAGCCAAACAGAGCCATGCCAGCTAATATTGTGCTATTATCCTTGAGGCCAACAAATGTTCAGCAAGATTTTGCCAGCCCTACTGCGGATGTACTAGATTGGTGCAACATCCTGGTTGCAATTATGATGTGGATACATAAATTTGCAGAGGTAACTGTCAACCTTTGATTGATAACCTTAACCCATTTGGAGAGAATAAAAGGGTGAAAGCACTGAAATAAGTGGACACAATCCATTTGTGCACAAAACTCACTGGCAAGCGAAAATGTTTTGGTGGGCAAAAAAAAAAAAAAAAAAAAAAAGAACCAATTTTTTAAGGCAAGCACATATCTTGGTACTTATATGGAAGTAGGGCAATGCTTCCCAAACCTGGTTTAATTACCCAAAATTGGGTAAAGTTAATTTTTCTTTTGAAGGATGCGGTGGCTCAGTGGCTAAGATGCTGAGCTCATTGATCGAAAGGTCGGCAGTTCAGCAGTTCGAATCCCTAGTGCTGTGTAATGGGGTGAGCTCCCATTACTTGTCCCAGCTTCTGCCTGTCAGATGTAAATGCCTTATTCCCTAATGTGTAAATAATGTATATATGGGATATCAGGGGTTAACTTATTCTTTGTCTCTTAATGTATTCATAATTCACCACTCCCATTCTTGGCTCCACCCTTTGTATATATAAGGAGCCATCTTCACCATTTTCCTTGCTTCTATCTGTGAATATTCAGTGAATATAGAATGCCTATTGTAATTAAAGAGAATTATATTTAAATCTCTAGTTCTTATTATTATTATTGAGTCTGATCCTGAAAATATTGCAACAAGCTGGTAGCAGAGGATGGTTAATTGACTCAATAAATACCTAAAAATGTCTAAAAAAGATAGGCCCAACACCAGGGCCTACAGCAAAGAAATAGAAACTGAACAAGAAATAAGCAACGAATCCACAAACGCGATTTCGAGAGAATCCGAAGAATACACCACTGAAGAAGAAGAATTAATAAATAAAAATGATGACCAAGAGGAAATCGAAATAGAAAATAACGAACTCAGGTCAGAGATATTGAAGCTATTAAAAAGCCAGAAGAATGATGAAAGCCTCATCGCGAACCTCCAAGAAATGCTGAAGAACAGCGGAGCAGCGAGAGAGAAAAACATCACTAAAGAGAAACCCAAAGAACAAAAAACTGTGAGTGATATGACTACAGAGAAAATCGCTATGCAAAAGAAAAAATGTGATCCCGCGCGAAATTTTGAATGGCAGCCATCTTGGTTTCAACGAGCCTCCAAAGTGAACGAAGATGAGCCAATCAAGATGCTCAGTTCAAAATTTCTGGCGCGAAAAACGTTATCAGACAACGAAAGTGAAAAGGAGGATTCAAACTCTTCGGAAGAGCCAGAATCAGAAAGTGAAGACGACTTAACGAAATCTCAAGTAAAGTCAGCAATGAAGACGCTTTTTGCTGCATTTGGGCCAAAATTAAAAATTTCCAAAGTGCCAACGAAGAAGCAAGCGAAAAAGCCGATACCTCAAGATCTGCATGCTTCCGTCCTGACTTCGAGAGCGACGACGCCCGAGCCCAGAGAGCCATGCCGATTCCGCCCTACACCGCAGACCGAAGCAAGTGCCAACGCACCCAAAAGAAAAAGAAGAGCAGCCGCCGCCATCAGGACTCCTAAGACCGAACCAGAGACCGACTCGTCTGAAGAGGAGCGGAGCGAGCGAGCTACAATCGAGAGAACCTTCCACGACGACGCCAAAGAAGAAATGAACAACGCGCATGTGCGAAACTACGTAGACGGTCCGGAAAGACTTGAACTGGCCAGAGAACCGCGCAGACTCGTTGCGAGCATCCCAATGCCGTTTTGCAATTTCCTACATTTGCGAGACCACGGACTACCTCAGGTTGTAAGTAATGGACAAAATAATGTGGGAAACTTACCCAGTGACTTCCCAAAACTTAGGGTTGATGGCATTAATTTGCAAGAATGGTATCAACAGCTCCAGGTTGTATTTATGAAAGAAAATTTACTATTCTTTATCTCTAGTCCCCCAAGAAGACCTTGGACTTTAAAAATAGATTGTTTACACCATAGAGCATTTTTCTTAATAATATCTAGCGTGTCTCCTGCAATGTATCATAGCATCAAATCAAATCTAACTGTTTCAGAAATAATTCAATGCATGTTTAATTTGTTTCACAGCGATAGTGTAGCTACCACTACAAGAATGTCTAAGGATTTCTTTTCTTCCAGAGTAAAACCAGGGGTTTCCATAAGTGAGCATTTAATATCTTTAAACAAAATAAGAGCCGAGCTGCATTTGAGGGGGGAAGTGATTTCAGATCAAACAATGAAAAGTGTTATTATCAATTCACTTGATTCATCATGGGATAGTTTTATGTCACACTTAGACACCATCAATCTAGGATATTTAACCATAGAAAGTCTATCTAACAAATTGATAGCAGAAGACAATTCAAGAAAAAATCGTTCTAGCAATCACACAGAACACAAATCTTTTAGGAAGGTAGCTTTCCAAGAAAAAATATAATGAAACTTTTAAATGCCACAATTGTGGGTCCAGGGAACACAATAGAAGAGATTGTCCCAAAATTTCAAAGGAAAGACATAGGTCAGAATATAGGAATAAATACAATTATAGACAATCTTCCACAGATAGACATAAATATAGAAGCCCACCAAATTACAGAGAGAGTAGAGGGGGCAGAGAAAATTCAAAAGAGAGGAAATCTGGTTCACTGAATGGACTAAATAAACAAGACAATACAAAAACGCAACAAAATGAGAACAATAATTGGCTTATTGATTCTGGGGCAACTAATCACACCACTAATAACAAAAATATATTGTCTTCATTTACAGAAGATAAGTTTGTAATAAAGGTAGCTAATCAAGAAAAGGTTCAAGTATTAGGCAGAGGGAGTGTGACCTTGCCTGGTCTAGGAAAAATAGAGGGGGTATTATTAATACCAGAAATACCCCATAACATACTAAGTGCCATAAAACTAAGCAGAGATTCTGACATCAATATAGTTTTCTCAAAGGGAAAAGCAACTCTAGAGAAGAATGAAACAAATGTAGGCACTGTGATGATTAAAGGAGGCCTACCCTATCTGATAACGAAGGAAAGATGGTTACATAACATTGATTCAAATATGGAAGATTACATTGAGGCAGATAATGAAAATATTAGTAACAGTGACAATGATGAATGTAGAATATCTCATGATCACGCAGATACACACAATGAGAAGAAACCAAAAATAGGTAAACCAATTCATGATGAGTGCGCTCACATCTTACATAGGAAGTTAGGACATGCAAGTTTTCCTGTAGTACAAAAAATGACTGAACACGCAGAAGGTGTCAAAATAAAAAATTGTGAAAATTATTTGGAATGCTCAGTATGTAAATCTACTAAACTAAAAACTAGTCCCAGGCCAAAAAAATCCACCAGATCAACTAACAAAATTTTTGACTTAGTACACATGGACTTAGTTGGCCCACTAACTCCATCAATCACTTATAGAAAACGTTACTTCCTAACGATAGTAGACGATTACAGTCGCTATGGTTTTGTTTACACATTAAAACACAAGGATGAAACATTTCAAAAATTTAAAGAATTTTACAAACGCATAGAAACACAACATAATATCAGAATAAAACAAATTATGACAGATAGGGGATGTGAATTCATGTCTAAAGAATTCTCCCAATGGTTAAAGGATAGAGGAATGCTACATTACACGTCTAGTCCATTTTCTGCGTTCCAGAACGGGATTGCAGAGAGAAAGAATTCCACATTACAAACCATGATTAGGTGCACATTAGAGGATGCTGGTTTAGGCAAACAATTTTGGTCAGAAGCATTACATTATTCAAATTACACTCAAAATAGAACCTGGTCCAGTATTGTGAATAAGACACCATATGAGGTGATGTATAATAGGAAACCAAAATTAGCACACATGCACATATTTGGGGTCACTGCAGACGTACACATACCTAAACAGTTGAGAAGAAAGGGAGAAAACGTATCCAGAAGACTAAGATTTATGGGATATGAAACTGGCACCAAAGGGTACAGATTCATTGATAATAATAACAAATTTATAGTTTCCAGGACAGCTGTGTTCCATGAACAGGCCAACTGGTCTAAATTACATCTTAATGAAATATTTCCAAGTAAATGCAAAGATACAAAATCTCGTGAGGAAGGGACAATAGAAAATCAAAATATCAACAAAAATAAAAACAAAACCAAAACATGGACAAATAGTCAACACAAAATAAAGACAGACACATTAACAAAAAAGGAAGCAAGATATATGCATGACAACCATAGCAAACCTGAAAGAGCTATTAGGAACAACAGAAATCAAATGCCAAATAAATACAGAGATTACATAATGCATATGGATGGTGAACAAATAACACCTAATACATATGAGGAAGTATTAAAACTCCCTCGTGAGGAAAAAGAAAAATGGGAACTAGCTATGAAAAAAGAGATGGAAAGTTTGCAAGGATTAAATGTATTCACACCTGCGATTGCACCTAAAGATAAAACAATTATTGGTACCAGGTGGATTTATAAAATTAAGAACCTAGAAGGAGGCAATACTCTATACAAAGCTAGATTGGTTGCACAAGGTTATGCACAAAAATATCCGGAGGACTACACTGACACGTACTCCCCCACAGTAAGAACAGAGAGTGTTAAAACAGCTCTAGTAGTAGCATCTGCACTCAATCTCGATGTATTTCAATATGACATACAGACTGCGTATCTACACGCAAAATTAGATAAGGAAATATATGTAAGAGCACCTCACAGTCAATACACTAATAAAAATGAAATTTGGCTATTAAACAAGAGTTTATACGGATTAAAGCAATCTGGCAAAAGATGGTACGATTGCTTGGTAAAAGTACTTAAGACCATGGATTTCAACGCTACCACTGCTGATAACTGTTTCTTTGTCAAAAAGAGTGATGATTACGTTGAATTCGTATTGATTTATGTGGATGATATTTTATATATAGGGAAACACAAAGAGAGAAGAGAAATCTTTGTAAACAAGCTAAATGAGCATTTCTCGTTGAAATCTCTAGGTAAAATAAACAAATATCTTGGTGTACAAATTAACAAAACTAGAAGGGGATTCAAACTTACTCAGAAAGATAAGATTATTGAACTTCTAAACAAATGCAATTTAAACAATGCCAAACCTTGTGACACTCCTATGCAAACTGATTTCCTTAGAAACACTGATGAATCTTCCCCTGAATTCAAGGATAATACATTTTATAGATCAGTCATAGGTTCACTTCTTTACATATCTAATTGGACTAGGCCAGATATTGCATTACCACTCAATTTATTATCAAGGCACGTTAGCAAACCAACAATGTATCACTGGGAAGCTGTCAAAAGAATTTTAAGATATCTGAAAAGTACATTAGACTTTTGCCTAGTATTAGAACCTAGTGATAATAAAGGACCAAAGCTTACATGTTACGCAGATGCGGATTGGGCTGGAGATATATCATGCAGAAAAAGTACTTCTGGTTATATTTTTCTATTAAATGACTGTCCAGTTTACTGGTACACTGGTAAACAAGAACTGGTAGCCACTTCAACCACAGAAGCGGAATATGTTTGTTTATCCAAAGCTGCAAATAACCTCGTATGGTTTAATGATTTAATTTCAAATGTTTGGAAAAAACCTGCTTTGCCTTTTGTTATGCATGAAGACAATAAAGCAGCCATTGAAATATCTAGATCCGATGCCATTGGACAAAGATCCCGGCATATAGATATAAAATTTAAGCATGTGAGACAATTGTCTCAAGATGGATTTATCAAAGCAGTACATTGTGATACATCTGAACAATTAGCTGACATATTGACGAAGCCTTTACCTTCTAAACAGCACAAGTATTTAACTTCTAAATTGTATGTCTTATATTGTCCTGAATCTGAATGTAATTGGTGTTGTATAGCGAACCGGCATTTAGAGGGGGATTTGTCAGATGTAAATGCCTTATTCCCTAATGTGTAAATAATGTATATATGGGATATCAGGGGTTAACTTATTCTTTGTCTCTTAATGTATTCATAATTCACCACTCCCATTCTTGGCTCCACCCTTTGTATATATAAGGAGCCATCTTCACCATTTTCCTTGCTTCTATCTGTGAATATTCAGTGAATATAGAATGCCTATTGTAATTAAAGAGAATTATATTTAAATCTCTAGTTCTTATTATTATTATTGAGTCTGATCCTGAAAATATTGCAACACTGCCAACCTAGCAGTTCGAAAGCATGTAAAAAATGCAAGTAGAAAAATAGGGACCACCTTTGGTGGGAAGGTAACACTGTTTCGTGTGCCTTTGGCATTGAGTCATGCCAGCCACATGACCGTGGAGACGTCTTTGGACAGTGCTGGCTCTTCGGCTTTGAAACGGAGATGAGCACCACCCCCTAGAGTCTGGAACGACTAGCACATATATGCAAAGGGAATCTTACTTTTTCTTTGGGTAATGAATCACAAACCCATTACCTAATCACAAAAGGAACACTGAAATTGACTTAAAGTATTTTATCTGCATTGGATAAAAAGGGCTTTCTGATAAGTAATTTTGGGTTTTGAAGGGGGAAAAAAGGAAATATTGAAGTAAGGGAAATAAGAATCTTCATTTTCACTGCCTAACAATTTGGGACATGATCATGTAGCCATTTCGCACAATGCCCAGAGCAACATGACACCAATTGACTTCTGTTCAGTTGAAGTTGAGTTGTTGAACAACTCAACAACTGAGTTGTTCAGTTCTGAAGAAGAAAGTAGTTTTGCAGGGGAACACTAGATCTTTGGAGTGGGTATTTTCCCTTTGGTGAAGAACACCTCACTGTATTATGTCACTTGAAGATTATCCAAGAGAGATGTGAAATTCAGGGCCATCCTACAAACAAACTTTTTTAAATCAAAAGAGAGCAAGAGCTTTTTACCTTATTTAATACTCTTCTTATTGTTGGTTCTTGGCTTTCTTTTTTTGTTTAGCTGGGCTTTCCTTGGTTAGTTTAAAAAAAAACACTGAATTTGGTTAGTCAGGTGTTTCTTAAAACCTGGATAGGATTAGGGAATGGATTATAATAAAACACTAGACATGCTTTTTATTTCTGGATTTGTCCCTCTCCCTGCTAAAATAAAGGCACAACAGCATTTTGCTACTTTTACACAAGTCTTTCTCACTGAGAGTGATTCTGTACCTCTCCCTAACAGTAAAGTGTTACTTTAAAAAATAATAGTAAAGAATAGCCTAGCCCTAGACCAGGGCCGGATTTAGATGAAAAGAGGCCCTAGGCTATTCCACTTATGAGGCCCTTTCACCTATAGTGAAAGTGTAATTTTAATTTTGCTAACAATTTGAATGTAGGCCCCTCTTGATCTTGAGGCCCCCTCTTGATCTTGAGGCCCTAGGCTGAAGCCTAGTTAGCCTATAGGAAAATCCGGCCTTGCCCTAGACAAAGAGGGAGGTAGAATACCAGCTAAATTTGGAATTTTGCTCTCATTTCAGTAAACTAAAGGAAGAGTTGTTTGTTTTGAATAGGCTGGTAAGGAGAGCATGGGGGGGAGGGGAAGGAAGGGGGCATTTTGAAACTGATTCCAAGGTGTGGGGACTGAAAACAATGATTGTAGTGAATGAAGAGGATGGTTTTATTTTATTTTATTTATTTTATCTTATTTCCAATTTATATACCGCCCTTCTCCCTGAGGACTCAGGGCGGTGTACAGCCAGAATTAAGGACATGAAATACAAATATTAAAAAACAATTAAAATATATATAAATTTGGCCCAAAAATTAAAAATCACAAACCAATTTTGAGGGAAGAAATTTGGTGTGCAATATGGAAGTCATCCTGGACTCATGGTTCTTGCTCAAGGGACAGGTATGTGGCCAAGGAGGCCTTTGCATAGATTTGGCCGGTAGGCCAATGGTGCCCTTTCCTAAACTGGGAATACTTACTCCACAGACACTTATGCCTTGGTCACCCTCCATTTGGCTTACTGCAATGTGCTCTACATGGAGCTGCCCTTGAAAACCATTCAAAATCCTTATCTGGTCCAGAAAGTGGCTACATATGCAGTGATGGGTGGCCCTAGGTTTACCCATGTAACACCTCTCTTGCGTGAGCTGTACTGGCTTCCAGTTTCTTTTTGGGCACCATTCAAAGTGCTGGTTATTACCTTTAAAGCCCTATATGGCATGGGGCACTGCCCTTCCCTAAGGACATCTACCCATCCTACCAGGTTACATAGGGTGGTCGCTGTCTTATTCCTTTCCCTTAAACATTGTCAACTGATGGCAGCCAGGAAGCATGCCTTTTTTTGCAACAGCTCCTGTCCTATGGAATACTCTTCCCCTGGAAGTTCAGCAGGCCTCTACCTTCCTAGGCTTCCGAAAAGTACTGCACATCTGAATTTTCTCCTAAGCATTGCGACAGGATGAGATGACTGTGTGTTGGAAGCTTGACTTGACATCAGGTTTCTGTTTTTAAGGTTTAGGATTTTCATAGTTTTTATATGGCTTTTATGTTGCTTTAAATCTTGACTGGGAACTGCCCAGAGTTTGGTACAAGATTATATATATATGTTTTAAATACACACACACACATATATACATTACCAAGGCAACAGGGAAAGAAAACTTAAGCCCAACCTAAGAAAGTACTGTAGTTCACAAAAATGTGTTCAGCAGCCCCATCCTAATTCATATAAAATCAAAGAGGGAAGAAAGTTAGCATATTCTAACTTGTAGGATTCTGCTACTACCTGTATAGCTATACTAATAAAAGTAGTTTGGGACAGGGATGAAATGCTCCTGGTTCGGACCGGATCACCCAATCCGGTAGCAATCATGGTGGGTGGTTTGGAGAACTGGTAGAGATAGCAGCGAGAGGCTCCACCCACCCACCCGGTTGTGATTACTTCCTGGTTTTAACCTGGAAGTAATGTGTTTTGTACTCTCTGTGCATGCACAGAAGGTTTTTCTTTTTTGATTTTAAAAATAAAAAAAAAAGGCTCTGACGATCACAGATGTGCTGTGTGACCGTCAGAGCCTTTATTTACCTTTTAAAAGCATTTTTTACAACCTATTCGGCCGAATAGGTTGTAAAAAAATGCTTTTAAAAGTAAAAAAAAGATTGCGCATCACAGTTGATCACCCCCCCCGCATGCTGTTCTACTTACCCCATACCTCCTTATGGTGTGCACTGCGTGTGCGCACACCTCGCACTTGGTGCACTGTGCGCACTGTGCATGCATGCGTGCAGTGCACATTATTTTATTCCTATAGTGAAGAAGGATCTGGAAGTTATGCCTACAACTGATCCCTCCACCCTCCAATTTATCTTCCTTTCCTTTTCCACCCCCTGGTCTTCTTTGTCTTCCTTCCACCCCACATTATCCCTTTATCTATCTATCCTTCCTCTGTCCACTCCACCTTAGCAGCCACTGAGCTGACTCTTTAATATTTCAGAAAGTATGAATATTAGGCAAGGTACATTGCAATGTACTTTGGGACGTGGTGGCTCAGTGGCTAAGATACTGAGCTTGTCAATCGAAAGGTCGGCAGTTCAGCAGTTCAAATCCCTAGTGCCGCGTAACGGGTGAGCTCCTGATACTTGTCCCAGCTTCTGCCAACCTAGCAGTTTGAAAGCACGTTAAAAAATGCAAGTAGAAAAATAAGGACCACCTTTGGTGGGAAGGTAACAGCGTTCTGTGTGCCTTTGGCATTTAGTCATGCCGGCTACATGACCACGGAGACGTCTTCAGACAGCGCTGGCTCTTCGGCTTTGAAACAGAGATGAGCACTGTCCCCTAGAGTCGGGAACGACTAGCACATATGTGCGAGGGGAACCTTTACCTTTACCTTTACCTTTACCTTTACCTTTACATTGCAATTTAAGGTTTAAGAAAAGAAACAGGCACCTCGGCCTTCAAAATGGACATTAATTAACTACCAAAATAGAAAAGACAATATTAAATAAGATAAAACTAACAGGAAAAACTAATAGGAAAAGATCATGATATAAATAATGCATATGTTAATCTGAGAACCTCACAAATATGGTGGGAATTGGGGGCAACTACAGAAAAAGTACCAAAATCATCCTTCATAGGACTTAAAAACAAATTGTACAATGAAAAATCTGTCATGAAACACACCCAATTGGCCTTCTAACCAATTGATCTGAATGTGGAAATGCTTCAGTATTTGGCCATTTTTCTTGCCAACCTTCAGCCAATTTTCCAGTGCCATTGTGGTTAATCAATGGATGGTGACTTTGTACTCGGGCATTTGACATGTTAGTGCTTCGCTTTTAATTGACTCCTTGGAGAAAATGGGTAGCGATACAAGTAGGACCATTCAGAATTTCTCCAGAGTTGTATCCTTGTTCCTGGACTCTCCTATGCCTCTGGTTTTATGTTCTTTCCAAGAATGAAACGGAACCTTGGGCCAAGGCATCAGGGCTGTGCCAGGAGTAAAATCTAAGACACAACTAGGTATAACAGCTCCAAGTTCCTCTCTAATAGCATATGCTTTATCCACATGCACCTCCTGTGAAACCAAATTTAAAGTTGAAAGGATGCAAAATTTGAACTGTACCAGATTTCAGGAATTATTATACACCCTCAGAAGAGTTTATTAGGTAGGATAGCATATCATTGTAGGTCTATTATATAAAAAAAATGCCTTGGCATGAATTCCCTGAAAACACTTTTGATTTGGCTGAATGCTTTCCTTGGTAGCCTCTCTGACAAACAGGAGCCCATAAGACTCTTTATATGGCACACTGAAACTTACCTTTTGGTTGAAGCTTAGCTTTAACTGTTTTAAATGTGTCAATCAATACTCATGCATTTTCTGCTGTCAATCTGAAGCTGAATATCTCCATGGCACAGGACAGTGCAGAACTGTCAATTTGCAAAGTGCTTGCTAGCAGCTGATTTTGGATGTGCAGGTGCAGGGAGGCACAGGATGGGGGTGAGCGCAGGGAGGCTGGGGTAAAAGAGCATGTGTTCGGGGTGTGCGCAAGCAAAGGGTAGACAAGGAAAAAGGGCATGGGTGCAGAGGGTTCAGGGAAAGAGGACACGGGGTGCATGCAAGTGAAGGGAGGTCTGGGACAGAGAACATAGGATGCATATGGGCATGCATGAGTGCAAGTACAGAGACGCTGGAGAAAGATGAAATGTGCTGTCTATGAATAAAGAAAGATCAGGGCCGGGGAAGGCTTACCCTAGCAACTGGTGACTATCCCCTCTGGCTTCTCCATTGACTTTGTTTTTGAGAAGCCAGCAGGGAAGTTTGCAAATGGCGATCACATGACCATGGGATGTTGCAACCGGTTGTAATGTGAGCTAGTTGCCAAGCACTTGAATTTTGTACACATGACTACGGGAGTGTGCAACTGCTAGAACTCTGAGGACCGTTTGTAAGCCCCTTTGTTCAGCGCCTTTGTAACTTTGAAACAACATGGAACAAACAGTTGTAGCTTGAGGACTATCATAAATGTCTTTGGAAAAGAAATCTAGCTGAATTCAGAATGATTTGCCAGCTCCTACTTGACCAGAGATAGCAGTGAGATATATTGGAAGGTGAACAGAGGTGGTATTAAGCCGGTTTGGACCGGTTCGCCCGAACCAGTAGCGGAAATCGTCAATGGAGAAGCGAGCAGGGATAGTCACCAGTTGCTAGGGTAAGCCTTCCCCGGCTCTATGCCATCCTATTTAGGCACGTTTTTGAGGCTGGATGCATGTGCAAAAGGCCCGCATGTGAGCAAAGCGCATGCATGGAAGGCAGGCACATGTGCGAACAAGCACAAAGTGAGCGTGCGCGCATGCGGAGAACTGGTAGCAACATAATGTGAAACCCACTGCTGGAGGCGAACCCTTCTTATCTCATTCCACTCTTCTAACACTGATTTCTATCTCCAGCCCCAGGGTTATGTCCAGGGTTATACAATTACTACACTTTTCTTCATGCAAGGGATTGTTCCTTTCCCCTGCATATCTCCGTTTCACTGCAGTGCAGTCCTTTGGGACAGATTTAGGAGATATATGGCACGGTGGTGGGGAAAAAAAGAGAAATCCATTTCATAGGTAGGTGCTATTCCATCAGTAGAATGATACCGCGGGAGGCAATGATGAATTTTTTCCATTCCAAATCGTTTTTTTCTGAAAAGATCCATTTCTGGCAACCAAGACTGAATCCTGAAAGGTTCAACTACAAGTGGGGAGGTGGAAAACGATAGAAAATTGTGTCCAGGATTGAGTTTATGCCTGATAAAGGAGTACTCTACATTCAATGAAGGAATAAGCAGAGAGTGCTATTGGCATGAAAAAGGTTACAAGTGCCTTAGCTGTGCCAGGTACTTCAATACACTTCTGTTTGTACCTGCCTAGTTGAAAAGTTTTTCTGTTCTATAATCACAGCTGCAAATCTTTGCCTGGCAAAGCTGAATTGGCAATTACACAGATCATATTCAGATAAAATTATAATTATTGTTAGAGTTTGTTGCAACACACACAATCAGACACACAATTAAATAATTCTGCAGGATTCATCTACATAAGAAAATTTCTTTATATACAATATCATACATCAGAAGTCAGGATACAAAATCAGGAACACAGAAGCAATATTCATAGAAGAAAGTCATTACAGTGTAGATAGATACAGAGGTTAATATTATACAGAGGCACCCATTACCGAGGCCAAACCAACTCTTATATACAGTTCAGCAAGTCTAAGCCACACCCAGATGCCAAACTTTTTCTTATGGCCCCATACAAATACTGTTTCAGTTTCCAAACAGTCCCCATTGGCTGACCTGTTACCATGTCTATCCAAATAGTCCCCATTGGCTGATCTGTTGCTCTGCCTATTCCAGTCTATGAATATTCATACTCGGCAATTATTGCAAAGTATTTGTATCAGGGGTGGGTTCTACTTACCTTTACTACCGGTTCGCATGCGTAGAAGCGTTCTGATGATGTCGGGGTTGGTGGGCGGAGCCTCCCACCGGTTTTACTACCGGTTCTATAGAACCGGTGCGAACCGGGGGCAACCCATCACTGATTTGTATAATGTTTCAAAGGAACCATTGACCAACGTGAGAGTTATTTGTGTGGAATATTTTAAGGCCAAGTTTTTAAATGTTTGTGGATATTTGGTGGGGGTGATGATGAAAGTGATCAAAATGGAAAAGTTTTGACATTTCAGCTAACATCTTAATTTTACTTTTCCTGAAAGGAAAAGAACTTTATTGCATATGTCCCTCCAAAATGAGTTTATTTCCCCACCTTGAATATAGTCCCTTTTGCTTTAAGCTTAAGAAAATAACTCTGCCTTTTTTTTCCTTTGCCAAAAAACAGACTAGCAGCTCAATATAGGAGTCCATATAGAATGTATTGATGATTTTTTTCTATATGTGTAAAAGTGTGAAACTTGTTCATATTTCATTATCATTTTATAAGCCAGTCAGAGTCACTTTAACAATGAGATGGTTAGCATATAAATTAAATAAATAAATAATAAAATTACTCTACTACAGCACTGAACTCCTGGAGCTGCAAATAATGCCATTTCCCCTGGCATCTTCTCTACTGATTTCTATAATCTGATTTTTGTGAATGACTGATTGCCATTGTGATACTTTTACATGTGCCTGTATGGCTATGCAATTATACATGTAACTAGCTTGTTTTGTGAAGTTTTTTATGCCTTGATATTGATTTTCAGAATGGAAAAAGGAATGTACTTTCCATTATTGGAATGTTACATTCCAATAATAATAATGCTAAAATGCTTCCAGCTTGCTACTCCTTTGCTTGGAATGATTGTATTAATTTTCCTTATTGCCGGCATTACCTTGGCTGTTCTTGATTCTTGCTTATGGTATATTTAGTCTATCATTTATTTATTCTGCCTTCATTTGGTTTTTTAGAAGGCTAAAGGAGTGTACCAATTCTTCCCTTAACAATACAGGATAACAGAGTTGGAAGGGACCTTGGAGGTCTTCTAGTCGAACCTCCTGCACAAGCAGGAAACCCTATACCTGTGATGGGGAACCTATGGTGCCACAGGTGGCATGCGTAGCCATATCAGTGGGCACGCGAGCTCAGCTCCAGCATGCATGCATGCGCCGGCCAGCTGATTTTCGGGTCTTCTGGGCCCACCTGTTTCCTGACTCCGGAGGGCCTGGAAGTGGGTGGGGAAGGCCCGTTTTTCTTTCTCACCTGGCTCCAGGGCCTCTCTAGGAGTCTGGGGAGGACGAAAATGGCCTTCCCCACCCCCGGAGGCCCTCTGGAGGCTGAAAACGGCCCATTTTTGGCCTCCAGAGACCTCTGGGAGGGTGGGGAAGGCCGTTTTCACCGTCCCCAGATTCCTAAAAAGGCCCTGGAGCCAGGTGAGAAAGAAAAATAGGCCTACCGGGACATTGCATGCCAGGAGAGGGGGGAGCGGGGGGGTCACATGCGCATGTGTGGGGGCAGGGCACATAGAATTATGGGTGTGGGCATGCACATGCGCGACCCCCCCCAGCATGCGATGGCAAAAAGGTTAGCCATCACTGCCCTATACCATTTCAAACAAAAGGTTGTCTAATCTCTTAAAAACTCCAGTGTTGGAGCACCCATAACTTCTAGAGGCAAGTTGTTCCACTGATTAATTGTCAGGAAATTTCTCCTTAGTTCTAGGTTGAGTCTCTCTTTGATTAGTTTCCATCCTTCGCTTCTTGTCCTGCTTTCAAGTGCTAAACAAGGGTTTATTTTTTTCCGATGTAAAAAAAGGTCCTTTAGTTGACAAACCAACAGCTCATTATTAAAAGATCCCAATACATTATGTGAGGGTAGTGATTTAAGAGCTGACCAGCTGCTGCAATGATGCAATGATGTAATGATGGGAATGAATCAGCAAGGTTTTTTGGCTGTTATCTCTTTAAGAGCCTGTATAATAAGAAGAGGCCCTGTTAGGGCATCTCTCTCTCACTGTGTGTTTTTCCCTGCTATAATTGCTGATTGTTTGACCTCTGCCTATAGTATGTATGTATAGTATATATTCTTTGGTAGATAAAACCACTATTTATTACAAACCTGCTTGCTATTGCTTCTGGGTTGTCTCACATAGTAAAGCTGTGCGCACTCTGACACATTACATGTATGAAGTCATATGCCAATGATATTGTAGAATTAGTGAGATAGAGCATGGTAGATCATTGATCATGGAGAAAATCAGTAGGAGAATGAAAGAAGGTAAGGCTTCCTCTGTGAAATATTTATTACTAAAAATTCTGTATTACAGGAAATAGAAAAGTTATAAAAGGGACAATGCTAATGATTGCAAACCCCTCCGTCACATTCGAATGACACAATTTATGGGCTTACCATTTGAATGGCTAAGGCTGGCCTTAAAAGTGGTTGTCTAAGACAGCATGAGTGGACTGTCACAAAATAGAGCACATAACAGTTTCCTTGTTATCGTTGTCCTGTAATTGGTTAGAGAGCTGCTTAAGTACTGAAATAAATTTTATGTATAAAATTTGGATATGGGTATAATCCAAATTTGGGTGAGAGGACTGAGGATACACCCTCGACTTGGGGTGGAAGGTAAGTAACAGTAACAGAGTTGGAAGGGATCTTGGAGGTCATCTAGTCCAACCTCCCTGTTCATGCAGGAGACCTATACGAGGGATTCGAACCGCCAATCTTTGTGATCGGCAAGTTCAGCGTCTTAGCCACTGAGCGTTCTGCATCCAACAAACTTTGCTCCTCTTCATTGTGTCAGAGGTGTTGATCGTTAAAATTCCAAGAAGTTGTAATAAGGTCGTGCACCTTTGTGTCATGCTGAGTTTTACAATGTGAGGCACGCTGGATATAATGGTATGTGAGAATGATATTGGGAGACAGGAGGGAGAGCTACAGATTGGACAACCGGTATGTAAAAGATGTCTCAGTCCACAAAAGGAGGGATGGCATGAGAAATGTTTCAGAAGGGATCCTCCCTATAGTTTTGCACAGAATAAAAGGAAAGAAGGGGAGAGATACTTTCAGTCTTATAAGTAAAGAAACAGAGCTTCTATTCCTGGATAGGTTTCTTGCCTGGGCTATTTCGCAGAGCTAACATGGGCTGAATGTGGACCTCAAAATTCTAAGACATATCCTCAAAACTACCAAATGTTGTTACTAAATTGGATTTTTTTTAAAAGAATTATCTTTAACTTCCACTAATTTGAAATTGTAAACAAATTCAGATTTTGCATTGGATCTGCCTATTACTTTCTGAACTGATACTGATGGCAGATTACCGTATTTAAAGAAGAAGTACTTGGCCAAGAAAAACTTGGGTATCTCTGTAGTAATATGTCCCGAGGCCACAAAGTTGCTTTTAAAAAAAACCAAAAGAAAGCAAAGGAAAACAAACAAACAAGGAAAAGCAAGTATAGTGAGGTGAGGCTCCTTTCCCAGATGAAAAATTCAAAGCTTCTTAACTAGCCCATTTTGATTCCACACATTCTTAACTTTCCAGCAGTATCTTTCTCACCTGTGGGAATGGGGAAGCATGGAGAGACAGGTATTATAACAAAGGCACGGTTCACTGAACGGGTGAGGAGATTTTGTGCAAAGAGCTATTATTATGTAAAATTCAGGCTCAGCCAACAAGCCTTTCAACCTAAATGTGCTAGTGATTGTTTGCATTGGGGTTTAACCTTTTTATCCTTGTTTGCCAGGGCCCCCTTCACAATTTACTGTTACTATTAAAGCATTTGCTTCTCAGTTGTTAAGTGACTCGAGTATCAGGCCCTGAGGTCAACCAGGAATCTCTTGCTTAATACATGGGCCTTTTTCTTCCCCTTTGACAGATCAGAAGATTTCAGAATTAATTAAATCTCTTGATGTACTTGGACAGCGGGTAGAGTAAATGTTAAGATATTAAAGACACCAACTTGTTCATTTGATTTCATCTCTATAACCTTTTCAGTTTAATGCAATATCTCCTAACCTCTCTGAGATTAATTACTGCACCAGTTAGTAAATCAGTTTATTTCTTTTTCAAGTGTGGAGCTTCATCAGTAGAAATATAATTCAGGTATTATGCTGGATTTATGTTCAAGCAGTAGTGGGAAAATGCACACTCTCTATGGGACTACAGATGGAAACATATTCTGAGGAGACTTTGACTAGATTCTTATTTGAATGCAATCCTTACTCGAAAGGGATTTACAAGAACAGGTTATTTCTTTCCAGTGCAGTATTATTTGTTTACGTATCCTAAAAGCCAATGATACAAAAATGTATTGCAATTTACTGTGCTACAATAATGAAAGCCACAAAATGCCAATGGGATTGTATTTCAGTAGCCATATACTGGAAATGTATCCAGTATGAAATTGCACATATAAAACCAGTGCAGGAAATCCTTGGTTAACGATGGCAATTAGGAGTACAATTTCCATAATTAAGTGAAGTGGTTGTAAAGTATGCTGTCATGTTACCGTGTCACTTACCAATGGTACTTTGGCACTTCCTGGTTTCTATCATTAAGTGAATTATGCACTGCCCTTAGGTGGGAATATATGGCTACCATTTGTAATCTTCTGACTTCTCCATTAATTTTGTTTGTACAAAGCCAACAAAGAAGGTTGTAAATGCGACTATGTGACTGTGAGATGGTATGGGACAACTCGCCGTGGCCAACTCAACAGGGCCAATTCGCCACAGACCAACTCGCCATTGCCAACTCACCACAGGACAACTCACTGTGGGACACTTTAACAATTCAATTTAATTATTTAAAATAAATAAAACATTATTTTAAATTTTTGTCATTCACATTTCATTCTGTCCCTCCTTTTACATCCTTTCTTTAATGATATTTGATATTAGCGTAACTCTTGTCCTGCGGCGAGTTGGCCACAGCGAGTTGGTCGGGGTGAGTTGGCTGTGGCAAGTTTCTGTGGTGTGGTTATGAGCTGGGTGCCAAGCAGTGGGATTGCGATCATCCTGACCATGGGGCTGTTGCAACAGGCAGAATTTGGAGGACTAGGAGTAAGTATTGCGTGTTCATCATTATCATAAATTCAAAAGGTTGCTGAAGCGAGGCCCACCTGCATAGGAGTTGTGTTTCTGAAATGTGTAGGGAATCTTTGAACGCATTATTTTCAAAAGTAATCAAGATTTTTACTTCCTTGTTTTCCTCCTCAAGTTTCATATTTTCTAAGCCAATAAGATGTTTACTTCATCCTCTTGTCAACAATGTATTATGTATATCAGAGATGGGGAACTATGACTTGTGGACTTCAACCACAATGGCTAGCTCAGGAATTCTGGGAGCTGAAGTCCACAAATCATCAAAGGGCCATAATTCCCCACCCTGACATACAGTATATTAAATGTCTGCCACAATCCATATTTCCCCAAAGAATTATCAGTGCTGTTTAAAAATGCAACACACATTTACTACTGAAAAGAAATGTTACCAACTGATTTATCTCAAATCCCATCTTCTGTAATATATAATATATATATTAATTAAAATATTAAGTCAATCTATTTGATTAAATGTAAAAGCAATAAAATCACTTACACACAAATGGATTATCAGGGGAAAAAACTATTTAAAAAGGGACAACCTACAAACCTACAAGTGATCCAGATGGGCTAGCCTCAGATTTGAAGCATGCAGTTTAAGATAAGCAAAGATGGTAGCCAGAGAGTCTAAATGGGTAAGAGGTGGATTCCCTAAACTCTGATGCAGTGATTGAAAAGTTCCACTCTCTAAAAGTCCCACACAGCAAAATTCAGACTTCAGATTGCTGAGTTTGCGATCACCCTGGGGTTTTGTGATTACCATAACTAATAAGCAGTGTGATTAGTTGTTTTATTGTCCCTCATTGTCATGCTGTTTATAGTCCAAAACCAAGTAATTTAAAAAATACAGCACACTGTTAATACATTTATAAGTAACTATATATAGTTCATACTATATACTGTATAAAGAACCAGTATGGTATACAGGTAGTCCTCAACTTAGACCACAATTGAGCCCAAAATTTATGTTGTTAAGTGAATTATTTGTTAAGTGAGTTTTGCCCATTTTACAACATTTCTTGCCACATTTGTTAAGTTGTTAAGTGAATCTGGCTTCCCCAATGACTTGTGAGAAGGTCGCAAAAGGGGATCACATGACCTTGGGACACAGCAATGGTCATATATAAGAACCAGCTGCCAAACATCTGAATTTTAAATCACATGATCATGGGGATGCATCAAACGTTGTAACTGGGAAAAATGGTAATAAGTCACATTTTTCAGTGCCATTGTAACTTTGAACAGTCACTAATAAATTGTTGTAAGTCCAGGACTATCTGTAGTGGTTAAGGCTGCAAACTAGAAACCAGGAGACTGTGAGTTCTAGTCCCATCTTAAACACAAAGCACAAGGATGAACTTTGGGCCAGTCAGTCCTAGGAAACAGGAAATGCCAAAACACTTCCTAAAACCTTTGCCAAGAAAATTGTAGGGACTAGTCCAGGCAGTTGCCAGGAGTCAAAGACTGATGTGAAGGCACAGATATGCAATGTTCAAATTATATGAAAACTACATTAAGTACACTTTGATAGTTAGACATTGATCTATTATAATAAGCCAATCAATTGTGACTAAAATTTAGTAACCTTGGAGCTTAAAAAAAAAAAAGATGTTCTCAGGTAGAGTTCAAGTTTTGTAGACTTCATGGACAAAACTTGTGTAGTTTTCTTAGCAACACGATAGAATCAATTTGTTATTGCTGTCATTGTTGCACCTATTTGATAACATGGGATTAAACTGTAAAGCTTCAGGATAACAAATGGTTAAACTATATCCATAATACAATATAAGGATTTCCAGCCTTTAAAAAAGGCAGGAGAATGAGGAATTGAGAGTGAGACTAGTATTTTAATATAAATCTGAAGAAATTACTGGCACCTGAGATGTTATCCTGAGCATCATTGGGTTGCATCCTGAAATGCCTAAAGCCTAGTTATCCCTTCATTAATGGGCTTTTAAGCAGTGGTGAAATCTAAAATTTGTTACTACTGGTTCTGTGGGCGTGGCTTGGTGGGGGGGATAATGTGACTGGATGGGCGTGGCCAATTTTTTTTTACTTTTAAAACCATTTTTTACATGTAAAATCATGTAAAAAAATGTTTTCAAAAGGCTCTGACGATCCCAGCTGAGTTGCCTGATCGTCAGAGGGTTAACCCTCTGCAGATCAGGCAACTCAGCTGGGATCGTCAGAGCTTGGATCGTCAGAGCCATTTAAAAGAAAAAAAGTTTTTTTCTTTTAAATGGCTCTGACGATCCAAGCTGAGTTGCCTGATCGGCAGGCAACTCAGCTGGGATCGTCAGAGTTTGGATCATCAGAGCTTGGCTTGTCAGAGGCATTTAAAAGAAAAAAAGCCTCTGATGATCACATGGCTCAGCTGGGCATGGGGGGCGGGGGCAGGGATTTTTGCTACCGGTTCTCCGAACTGTCCGCCGCCATCGCTACCTACTCGCCCGAGCCGGTCCGAACCGGGAGCATTTCACCCCTGCTTTTAAGTCAATATTGACTCCTGACAATTTCTTGGGCTAGTCCTCTGGCTTTTAGTCTAATGCCTTCTACTACACCAAACTGGCTCTCATGAATACCGAGGAACTTAAAATTTGCAAAGAATTAAGGTTCTTTTTTCCTAACTCATTTCCAAACCCAAACATTTCTCTAGAACCATGACAGCAAGAATCATATTTAAAACAGGACTAAGTTCAGAAATCTAGAATCTTCAAACTTTGGAGTTTGGACCAAATGCCACTGCAATGTGATAAAGGTAGGAGTAGCCATTTTTGATTGGATTTTAACTTTCAGTGCAACTGTTAAAAATGTAAGCTCTCTCTTAGGGTCTGGATTTGGCAACTTCTACCAATACCTGAAGCCAATTCAATTTGAGCAACTAATTAAGGCTGCAATCCTGTTAACCAACTTAGAAGCTTGTGATGCTTACTTGATGTTATCGAAACATGCAAGATTATATGCATTTCATGACTGGGACTATGAGATTAATTCTGTGCCAACCTCTTAACTATCAAAAATTAGATTACGACTGAGAAATTCAGCAGAGTCATTATAGAATCTCACTCATTTTGACATGGAAACGTGAAGACAGACTAGGTAAATAGTGTGCATCTTGTAGTGGAGAATGGATGTTGTGTTGCTTTATTCCTTATGAATGGATAAAAACTAACCTGATTATACAAGTAGCAAAATATGACTAAATAAAATCTTTCCAGAAATACCAGAGTAGCTGATATTCCTTAGCTAGCAGAAATGATGGTATGATGGAAATAAATAGGATGCAGGTTTGAATTTTATTCTGCCCTTGCACCATTTACATTAATTTAAATTTAATTTCAATAGAACCTAAAAGAATTTCCAAGAGAATTGAGACTTTGTGCAACTAGACTACCATTCTTGTGATTTCCATCCAATATGACCAATATTTTTGTTGACTGGAATTTATGAAAACTGTGCTCCAGAACTTGAAAGTACTACTAAAGGCTCTGGGTGCCTTCACAATTGAAAAGCTAAAGAATTATATGCAAAAGAAGAATAAAACATTATAAAAATGCACATGTATTAAGACAGAATAACTTAACATCCAATCAAAGCTAGGAACCATATGTTCTAAAGGACAGGTGGTGCCCTTAAAAAAAGGGGCTTGCTTCCTGGTCCCACTAGATGGCACTGTGTATCTGACAGGACTTTGACCCTGTTGGAGCAAATAGTATATAGGCAGACACTATATATCCAAGTCAATCAACAATAAATAAAAATGCAAAAGCATCATTTTTGTCCTATTATGAGAAAATACTGTTCATAACTCTTATCTTCCTAGCCGATAAATGATCTGGACTGGTGGAAGATCTACTCCAATATATCTGGATTGGAATATTTGGTCAGAGACCCTCCCAGAGGACTAGAGGTTTGCCAATTCAAATCCTGTTATGGGAGGAGAATGGGACGGTCAGAGTCAGGGGTGCTATTCAGCAGGTACTGACAGGTTCTGGAGAACCGGTAGTGAAAATTTTGAGTAGTTCAGAGAACCGGCAAATACCACCTCTGGCTGGCCCCAGAGTGGGGTGGGAATGGAGATTTTGCAATATCCTTCCCCCAGGAGTGAGGAGGGAATCTCATGCAGGGGTGAAATCCAGCAGGTTCTGACAGGTTCTGGAGAAATGGTAGTGGAAATTTTGAGTAGTTCAGAGAACTGGCAAATACCACCTCTGGTTGGTCCCAAAGTGGGGAGGGAATGGGAATTTTGCAGTATCCTTCCCCCAGGAGTGGGGAGGGAATGGGGATTTTGTAGTATCCTTCCTCTGGAGTGGGGTGGGAATGGAGATGTTGCAATATCCTTCCCCCAGGAGTGGGGAGGGAATGGGGATTTTATAATATCCTTCCTCCAGGAGTGGGGTGGGAATGGAGATTTTGCCGTATCCTTCCCCTGCCATGCCCACCAAGCCATGCCCACCAAGCCACACCCACCAAGCTACACCATGCCCACCAAGCCACGCCCACAGAACCGGTAGTAAAAAAAATTGAATTCTACCTCTGGTCAGGACTGTATGTTAGGCTTTCTCTCAGTTTGAGAAAATTTACTTTTCACGAGGAAAGTCTCAAGTTTAGCTCCTGGCATCCCTCATTTGAAATGGATAAGTTATCTATTATTGGCTGCTCCATCCATATTTCCAGACTAAAGGAAACAGCTCTGCCCTGATATAAAAGGATATATCTCTGTAAACTGATAGCATTTGGAAACGAAAAAAAAAATGGCTAAGGTCATAATTGTATTTCTAGACCTATGATATGATTATATGTCAAATGTGATATATCCTACCTCTCCCTACATCCTCCCCCCCCCTGCCAAAAAGTTATTGTTAAATTGGACCTGGAGCAAAAGAGGACAACCAGCCAAAATAAAGAACCTAAGAGCTGGAGCAACTACCTAAAGGGGAAAAATCATAATACATAGGTCTGTTTAGTTCAGAAACAAAGAAAATGAGAGTACAGACAATAAGTATATAAAATATGCATATCATAGAGAAAAGGGGGAAGGAACTTGGAAGTATAATTAAATGTGATTAGAATCAGTGAATAGGAGGAGTATCCTATTCTTTATATTGTAAGGAAGAAGTGCAGGAGGAGGAATTCCTGGGGCGGGGGGAAGGTCTACTAGGAAAAGTACATTAGATTTTGGTGGAGTCTTTGGTGCTTTCTGAGCTTGGTTGTTTGCTTGAAGGTGTTTTATTATTGACTAGGTAACATCATCAGCCAGTGAGTATGGGATTTGCTCCCTGTTTATATACAGTAGCTTACCCTGTCAGGGTTGACAGAAGTATGTTTTTTCTCCTTTGTAATTACTTTTGATTAGGATATTGTTTTCTGCTTGTTTGTCTGATAGTAATCCCTGCTATCTGGATGTTGGTTGCTGGAGGAATGTATTCTAGACTTTTTGATTTCTTCTTAGTTTTTTTTTTTATTGTGTCCTTTAGAATGATGTGTAAATGTGGTTCATCTCTATGTGTCTGTTGATGGTAATGATTAATATCAAATTATACTACCTGGATTCAAAGGGAAAAAGTTATTGGAGTGTGCATGGGCTGCATATTACACCTTTTGTCACTTCCTTTCATTAAGCAGGTGTTTTCTGAGATCGCAGCAAACCTGCAGCTTCTTAAATGAGTGTGCCAAAAAGTACAACTTGCACACCCAATATAAGGCAAGTTTTTACTTTCATATCCTGATCACTGCACAATCCAATATTTAGTTACTGTAAATACATAAAATGGTGGCTGTTCTGTGAAAAATCCAGTTTATAAAGAAGAAACGGAAAGAACTACAGCACTTATAGTAATAACATAAAAGACACTTGCTGGATCAAGCCAATAATCCATCTATTCTGTGTCACATGACACCTAATCAAATGCTTCGTGGAACTCCCAAATGCACCTAGCAGAATCAGTTGTCCATTGTGGCTTGCCAAAACCCAGAAGTTAAGAAATGCTATTTTGATTCAGTAGGTTGCATGCAGCCATTAAAACTACGGTAATAATCTGCAGTAGCTTCAGTAGCAAACTGATGATGCCAAAATGATGACATTGTGTGGTGATTTTGTCATGCAAATGGTGCTTTCTGTCACAAAGATGCAAGTTGTGGCATTTGTATGATGTTTGTTATCCAGATTTTGCAATCTGGCTCCCCACCACTACCACACATACCTATCCTCGTAGATATTTTTTTGAATGCTATCCACATTTCTAGCTAATTGCAACCAATTGCCATATACAAACTCTGCATTATTCTAAGAAATATATCCTTTAATCGGTTCTGAATTACCCTACCTTGAATTTGAATAATGACCTTGAGTTCTGTAGAGCAATTTTAGTTTATTGAAAGCATGGATAGAAGAGTGTTATTGTTTGCTTTTGGACTTTGGATAAGTTTTTATTGGCCACCATCTGATATAGAATAACCAAAATGCTGGGACAGATAAGTCTTTGGTCTGATCCAGAAGGGTGCTTTTTCATCTTCAGATTAATTCATTTTTGAGCAGCACCTCAAAGGAAGACAACATCTAGGAGACTTTATGTCCAACAATTTTTGTTGGAAATACAATGGATGAAGCCAACTTCTTCTCATCAGAATTCATCATCCTTAGCTCAAAGAAATACAACCTGCTGCCTTTTCAAACAGATAGTACTCTTCTGCATGTTCTCTTTAGACAGCTTTCCTTCCAGAAGCCATAACAAACAGACATATACATATATCCACCTGCAAAATTAAATGTTAAACCACAATTGGCATCTTTGGCTTTTTAAGGCACCGTGTGTTTAAAAGTAGCCTGAGTAACAAACCATTATGGCAATGAAATCATTAAAATCCTGTAAATGCTTAAAGCGTGTCGGCCTGGGAGATTATAGTTTCATTAGAGAAAAGGCTATAAAGTTAGACCTAGGTAATTACCTTTCCCATTAATGCTGGAAAATTCTTTGCTCCACTGAGGAGAGATTGTGGTGCATCAGGCCTTCTGTGCTTTTACGTTCGAACGGCAGGGGCCTTGATTTCATCAGCACAAAACTGCAAGGAAACAGCAGCAGCTTTCCAGGTGTACTTTGCAAATTGGGGTTTAAATGTGTAACACATCAAATTAAAATTCAATATTAATTATTTTGTCTTGCTAGGAGCCTGAGTAGTTTAAAGCAGCAAGGGTAATTGTCTAATTCATTGTGTGTGTCTACAGCGAACTTAATCATTATGTCAGCTTCCTAATAAAAGGTTATTATAGAAACAAAGATCCCCATTTTACATATGGTAGGCAAGGGAGAATTCGAAGAGCGGGTCTCCAAGGTAGATTTGAGGTTCTTGACAAATGACGTCCATGCTGTGATCAGATACTTAACAAGGAATCTCGTTATTAACTAGGCCTGTATAGATAATTAGCACTTGAGCTTCAAATTTTAAATCTGGCTTGAGATGTATAATTTATCAAATGCCCTTGCTTGCTGTCAAAGCCCCTATAATAAGGCAGCGTTATTGATGAATTGAGATTAAGAGCAGATTGAAGAGAAAATTAGGCCACTAGTTAGCCTGAAAAGTCTGATTTCAATATTTACACTACTAATTTGGCATTATTTTGGTAAATGAATACAGTCCCAAAGTGCAGCACACAGTATAAAAGGAAATCAGCTATGCATCATTATATTATAACAGAAACAGTCATATGTTTGCTGGAGGCTGGTTTTTGCAGCATTAGCAGTCTGGTTAATAAGCTTTCTTTATGGGATTCACGTACCTGCTTTTATAGCACATATTTATTATAAAGCATTCAGCAGGCAGAGCTTTTAAGCAGCGGTAGGAAGTGTCTTTCTTTTATACTAAGAAGTGATATTATGTTGGACTAATTGTGTTGGAACAAATGGAGCCCTTGACTTAATCCCTTTCAATTACATCTTTAAGTGGCCTCGGTGCTCAATTGCTGTTGAAATACAATCTTATACATCCAAAATGAGAAATCTTCTTTTTCTTTCTTTCTTTTTTTTTAAAAAAAACTGCTTCCACTGTATATTTAATAGCTTTAGGGAGGGGAGTAAAAATATGAAAGGGTGACCGTGCAATCAATCTACAGTCAGCTTGGGAGCTGCCCAGAGTTGGCTGAAAGATGGGCGGCGACATAAATGTTATAAATAAGTAAGTAAGTAAATAAATAAACAGCCGCAAAGGTGTACGGCTCATCTTTCTTGATGCATTTAATAAAAAGGCATTTGAGGCAAGAGCTGCTTTCGGGGATTATATTAAGCAAAACGTAAGGATAGCAGGCTTTCTATTCTTGCTCTCCCATTGCCAAAACACACCAATATGTTTAGTGCAGAAATCGTTTGACTATATACATCTGATACCAACATTTTACTGTGCCTAACCGATGTATCTTACTAGCATCTCTGTTGAACTGATTGTGTCTGTAGCCACCGATTCCCAGGAAAGAATGCACTGAAAACCCACTGAATTTCATTCCTGGTAGCCACACCATTCCTCTGCAGTTTCCAGCTGTCCAACGGGTCATGCCAAGTCACAGTAGGGCTGGAGGGTGTTTCTATTTAACTAGGCAACTTTAGGGAACTTTTCCTTCTTTGCATTGCACACTCAAAATAGGAGGAGGAAGGTATGATGGATACGTTTGCTGCCTTGAGTTATTTGTAAAAACAATGAAGGTAGGGTATTGAATGGATGGATGGATGAATGAATGAATGAATGAATGAATGAAAGAATGAGTGAGTGAGTGAATGAATGAATGAATAAGTGAGTGAGTGAGTGAATGAATGAATGAAAGTTTTCTGAGTTTCAAACCATGCACTGTTCCCATACATCAGGTTATTTCAACAACCATTTATTTTCATGAAGATCCTATGTATCACTGAGCTGTGGCGGTGCAGTGGTTAGAATACAGTATTGCAGGCTAACTCACTGCTCACTGCCAGGAGTTTGATCCTCATCAGCTCAAGACTGACGCAGCCTTCCATCCTTCCAAGGTCGGTAAAATGAGGACTCAGATTGTTGGGGGCAATATGCCTACTCTGTAAACCGCTTAGGAAGGGCTGGAAAGCACTATGAAGTGGTATATAAGTCTAAGTGCTAGTGCTATTTCTGTAGAGTTCAGTGGGTTTCACTTACCACTAGAATCGCAAAGTTGAGAGGACAGCCATGCAAATTCTGTAAGTAAACAGATCAATAAATAAAGCGTTGCATTAAGGTTTAGAGCTGTAATGAAGTGTGTGGGACCTGTATTTCATGTTAACCATGTTTTTAAAGATATGTTTATTGAATAAGTTGCAACTGACTAGGTTCATATAGCATGCTAAATCCTAAACCATGACCTTCATCACAGAGTCACCACACACAGATCCAACACAATATGACAAGCTCAAACCAAAACAATTACGTTTTGGCTTACAGTATTGTGATACATGAACTCAGCATTATGTACATAATCTTTGCATTTACCATATGACTGAATTTGTACTTACCCCATTTCTCCACATCTCACTCTGAGGACAAATCAAGATAAATTATAAAGATTTATGAAAAGAACTTGGGAAGTAAGCATGTTTGTATATGGATAATTTTAGGGAATGAAAGGAGCTTCAATCTTTAAAAAACTAATAAGAAATCCCATTTTGGTTAGTTGATATACAGAGCTTTAAAGTTTGTTAGTAACAGATTTGACCATATTACCTATCTTTCATTCTAACCTACCTCACAGAAGTGTTGCAAAGATAAATAAGAAATGTAGAATACATATTTTGAAAACAATAATTCAGTAAGTATTATTTGATAATGACTGCCAGAGAACTTTTCAGAGAAAAGTTTAAGGAGAAACATTTAGATTGTAATCCTAAATCAATATTATATAGCAAAATCCTACACTCAGTAGTACGTTATAAGTATGTAACATACACTCTAGATATTTAATAATATTGTAGTTCTCATAATCTAGATGGTCACTGGAGTTTAGCAATATTTGAAGGCTCACATATTACACAGTCCTGGCCCCTATTATCTCTGTAGGATTTTCAGTTTAAGAGAATTAAATGTGAAGTCAATAGGGCCAGTGAAAACATCAGTAGCTTCAATATATGCTTCAATGAAGGTCTTTCTTTTTCAGTTTAGAGGAACAAATGTGGATCCAGGCTGCAGTCTTTGCATAACTCTTTGCAAATCCTCTATTATTTCAGAAGATTGCATAGAACCCTACTATAAACTGATACACTCAAATATGTAAGAATCTATAAAGTTGTTATCATGAAATTCTCTTCTCCCATCAGCAATGAAGTTGGTTTCCCATATTCGATCTCATTTAGCTGGTCTTGAAAAACCCAGAAATAACAAAGTTCAATTAATGTTTTGAATTTATTATAAGAGTAATTTAATAATGTAAGGTATACATTGTTTGCTTTAAAAAAAAATTTTTTTTTTTAAAAATCCCCACACTTCATTTGGCTTAAAAACAAAATGGATCTACTGTGTATGATCTGTGATGCAGAGATCAATTTCTGAAGTGTAGATTCATATGCTTCAGTTCTTGCCTGCTGATTATATCTGACTTGGAATAGGAATGAAATAAAATGTAGACTGTGTAGACATGCAATTGCTTTCACCACAGACAATTTGTAACAATAAGTTAGCTGTAAACAACTAATTGATTGGTCTATGTCCATTTTAAATATACCTATTAGCTATTAGAATTAGAAATATGCAGCAGAGACTCCATTAAGTTTAAGAGCAACAGAGAGCTAAGCACTTTTATGAATAGTTTATTATTCATTTCTCTGATTATCTAATGTGCCCAGCGCTGCTGCACCAAGTGAGATAGCAAAGTAGTTCAAAATTAATCAGAACAAATGAAAATCATACAATAAAACTACCATAAAGATGAAAACTACATTCTGGCCCAAGCCATTCTCTCTTTCTAAGTTCATCGAGCATATTCTTCAGCCAGGCCTCATTGTTTTGCTCTCCAGTTAAATAAATTTCACCCCTCCCCCCGTCTCTCTCGAAAGCAAAGCAGTTCATCTGAATGTTCAATTCCTGAGGTTCCTTTATTTTTAAAGTAATACTTCCTTTGCATTCTCTGCACCAGTTTCCAATAAGTTTCTGGGCCCAATTTCAAGAGTTGAGAATGACCCCATAAAGCTCAGTAAGGCCCAGCACTGGATTACATTAAGCACTGCCTTGCCGGAAGTAAATCTATAGATCATATAAGGACATCTCTAGAAGGCCTGTCGAGAACCCCCCTCTCCCTGAAGTGTGGGTAAGTTGATACATTTTCCCTAGGGTCTGGGAAACGTGTCACAGCTGACTCACCCTGGCCAACTTGCCCCGGGTGTCTCGCTGCAACTGACTCATCCTGGCCAACTTGCTGTGGGACAACTCTTCATGGGAGAATAACAGCGGATCTTGTCTTGCTTTGAACCTTCTCAATTTAGAAGTCCTCAAGACTGGGATAAGCCTGAATATGGAGTCCCAGTGGCCAATCGGCCAAGCCATGCACTCTGTCGGCCAAGCCGTGAAGCAAGCATGGCACACCTGGGTAGTCTCTGTACAGATCTAGGGTGCAATTCTTCTGCAGCGATTTGTCCCCTCCCCCCCCAGCAAGTTAGCCATGGCAAATTGTCCTGTAGTAAATTGGCCATGGTAAATTGGCTGTGGTGAGTTGGCCACAGTGGTCAGTCAGGGCGAGTCGGCCAGGCCAAATCAGTAGCAGCGAGTTGTCCCATTCCTTCTTCCTTGTGGAAGCTTCCATGCTTTGGAATTCCACTCACCTGGGGTTTGAAGAGGTGTGTAACTCATAGTTTTTAGAAGATCCTTAAAGACAGTTTATTTCACTTGGTCTTTACCTATAGCTAAGCTTTATCATAGTCCATCTTGGGGAAGAGTTAATTTATTCTCGGTTGAGGTATTGTTACTAATGGTTTTATAAGTTTGAAAATGTTGCATGGAAAACTACATATGCTTGCAGGGGGTAAAAACTGACTCAGTGGTAAATATAAATGAATGGCAATGCAATAAAAATTTCCGACTGCAAATAAGAAAATTGAAATAAAAAATACAGAATCTGCTATGAGTAATGGTAGTTCATGAGATTAAAACTCTTTAAGAGATAAATAATTGCCCATGAGGACCTGTTGTTTTTATCGTTTTATAAACCTTTTTATTTGGTTCATATTTTAATGTAATGAAGATAAAAAAAATTATAAGGGGGAGGGAGGGGTTCAAGTTTTATATAAGTTTTATACTAAGGGTTTTTTTTTACCTGATATGAGTATATTGTGTGGAAGTCCGGGGGGAGGGGAGGGTTAGGGAGGGTTAGGGAGGTTGGGAAGTTTGGGGTGGGTTGAGGGGGGGGGAAAGGGGTGAAAATGTAATTGTAAAACTTTTGCAATAAAAAAAAACAATTCTTGAATTCTCTGTTTACATTAGCTGTGTTACAAATGCATCCATTATTTTTAAATTAGACATATCATAAAATAAAATGTTGCTTTAAATATAATATTTTTATTAACATGAAATTGCTATTCTGTTTTAAATGAAGCCTGGAATCCTACCCAGATTGCTTTAGCAATAAGCTCCATTGAACTCAGTAGAATACATATCAAAGGTAAAAAAAAAAATACACATCTAAGTAAATAACATTTATTAGAAACAGCAGGCCATCTGCAATATCAAACAACTCTCCCAAAATATTTACATCTCTATTTTCCAGGGCCAAGCACAATCTTACTTACAGAAGGATAATTGTATTCAATCAGCAGGGAGTCCAAAACTAAATGACCCTCATCTGAATCCCGGGATGCATTCTGTAATCACATGGGTTAGGGTATACCTTGATATGTATCAATTGCAAAGGTTGCTGGGCAAGGGATTAAATTGTGACAGAGAGCTATTTGATGAAAGTGATCAGGCGATTCCCACGAATCCGCCCTTTTCTTAATTATTTTAACTTATCTTTTGAGCATTTGCTGCCTATTTTGAGTTTCCTCATTGCAGAAAGGAAGGTTTTATTTAATTTTACAATACACACACAGAGGGACACAACGCTGAATGAAAGTTGTATGAATATATTTTAAGAGAGGTTCTTTTTGTTTTCACAGACATAAAAGTTAAAATACCAGGAGGATCTCTTGGCAACTCTTGATAGAACCAAAATGCTCTTCTCCAGATTGCCACTGTCAGATTCTCACCAATAGGGGTCTCCAGCGCATCACAGAACTACTGATATGGACAATTCACTCATGATTATTTACAGTATAAAATGTGGTGAGAGGAAGCGAGACAGAGAGAATGAGGGGTGTCTCTGAGAAGTGCAATTCACATAATGGTGCTATTTTCAAGGGTCTGCATTGCATCAGTGAAGTGCAGAAAAGAGATGGACCTGGTGCCGCAGGAATTGTTTTAAACTCAGTCTCTTCTAAGAACAGGAGATCTATCTATGTACCTGGCTATTAAATTTAATAAGTAAATAAATATCTAATATATTGAAAGCTTCTATATGTATACAATTAATACGAATTTCCTCAGCGTGTAATTTAACACATCAGGGTTCCCCTGTTTCTTCTACAAAATGATTGAGTTGTATCTGTGGAAAAATATATTAAAATATTAATTATTCTACGGTACAAAATACATGGATGTAAGAGTAAGCCCTGTTAAGCCTAATGAAGCCTATTTTCAGTAAAAGTGTATTAAGGTTTAGAATGAAGCAAGTCTAAGGATTGTCCCCCAGTGACACAAACATGCCTTGACAGGATTTTATCTTTTTGTTGCCATCATCTACTTAGCCCATGAGCGAGAGAGGCTTAATCTACCCATATACTGGTGTTCAAATAGTACTTCTCCCTTTAGACTGTCCAAGGGCAGCCTCAAAGTGCATAAAATCTATTGGGCTTGTTACCAGCTATCTGAGGTAGGGGGAGCCATGGGAGCCAGCTGGCTGGCAGTGACTGGGAAGAGAGGCAAGTCAAGACTGACAACAGGGACTGCAGATATTGGGGAGGGGGAGTGTTCTTGGTGCTTTCTGAGCTTGCTTGCTTTCTTGCAGATGTTTCATTACCCAAACTAGGTAACATCATCAGTGCTGGTCTGCAAGAAAACAAGCATGCTTAGAGAGCACCAAGGACCCCTCATGTCAATCCTGAGCTACAAATATTCTCCTTTATTAGTACAACATTAGTACATTAGTACATAAGACAGTATTAGTACTGTCTTAAAGATGGGTGGAGAGCATCCAATAGCCTGTGGTGGGGAAAAAACCTTAAGTAGGGCTAGGAGGATATCCTTGAGGAGTTCATCCATAGGATGTTATCCAAGAGCTCATTATAATTCAGGTCGTCCTCACTTAACTAAGATAATTGGGCTGGAATTTCCATTTACTAAGCAATCATAAAGTATGACACCTCATGTCCATATCGCTTAGCAACAGCAGTTTTAGTAGTCTCTAGTTGTTGTTGTTAAGTGATCACTATAGTTCATTAAGTGAAGACCTCAGGTGACCATGACTTCTGACTTCCTGGTGGCTTTTCCATTGACTTTGCTTGTGGGAAGCTTTGAGGGAAGGTCACAAATCGAGATCATGTGGGACACTGTGAAGATCAGAACTTTAAGGACCAGTCAGAAGTATCACTCATTCAGTGCTATCATACGTTTGAACAAAAGATCATTAATTGAGAACCACCTGCAGTGAGATCCCAACCTAGGAGAGATAGGAAAAGAGATTTAGTATTTGGCTGTGGTAGAATAGAGCCATTTTTTAGCTGTTTATTTTTTAACATGCAAACATACATTCAATATCTCCTTTAGATAACTCCTATGGGACACTTACAAAAGGCATCAGGGAAAACAAATTAGATAAAAAAAAACCATGATTTAGTTAAGGATTGATCAGATTGAGTCTAAATACTTATCTGAGATTCAGCACCACTGAATAAAGTGAGATACAATTGAATAATCTGCCAATGAATTGGCTGAATCTCTTAAAGAAAAAAAAATGGACCTTGTAACTTCATTATGACTTTTAAAAGGGGGTTATTTCATTTGTTTCAGTGGGGCAGTCTAATGGGTTTCAGTGGGCTGCTGGGGGCCTCTATTATAAAAATACAGATTTGTGATCTGAATCTGATAACATGACAAAATGTTTCTGATTGACTACATGCTATTCAGTAGATGGTACCTACAATATAACAAGTAGGTATTTGCAAGTAGACTGTCCTGTCACAAATATAGGATTTGCAAATCTCGGTAAATGAGAACTGTGTATCTGTGGAGTGAAGTCTTTTGATTACTCAGGAGCTGCTGACATTCTGTTAAGGAGTTTAAGTTTTTCTTGTTACTTTTTTTTGTGTTGATCTGATAATTTCTTAACCCAGCTGACTTCTTTTCTCCCAGATTTAAGCTACTAAATAGGGCCACTATCCCCAAAGCTTGAGGGCATCTCAAACCTCAGACACCGTTTTCTGGGCTGTGACAATGCACAGTGGTTGATGAGTTAGTTCTAGAGGCTTCTGAATTTTAATGATGTTAGAGATGATATTGTGTGTCCTTCAGCTTGTTAGAGTGACACCAGCACTCCATAAATCATAATACCTGTGTATTGTAAAATCAATACAAAAGTGCTACCTCAGCACAAAACCTTAATAAGTTTTCTTTCCCCCCTCAGTGCTTCTAACCGCTTTAACTTTGCTATGATGCAGTTGGACCTGCAGGCTGAAGGACCACCACCTGCCTAATTCGTTTGGTAATAGAGATTTTTCTTTAATGAAGAAGCGATTAGTAGAGCTTTGGTTGCCACTCTGGTGATCAGTTGGCAGAACATGCCTCTGCAATTAAGCTCATGTATCTCTGTCCTGAAGCAAAAAAAAAAAAAAGATGAAGAAAAGAGGGAGAGACTTAAACAGTCAATATATGTTAATCCAGTCAGAACCCTGTCTGTGTTTTTGAAGGCTACCCATGAGGGGCTTTTTAAATCACATTTTTTCATCACATTTTAAGTGCAATTGTCCCCCTAGAGCTGATACCTTGTGTACAAGGCCTCCCACTGTTTTTTTAATAAGACCTGGCATTCTAACACTATTCTATAAAGGTCTGTCACCCTTCAAAGCCTGTTTGTTCTTTCTCCTCTGGCCCTGCCCTTCTCCATTATGTATAAATCAGTGGTGAAATTCTGCCGGTTCTATCCGGCTTATGTGAACCGGTAGTGGCGCTGGTGTGTGGTTTGATGAACCGGTAGCGGTGGCAGCGTGAGGCTCCGCCCACTCACCCGGATGTTGTTTTTGACCTTCTGCAGATGCGCAGAGGGTCAAAAATCAGATCTGATGATGGCGCGTGCACTTCCAAACCGGTAGGGAAGGTAAGTAGATTTCACCCCTGAATCCTTTTTTAATCTTTTGCTTCTACAATCTGAAAACTGGAGGAGGTAGAGGAAGAGAAGAAGCCTCTAAGCGAAGCAAGATGATTTCTGATATTCAATTTTAATATTCTCTAAAAAGAAAAGAAAAAAAGGAAAGGAAAGGAAAGGAAAAGGAAAGGAAAGGAAAGGAAAAAGGCAGAACATTTTTAGAAATCCATTTTCTGCATCTCTGCCGTTCTCTGATAAACTTAGTATGGCATACCATCCTCAAAAGCATGTTCAGAAGACTTTTTAAGGAGGAAACACAAATACTGAAATCTCAGAAAACAGGAATTGTTGGGTCTCCCAACTTTACCAGACATTCAGTTCACACTTTTTCTAAAGTTCTGCTTTGAACCTTTCCACGTCACAGCAAAATTGATAAAAACTGGTTGCTATGGTTTATTATAAGTTAATAGATAAAAATGGCCAGAAACTCAGATTAACATTGCCCTTTCAAATTGTACGGAACCAAGTAAATTATGGGAAATGCTGAACAATTCAATTTCCGTTGACTGGCTCTTACAGCTATGTTTTTTCTTTCTATTTTTTCCTGAGGAATTGCATTATATTTCATGAATATCAATAATCCAGACTGCGTTATCTTTATCAATGCATCTACATGTGTGTGTGTTTTGCTATAAATATAATAGGAACATGCACCAGAGAGTATAGTATAAATTGGTCTAATTATAAATGGCATTAGATTTATGATGCTTTGTATAACTCAGCTTGTGCTCATTAGAAGCAAACTTAAACAGGGAGAAAGTAACCCCCTCCATACTAAGTACAACCTAGTGTAGCTGAAGTGAGTAAATGTCAAAGTAGAATGCAATGTAGACAACAGAATCATGTATTTTAATACTTTATATTAAGTTAGGAGACTGCACAATTATCTTTTGCTGATTGGTGGCTTATTTAAAATCAGTATAATCTATGTTTTCTTTTTTTTAAATATGATTTTATTTTTTTTAAAAAAGAAACTAACAAAAATTAATATAAAAGAAAAAGAAAACAAAGGAAGAAAAAAAACACAGGAAATAAAAAGAAAAAGTAGAAAGAAATAGAAAAGAGAGGCTTCTAAGTACATATGCAAAATTACCTCTTATTCTGTACTTACCAAAACAAATTCTCTTTTTCCTATTATCTATTTTTTTCCCATTTCACACAAAAAAATCTATCAGGAGTTTTCAATCAGGAATAAATGCAGATATAGGCTTTTCTCTGGTCAGGAAAGTCTATTAAACCATTGCTGCAAATTCTATCAATTTCACTAACATTTTTCCATTGCGGGTTATGTCGAGTCTTTTCACTTATGTGCATATAATAATCGTGCTGCAGTTGTCATATATAAAAACACAGTTCCATAACTTTCCCCCCACCGTTTAGTCTACCAATCCCAAAAGAAAAGCCTCCAGTTTCAATTGTATGTTAATCTTTAAATTATTCTGAATTAGGGTATCTAATG